>NC_088340.1:26957500-27270000 GCF_036884655.1 Musa acuminata AAA Group
CCGCCAAAGGCTGTTTCTCGATGGTGAGATATGTATATACTTTGCGGTGAAATCGTCATTGCGTGTCACTAAGCTTGCATTTAATTTTAGGTGGAAGATCGCTATCACAATCGCTCCGAGAAGAACCAAAGGTTGCAAAAGTCGCCATAAAAGACAACCACAGAAATGTGATCATAATTTGCTGCTGCATGTGTCCAAATATAACCTTTTCCCACGATAAAAGCTTATGGCCCACAATAGCTTATGTTCCATGCATTTGAAATAGTCATATCATATCTCAAAAAAAAATCTTAAAATAAATATATAATAAATGAGAATATACCCTATTCATCTACCCACCAATCCACATACCACATAATATAATATTAATTTAATTAAACATACTAATATTTTATAAGTTAATCTTAGTTTTACTTACTTTCGATATAGGACTACTCAACATTGTTACAATCTCCCCCACTCAACATTGTTACTATTATTAATTTTAGCTTTAAAATTTGGGCACGATGAAGGGGCTCAAGTAGGAAATGACTATTTGTGATTGGAGTTAGAGGATTCGTCATGGCATGGAGCAATCATTGTGTTACACCTCATATGTACCATGCTAGGATTTGATTGAGTTATATTAAACTTTAGTAATGATGTCAAGCTCTTGAGTGTGAAAAATTATAATATCCTCTATTAGTCTTGCAAGATCAGATAAGTGTACTATTATTAATTTTAGCTTAAACATCTTGACTAATGGTTTGGGTTAAACGAAGTTAATAAATCAGTTAACCCATCAGACCCAGGTCATGACATTGGTAGATGATAAAAACCTATCACGAGCATAATAACAAAAGGACCATTAATTATAGAGATGAATAAGTAGATTCAACTTTCATGAGTCAAGCTTTTACAAATGTACGCTGCAGTTGAGGGAAAGAAACTTTCAGGACTCTTCCTATAGATAACCACCAGCATTCCTCGATTGGCACATAGCAATGATAAGATGTAAATCCCAATGGAGTCTATTAGGACAGATAACAAGGCCATAGTCGGCTAGGGTGGGGATGATGGGCTGACGCTTTTAGGCGATGCCCTCGTCTATCCTCCGTAGCACAGTCGGATGGGAGAGAATCAGAGGGAAGGAAAACGATGATAAGTTCTTATTCGACATGGAAGAAAAATTTATATAAAATTAATAATTTGAATGAAAAAAATTATTTTTTTATCCCTTCTATTCATTTTTTCGTCAACAAAATTGACGAGATTATCCATAGCAGTTGCCATAGAAACTGGGGTAGAGGAATACTTGAACGTGGAAGATGATCGAGAGACCATGAAAATAGGTATATATTTCTTTTTGTTTCTTGATATCGTCGGCATAGATCGACCATAAGGAAAGGAGAACACCGTACCGACCAATGGCAGTACGTGCATCCACATCTCGAGTGCAAGCAGCATCCAGTTATCGTTCACACGAGGATGGACGTGTAAGTGCTGCGACGAAGAAACAAGCCAAAAGTGGTTGGGGATATCGTCCCATGTACAGATTTAAAGCAGCCAGTAGTGGTTTAGGTCGATTAAGATAGGAGAGAAGTGGAAGATGGACCATCTCTTCTGCCCACTTTTGAGAATTAAATAAAACTGGACGATAATTAAGTCGGCTGGCCGTATTGCATTAATGCTTCCCCAAGTAAAGCCTTCGCCTATAAATCACAAAAGTTCTATTCATCCTATTATTTATTTCTCTGGGGGGATACATTTGTTCTCCTAAAAATATTCATGAGTGGGATAGATAAATGAAGATGGATTGTAAGGATGGTCTCATTTTACTATGGATCGAAAGAATCCGATTATATATTCTAGTTTTGGGATTCAATTGACATCTGACCCGATATATGTTAATTCATATTAATTCGATTCAACCTTGTTATTTCTAAATTTTTGACATGGTATTTGAATTTCTAAT
Source organism: Musa acuminata AAA Group (assembly GCF_036884655.1). Taxonomy (NCBI): domain Eukaryota; kingdom Viridiplantae; phylum Streptophyta; class Magnoliopsida; order Zingiberales; family Musaceae; genus Musa; species Musa acuminata. The sequence continues at coordinate 26,959,455 of NC_088340.1, forward strand.
TGATATCAGTGACAAGTGGACAAAATTTGATAAGAATAAGTCAGAATTATAATAAATAGAAAAAAGATTGAGCAGGTCAATTTTTGGTCTAACTAAATGAAAATGAATCAAATTTTCTTGAATAAATAAAAGATAATTAAGCCACACATGAATAAAAGAAAACGTTGAAAATACTAAATAGAGACAGATTGAAAAGGATTGTCCCATGTCGCTGATAATTGAAAGAGGCAAAGTTACATAATACTAAATTTAGCTCATAAGTTAAAAGTTTAAGTTTTCAGATTAAATTAGTATCTGACTTTAATCTTAACTAATTTAACTCAGATTCATATATTATTAGTTGATGATTTAAGGTTCAATTATAAATGTCTTGGTGCGGCCATTTATCCTTTTGTACAAGTGATATATTTTTACGTTCTAATATAATATACTTGGGCTTACTGCAGCAACAAATGAACAACTACTACAGTATTGTTTTGATAAGGGTTATTTTAATATTTGGTCATGGTTTTTAATAATCATTATTTTCAATAGAAGATGTTGGCTAGTTCAGTTAATAAATGGAATCACTGTTGGCATCACATTAGGTTAGTTTAGTTGTGACTCTGTCAACTTATGTCTCTCTTGTATTTGCATCAACACACTCTCATTTTTCCTTGCAAATTATGTTGAATACGCACGTACGCGTATGCCAAAACTCTTCGCACGGAGCGGATGAGCACTATCGAGTCTTCTTATTTATGGGATGCCCTCAGAGAGACATATCGACGAGCGGGTTGCGGGTGAATATTTGGCAAATGCAATTGAAAGGGCACACACAATTTTAGCGACTTGGCCTCCCAAGGATCCATGAAAGATAGTTCGAAAGCAGTTGGCAGTGGCAATCAGCTTCATGAATTGAAATGGAAGGCCATGACGCATCATCATCCACATTCAAAAGGGGATCTGTGTATTTGGTCGACGGTATGTGTATTGACATCAACGGGACGACAGAGATATGTAACGCAATGCATGGTGGCAAAGAGAGACGTGAGGCCTCAGCCTTTCCCGTGCCGTCTTGAGAGAGAGAGAGAGAGAGTGTGTGTGTGTGTGTGTCTGTGTGTGTTGTTGGGGGGTGGGGGTGGAGGTCGGGGAGGTCTCAGGCTTGCGTACTTTTCGGTGTCTTCACTGGGTGGTAACAAGGAGCGCCTTCAACCACCCAAAGTTATCGTTGAAGAATTTGGATGATTTCGAAATATGGTGTATTTATATGAAGGACTTTGATTGTCCTTCAATCATGCATGTGAATTGTATTGATTGATTCTTAAATCATCATGATTGATCGAGGATTGCGACATATTGAGAATATAATAAAATCGATCGTATATACTTCTATCTTGATCATCGATTAATCATGATTTGAGCTTCAATAAATGATCTCTCATTAAATCATTTTTTTTGTATCATATCCCGGTAAAATTGAGCTTCTATCATGAATGTTAATATTGAAATGATATAAATAAAATACATTACGAGCAAGTGATTTTATGAGAGAATCAATTAGTTAGTCAGAGATATATACATAATATACACATAGAGAGCGGTTTGACAACTTAGTCTCTAATGAAGTGGAAGTCTATAAATAGCTTTTTGATGTTTATAGATATGGTTGGGAAATTAAAGTAAAAAAAAAATTCAGGTGTTTGATGCATAAAAACATCTTTAGTTCATGTCATATACAAGAAAGTATTGTGAACATATAATTATTAATTATATACTAGCCTTATGTGATAGCTAAGCTTTGGATGAGTCAAATTATCATTAGTTTATTGATCGAGCTGAAGGTTTCTATAAAGTTAACACTTGATCGCTAGTGAAATCCTTTAGCCATCGGATGTGGGTATTTAGTAATAAATCTATTTGGGTTCTATTTAATTTGAAATATCCACTTATACCTGATGATAATTTGTGTGAGGTTAGAAGGAATAAGGGTTCATGTGATAATATGAAGTAGGGCATTGTACTCCTCACACTTGGCTTTACGTTAATAAGGATATTTTTGAGCTTAGATGATGTGTAAGCTACTAGCAAGCAAAGGCTACTTGTAAATGTTGTCGTAGTAACGATTCTATTATATCCTTTAAAAAAATGAGTTAGGAATCCACTCCCGATTCCTCCTTCATTGAGGCCACCGGCATTTACTAATGATCTTTCTTCAATAGGCGAAGACCAACTATCCTCTTACAACTCTTTTATCATTTTCACAGATTTAGGAGATAACCTTTACAACCCACCCACCCCTCTTTTAAACTGAAATCAACACTTAAAATAGAGGATGAGAATTCTCACAAGATTACATAGCGTTTTCCCTAATTTGTATTCTCAGTTTATATGTTTACCGAGCAAGGATAAGTGGGGTTTTTATAGGCCTCAAATAGATTCAAATTTAAAACCAAAATGATCTCATCCCAGGTTTTTAGGGTACTGACGGTACCACCGTTAGTATTGGGCGGTACCATCACCTAATAGATGGACAATTAGCGGTACCACCACTTGTTAGTATGATATTGGGCAATACCACCGCTCAATCTAATATTGACTTTGGTCGGTACCACTGCCCAGTCTAGTGGTACCATCGCTTGACACAATTTGAGAGATTGTGTTTTGATAATACCACTGCTTAGTCTGGGTGGTACCACCGTCAGACCGTAATACAGGAAAATGAATAGGCTAAATAGTAGGTCCAATTCAGTCCTGATTCAGGCCCAATTGGCTCATAATTGAGTTGGCATTATTTCACCCCAATATCGACTCAATTAGATCTAAACTAACTCGATCTAGACAAATTAGTATAAAGCATGAATCATATGCTGTCCGGCATGTCATTGGTTCTTCCGGCACTTCATCCGATCCTTTGACGCATCGTCCTCTCCTTCGGCGTATTGTCCAATCGGCATATTGACTCCCGCAACTTTCGATCTCCTTTACGCAATGTCCAATCCTTCGGCATGATTCCCGAACTCATGGCACGAAGTCCTTCTGCCGGCATATCGACCGATCCTCCGACCCGACGTTCGATCTCCTAAGATGTTCAACTCCAGCCTAACGTCTGATTTCTCTTGCTTCAAACAATTTGCCTCTCCTTGATCGAAGTTACTCCTACATTACTCAAAACATAAATTAGATTATAAACTCATCAATTGATTTCATCATCAAAATCCGAGATTTAACAATCTCTCCCTTTTTTATATTGACAATCAATTGATGATGGAGTTTAAACTAAACTCCCCCTATCAATATGTCACATTAATAAAAACATTGAATTCTGAAAATCATGACTATTTCATCATTGCATGCATCATGAATATTGAAAGAATAAATTAATCACATCGTTGCATGCATCTTAAAATCATGAGTATTTTATGCATAATCAAAGTACACCATACATGATCATCGCCATAACTTCTCCCCCTTTGTCATCAACAAAAAGGAGAAGTGCAACTAGCAAGTTTTCAAGCTAGCAATTTAGCAAGATTTACATTACTTTAGAACATGCAAACTAACAAGTTGGCAAATGTTACTTCTCTTTGAAGTATGAAGGCTAGCAAATTTTGCTTCTCTTGATATGAGTAAGCTAGCACTTGTTTCTTAAGATGTGCAAGATAGCAAGTTTATACTTCTTTGAAATGTGCAACTATACAATTTTGCTTTCTTTTACAATATAAAGTTTTTTTTTCTTGAAATGTGCAAGCTAGCAATTTTTGCTTCCTTTTATGATGTACAAGCGAGCAAAACTTTCTCCCCTTTCGTTATTGTCAAAGAGAAGAGAAGAATATAATAATATATTTTTTCTCCTTTTTTACATCAATGATTCAATCATATCATAAGATATACAAATCATAAATACAAGATAATCGTACATCATAAAATTCAAGTCATAACATGAATAAGTCAAATGATATATCATATTTAATTTAAATACATTTCTTCTTTAGAAAATACTAATATTAATCATATGAGGACAATTAATGAAAAAATATTGATTCATAATAAATCTCAATTTATAAATATTAAGTGAAAGAATTAAGATTCGTTTGGATGAATCTCTTCTTCAGTGAAAGGAAAAATCTTGATTCATAGAAAACTTTTAAGTTGTAATCAAAAGAACAATCATGTTTCATGTAAATAATTTTCTTCTTTAGTAAATGGCAAAAAGAAACATAGGAGATTAAATATGAGATCTTGATTCACAAAAAAGATTTCAAGTTATAATTCCGAGGAATCAAGAGAAAAATCATCATTCATTTAGATAATACCCCTATTTAGTAAATAACAAAAAGAAATATTGGGAGATCAAGGATCTTGATTCAAAAAACTCAAGTATCAAGTTCATGATTTGAAGAAAACTCATTCAAATTTAATTTGTTAAATCATCAAAATCACTTTCTTATGAGATTCATAAAAATAATATAAATAGATTCATTAATCTTTTTTTGAAAACTCGATAAGATTTTAGAGATAGAGACATTTTCAAGAATAATTCATTCCCTCTTTTTTTTTATGTGTTTCAATTTATGTGATTTATTTCATATAAGCATGTCTTTGTCTTTTATGCCAAACAAAAATATGCATCATCATTTAAAGCCGAAAAATAAGATTTATCATAAGAGTCATCAAGATTAAATCATCATTACTTCAAATCATTATGTATCATTAAATAATCAAGTATGATTTCATTAAACATAAAGCATTTTCAATCAAAATTATTTTGTTTGTTGTAATAATATATTTTTTTTCTTAAGTGAATCTAACTCTTTACACTTAGTGCTATGAGTTAACATATAATTGTCATGCTCAATTTATTTTAATTTTTCAAAATCACTAGAAAGAGAAGCATGAACCCCCCCTTCTTTTTTTTTTGTATTTTATATACTAATTTAAAAATAACTCATGAAATGCATCAAGTAATTTCTTAGTAAGGTAAAGGAGTTTTGGTTGTGTCACTTACCTCATTGTCAAAGGCCACCAAAGCATAGTTCACAACCTCATCTTCGGATGCACTTGATTTATCCCATATCGCCTTAAGTGCTTTTTTCTTCTTTTGTAGCTTCTTCTTCACTTGCGGACATTCACTTTTTAAGTGCCCTACTCGATTGCATTCATACCAAGTTGTTTTATCATTTTTAAGTTTTTTTATTCTTTAATTCTTGTTTTATGAACTTTTTAAAATTTATTGTTAGGAGTTCAAGGTCATCATCATCATTATCATCATCACTTGAGTTTTCTCTCAAGTAGTCTTCTATTGTTTGAAGTGTCAAATCCTTCATGTTCTTTGGAAGGTTATTCTCATGTTCATCATGTTCGAAACAAGTCATTTCATAGGTCATTAAAGACCCAATAAGTTCTTCAAGAAAGAAATTGTTCAAGTCCTTTATCTTTTGTATTGTCGTCACTTTCAGATCTCAACATTTTAGAAGGGATCTTAATATTTTATTAACAAGTTCATAATTAGAAAAATATTTACCAAGTACTTTCAAACCATTGATGACATCCGTAAAATAGGTGTATATATCTCTAATGGTTTCACTTGGTTCCATTCGAAACAATTTAAAACTATACATCAAAAGATTAATTTTCAAATATTTAGGTCTACTAGTGCCTTCATGTGTGATTTTAAGAGTGTACCAAATATCATGCGAAATTTCACAAATAGAAACCTAATTAAATTTATTTTTATCTAGAGCATAAAACAAAGCGTTTATCACTTTAGCATTCAAAGAAAAAGTTTTCTTCTCCAAATTATTCTATTCGTTCATTGGTTTAGAAGACTTATTAAAACTGCTTTCAATAATGTTTCATAAATCAAAATTAATAGAAAGTAAGAAAGATCTCATTTAAGTTTTTCAAACAGAGTAACCCTCTTAAAAGATAAAAAAAATCATCTCTCTTAGGTGTTAAATCAAACAGAGAGAAACTGGCTCTAATACCAACTATTAGGACCGAAATCGGTATTAAGAGGGGAGGTGAATTAGTGCTTCGATAAAAACCTCAATGATTCAAAAAATCTGGTTCGATGAAAAAATCATGTTGGAAATTTTGAAGGTGTGCTCAACTTAGAATAAATACAATAAGCAATTAAAACAATATCAATGGCAACAAAAAATAAAACAGAAATGTAAATCGAGTTTTATAGTGGTTCGATCGTCGTGACCTACATTCACTCATTATTTCTCCTCCATTGAGGCCACGGGCATCCACTAACAGTCTTCTTTCAATGGGCACAGACCAACTATCCTCTGTTGGGAAATTTATGGGTGACATCATATGCCTAGCAGAAGAACAAAAAGCAAAAATCCCCAAATTTCCCATAAATTGTGTTCGTCGTCGTGCGAAGATTGGTGCGCAAAATTTGTAAAATCGAAAACTATGTATATGAAAGATTATGATTTACCTAGGGAGATCGTATATCCCTGAATCCCTACAGATCTATAGAACAGGATGAAGGAGGTCAACCGTCCTCCTCTCTAGCGGTGATCCACACAATAGTGCTGCGATGATGCTCCTCAAATCTCTAGGCTTACTATCTGAGGAGGAGAAGGGGAGAGGAGTATAGGAGATGACAACCAAGAGAAGCCCTAGCCTATTAACCTTTAGTTCCCTTTTATTTATAGAGGTCCCCTATCAACTTAACCCTAATGGATCCTACCATATTGGGTATTGGATCTCCATCTAACTATCCAAGTCTTTTAGATTAGTATATCTCTATCCAATAATCTCTCATTGACTCTTATTGAATCTCATTCATAAGATCCAATAATTCAGGGGCTTATTGGATATCCAATAAGATAGGGGCTCCGACAGATATCTCATATCTAAATCTCTACTCGTTGCAATGCCTACCATATATGTGTGACCCTCTAGGCCCAACATTGAGCTGGCAATGAATCATACCTATCATAACTCCTTTTGGCTTAGTAAATTATTATCTCCATAATAATTCACTTGACTTATCAACTACGGATGTACTAGGCCACTACGCCATAGTTCTCAAACGATATAGGGGAATCCAATCCATTGGAACTATCTATCCTTAGTTATCATGTATTTATAGTCTCTCATACGTCTAATATCCTAGAGATTGTATACTGGGCATGGTGCTGTCAGACCCATACAGTTTCTACTCGAGTCTCGCTCTAATCAGATTCTCCTAGAGAACTCTTTCTCTCTCAATCTGAATGACCCTAGCCAAGGATTTGTTTGAGCAAGAACATATGAGATATTTCTCTCATACCATCGAGAGTGGATGATCCTATATTGATACCCAATAGTCCTCGTAAGTTTGGCTGTCACTCCCAATGAACGACTATGCTAGATTTGGAACTTCCAAGCCTATAAGTCCGATATCAAAGAATAGAGTACTCATACAAAACATCCTTGGTGTCTTAAGTCTAAGGATCAAGTACACTACTAGGACAACGGAATCGCTGTCTAACAATGAGGTATCATTAATCATCCAACATTCCGTGAAAGGATCAATTAGTGAACTTATTCTCCAATGAGCACATGCACTGTATCCCTTGTGTCCCCACACAAGCAGCTATGAAACCAGTTGCCTCCATCATATGTACGGGTATATAGTACACTAGTATGTTCGGTTATCTCGATATCCTTCTTAAGTAACCTATGACCGAGATTATTTAGCATCTATGTTTAAAGGTGAATCGGTCTTATTATCATGATTTCATCACGATTCGATTTTCATTGCATAGATCCAAAGACATCACAATATATATGTGCATATATGTAATAAGCAATATAAAGCGATAAAATATCAAATAATATAATGAGCAAAAGGAATGCATATCATGTCATATGTGTCATCACTCACGTGATTGACTTGTAGGACACCTATGACTAGCACTCTCTTACAACTCTTTTCTCCTTTTCATAGGTTTAGGAGATAACCTTTACAACCCACTCACCTCTCTTTTAAACTAAAATAAACACTTGGAGCTAGAGGAGGAGAATTCTCACAAGATTACAATAGCATTTTTCCCAATTTTTGTTCTAAGTTTGTGTGTTTATTGAGCAAGGATAAGTGGGGTTTATATAGGCCCCAAATAGATTCAAATTTAGAACCAAAACGATCTCATTTTGGGTTTTCGAGGTACTAGCGGTACCACTACCTGACAGACTGATAATTAGCGATACTATCGCCTGTCAGTCTGACACTAGGCGGTACCACCACTTAGTCTTATTAGGATTAAGAACGATACTAAGGGGGGGGGGGGGGGGGGGGGTGAATTAGTGCCGCGAAAAAATTACGTCAGTTTGAAAATCTTCGTACGATAAAAATTGATTTTGACAAAAAGTATTTGTTTGACTCATATAAATTTGCAAGTGAATAGAGAAGAGGGGATTGAATAGTTTAAAATGAAGTAAAGTAGAATGTAGTAAAGAGAATAAGTAGTAAGGAAGCAACACACTAGAATTTATAGTGGTTCAATCGTAGTGGCCTACATCCACTTCCAATTCCTCCTCCGTTAAGATCATCAACGTCCACTAATGATCTTCCTTCAATAAGCAAAGACCAACCACCTCTTTATAGCTCTATTCTCCTTTTGGCAGGCTTAGGAGAGAACCTTTACACCCCCACTACCTCCTCTCTTAAACTTCACTAGCACTTAGAGTTTGAGAGGAGTTTTCACAAGATTACAATAATGTTTTCTTCCTTTTTTGCTCTCAACTCTTGTGTATATTAACCAGGGATGAGAGGGGTATTTATAGGCCTCAAGTGAATTCAAATTTGGAGCCTAAAAATGTCTCATCCCTAGTTTTCAAGGTACTAGCGGTACCACCACCTGTATTAGGCGGTACCACTGCCTAGATTGGTAGTACCACTGCCTGACATAGTCTCGGAGACTGTGCCACTGATGGTTCCATCTGTTGGGTCACTATTTGGGCCTTTCATTGGCCCAAAACAACCTAAACTTAGGCCCAGTTGGCCCCTAATTGAGTTGGCCTAATTACATTCTAAACCGACTCAATTAGACTCTAAACTAACTTGATCTAGACATAATTGATTATAAGCAAATCTTATATTGTCTAGCATGTCATTGGTTCTTTCGGTGCTTCGTCCGATCCATCGGCGCGTCATCCTCTCCTTCGGCGTATTGCCCAATCAACATGTTATCTTCTCGCAACAAATGATCTCCTTGGCATAATGTCCGATCTTCTTGACTCGATGCCCGAATTCATGGACTAAAGCCTTTTGCCGACACATTGATCGATCCTCCGGCCCAACGTCCAATCTTCTGATATGTTTGCTCCAGCCCAACGTCTAATTTCTCCTTTTTTAATTGATTTATCTTTTCTAATCGAAGTTAGTCCTATATCACTTAAATGCACATTAGATGACAAACACATCAATTGATTTTATTATCAAAATTCAAGATTCAATAAGTTTGACACTAACATTGGGCGGTACCACCACCTAGTCTGACGGTACCACCGCCTGACACAATGTGGGAGACTACGTTTGGTTAGTACCACCGCTTGACCTTGCTATAAGACACTGAATGAGCTAAACAACAAGCCCAATTCAACCTTGATTTAGGCCAAATTGGACTCTAATTGAGTTAATATTGTTTCACCCTAATACCAACTCAATTAGACCTAAACTAACTCAATCTAGATAAATTATTACAAAGCACGAATCAGATGTTGTTCGGCATGTCATTGGTTCTTCCAGCGCTTCGTCCGATCCTTCGGTGCTTTGTCCTCTCCTTCGGTGTATTACCCAATCGGCATGTTGACTCCTGCAACTTCTGATCTCATTGGCACAATATCTGATCCTTTGGCCTGATGCCCAAACTCATGGTATGAAGTCCTTCCGCCGGCATGTCGACTGATCCTCCAGCTCGATGTCCAATCTCCTGACATGTTCAACTCCAGCCCAACGTTTGATTCCTCTAGCTTAAATCAATTTGCCTCTCCTTGATCGAAGCTAGTTCTATGTCACTCTAAACACAGATTAGATCACAAACTCATCAATTGATTTCATCATCAAAATCCGAGATTCAACAATGATATGATATGAAGTACTAGAGTCGACAATCCAATTACCTAAATGAATGGTTGGATAGTTCATGATATTTACTTGAGCCCAACTAGGTGTGGCATTGGATTTGGGTTGAGATCAATAAACTTTTGCTAGATGTCTAATTTTATGAGAGTTGTATTATGATTTTTCATTGATTGTTATTGTTGGATGCTAGAGCTCGTGATAGTTGTAGTGATTGTTAAGGTTGAAGTTAGTTGTAAAATTGTTTTAGTTGAAGTTTCTACCATAATTAGAGGCTCTATGTCACTTGTGTGTCCTAGAGGCTTTATGTTACTTGTGTGTCATAGAGGCTTTATGTTTTGTCTTATTTAGAGAGTCTCATTGCTTTATCTTTTCCTTTGGCTTTTTAGTTAAATTACGTTATTATTATTGGATGTCTTTTTTTCTTCTTGTTTTAAGTATCTCATAATCAATTGACTTATCATATAGTTCTTCACATGACATTAGAGGGTCACATACTCAAATTATTATAGTCAGCTCCTTGTATTTATCTTCTAGACTATTGAGAGTATGAACAATGAATTTCTTATCACTTAAGAGATGATCTATTAAAGTCAAGTTATTTATAATAACTTTTAGTACTTTCTTCTTGTATTGTTTTAACAAGAATAGATAGAAGACTTAGTATTCGAGCACGTAAGTGATTATGAATGTGGTTTGTAACTTAAATCATGCTTTTGCTATAGTTCTTCAAATGACATTAGAGGGTCACGTACCCAAATTATCATAGTTAGCTCTTTGTATTTATCTTCTATTATAGTGTTGCATGAAGATATTAATAGTGCTAAGACTTGAATAGTGTATAGAACAAGATGATCTTGATGAAGCCATAATTTGTGACCAAAATTTATCATTGAGGTGGATTCGTCTAATACTTAAATATTTTAATAAATTATATCTTAATAAATTATATCTGAATAAAATATTAATAAATTATGCTCATCAAGATGCATAATTATCATCTTTGAAAAGTTTCAATGGGATCAAGATGGTAGCATTAATAGAGATGAGTCTGATAAGCAGAGAAGAACTAGTGTTTCCTAATGAAACAACTATAGGAAATTCATATGTTGAGGAGGTAGACATATTCGCATACTTTTGACAAAGAGATGTTTTGCTGTTAAGGGATAAAAGATCAGATCTAACTATTATCTATCACCGATGTAACGTTGAAAACATCCACTATTGGATGGAGGGTGGGTCATGCTACAACAAAGGCCTTAATATCTTGTTATATGAGTAGAGCTCCAACTTCCGAGAGGTATCGTCGAAGTAAGAGCAAAGAGGGATAGACGTCATCAAAGGTTGGGAGGAGATGACACATCGAAGCAGCATTGGACAATAGCAGATCTGGGGAGGGGCCTATAATCTACGATGTCACCGATGGCTTATAGCGAGGTGCATGCTACTGGCTCTGAGTTGAAGAGAAGGAAATGTCGCTTGCGATGGGAGAAGAGGATTGATGGAGAGGAGAAGATGTCAGTGAGGGAGTAATTAGACACCTAGATCAACGAGCAGCAATGGTGAGCAGATCTACTATAGAGCAGATCAGCGAGCAATGGGGCGTGTCAATGAGGGGGAGCCATTATTATTGCTGTAGAGAAAGCAACAACGAGTAGCAAGGTGATTAAGAGGAAGCAAGGAGATTCTGATAGTTGGGATCAACTAGTAGATAACACTACAGGGATCCTGATCATTGGATCTACAACAGAGAAGAACAAAGAACGAATTTACAATGATTGGATTTGCAATTGAGAATAACAGAGGATGACTTTGTAGTGGAGAACAGCGAATGGCTATAAGGGAAGATGACAGTTGACTGAGGAGAGAATGTTGTGAAAGGGATGATTACATTCATTTGAAATATAGTATATTTATACCTATTTAGGGAGGGATTTAATTGCCCTCCAATTATGCACATAAATCCTATTGATTGATCCTCAAAATCATAAGTAATTGAGGATTTGTGAACTGTTAGGAATGTAATAAAATCAATCATATTTATTTCTAATCTTAACCTCAATCATCATCCTTTATCAAATCCTGATTCATTACGGACTTGTCATCGTCTGTGGGTTAATTTGGGTTGGTTCACGAATGAGATCCTACGAAAGAGGAAAGTTTGTTGCCTTCATAAGTTCTCTACCCTTAGGGTGCACTGTAGCCCTCATCGTCTCCCTCTGAAACATGGCCGAAAAGTTTCTGCTCTTTGGAAGCCCAATAACTCACAAACATTGGAGGTGGATGCATGGGGATTATAACTTTTTTCATGGGCCTGCTCCCGATGATGTAACAAGTGCAGCATCATAAATTATGGTACTTACCGATAAATCTCTCATGATATCAACCTCAATCGGCTTATACAATACTTTCTATTTATACATGTTTGAAGAGAAAATTTTCCTCAACAGATTTACGACATCTCGACTGTTATTGAGGTTGTTATCACGAAAGATCTTGACTATTATCATGCCCCCGCAAGACGGTGCTTCTATCAAGAACGTCGATATGATGAAGAGGCTTTGTGAGGGAGTTCGCTAGTTGATCAGCCGTATGTATGTGAGAAACACATAGTTGATGTCTAACAACTTGTTCTCACACGAAGTGAAAGTCGATGGCTATGTATTTCATTTGTGAGTAGAATACTAGATTAGCGCATAGATAAGTGGCTCCGACATTGTCACAATATATTATAGGAGTAGAGGTGATGTTGATGCCAAGTTCCTTGAGGAGATTCATAACCCAATTGAGTTCTGCAATAGCGGTGGCTATGGCATGGTATTCAGCTTTAGTTGTAGAACATGCAACTATCTTTTGCTTCTTATAACTCCAACTGATTGGATTAGATCCAAGGAAGAGAATATACTCCAACGTGGATACTCTATCATCAAAATTCCCTGCCCAATCAGCATCAGCAAAGGCGTGGAGATTAAGAGGTGAGTGTTTGTAGAAAAAGAGGCCATGATTGATAGTCCCGTGAAGATACCGCAAGATTCGTTTGACTGCAGACTAATGCATAGTAGATGATCGATGCATGAATTGGGATAATTTATTGACCGCAAATAAGATATCTGGACAAGTGAGAGATAAGTACTGTAAGGAGCCAAGGACTTGACAGTATTGAGTTGGGTCTGTAGCAAGGCTTCCATCACATAGTTTGAGCGACTCGCTAGTAGATAAAGGTGTTATAACTGCCTTTGCATCTTGCATGTTCATTTTAGATAATAGATCTTGAATATACTTTCATTGTGATAGGAAGAGCTCGGAAGATGTGTATGTTGCTTCCACTCTAAAAAAATAGCTCAAGGTTCCTAGATCTTTAAGGGAGAATCGATCTACTAAATGCTTGAGGAATACCTTGATTTCCATAGGATTGTTGCCTGTGACAATAATATCATCCACATATACCAGGAGATATATTATATTGCCACTTTAGTGACAGAGAAATAAGGAGGTATCAGACTTGGAGTTGATGAAGCCAACTGATGCAAAAAACGAGCCAAGTTCGGTGTACCAAGCTCTTAGAGCCTGAAGAAGTTCATAAATAGCTTTTTGTAGTTTACAAACATGCTTTGGATATTGAGGGTGGATGAAGCTAGGAGGTTGTTGCATGAAGACATCGTCAGTTAGGGTCCCCTGTAGAAAGACATTGTTAACGTCGAGTTGACGTAAATGCCAACCTTGTGAGATGACCAAACTCAGAAGAAGTTGGATTGTTGTGGGTTTAACAACAGGGTTGAATGTCTCTATGAAGTCAACACCAGGTCGTTGATGAAACCTTTTGGCCACTAGACGTGCTTTATATCTAGCTACGGATCCATCTGGGTTCCGCTTAATTCGAAAGACCCACTTGTTAGGTTCGGAGCGGCACTAAGAGGGGGGGTGAATTAGTGCAGCGGATTAAAACTTCGGTTTTAGACAAATCTTTCGTACGATAAGAAATCGGAATTGGAAGTGCTTAACTTAAAAGCGTATTCGCAAAGTTGTGCAGTAAATGTAATGAGGAAATAAAGCAGTAAGAGGGTTTGCAGTAATGTAAATAGCAGTAATGAAATGCAAACCAGAGATTACGCTGTTTTTAAAGTGGTTCGGTCAAGTGACCTACATCCACTTGCGAGGCCCCTCTTCGATGAGGCTCCCACCTTCCACTAGCAAATCTCTTGAAAGGGAAGGGTGAATACCCCTCTTACAACTTTTACAAGCGGTTCACTCTCTTACAGATTTTCAGCAAGAAAGAAGGAGGTGAACACTAGCAAATGAAAACAAGAAAGACAAAGACTCTTCTAAGACTTTTCTCTCAATTACTTGCTACTCAAAAGTTGTTCTCTCAGCTGAGATTTGAGGGGTATTTATAGGCCTCAAGAGGATTCAAATTTTGGGCTCCAAAATTTGAATTCTCTTTGGGTTCCCGGTGCTGGAGGTGCCACCGCCCAGCCAAGCGGTGCCACCACCCAGCGCTCGGGTGCTGGACGGTGCAATCGCCCAGCCAAGGAGGTGTCACCGCCCAAACCAGGATACAGGAGGTGTCACCGCCAGCGCTCGGGTGCTGGCTCTTCGATTTCACTGGTTTGGCTTAATTTTAGCCCAAACCATATCTGACTTTGGGCCCAGTTGGCCCCTAACCAGGATATAGGATTATCTCTTAATCCTAATCCTAATTACAAGTGAACTACATAACAAAAAAACACATCCTAAGCAAGCTTTCAACCGCGAACGTCGAGTCTTGTTTCGGCGAGCTTTCCGACGAACTTCTTCCGACGGACTCCCAGCAAGCTCCCGAACTTGTGATGACTTTAACGAGTAGCCGAGCCTTCTCGGTGATCTCCGTGAACCTCCGACGATCTCTTCGGCGAACTTCCAAAAATTCCGACAGGTTCCCGATTTCTTCTCGATTGGTTCCGGCAACATCTCCGACGATTCTTCGGACTCTTAAACGTCCATCGAACTTGACTCCGGTATACTTGCTTTGTGTTTTCTGGTTATCGTAGTTAATCCTACACACTTAGCTCAATAATATGGATTAGATCAATTAACCCATCAATTGATTTTATCATCAAAATCCGAGATTCAACAATCTCCCCCTTTTTGATGATGACAATCAATTGATGACGGAGTTAAACATAACTCCCCGTATCTATATGCCATATTATGAGAAGATGAAAACACTTGAATTTCATCCATTGAATTCAAGCATAAACCGATAAGTTCTAACCGTAGAACTTATCGTTATTCTCATTAAGCAATAGTAAATGCGAAACTTCGATGAAAATCATAAGTCAAATGATATGGGACGATTTTTACTACGATAGGAGATAAAGATTTTCAACATGAATTTCATGATATAGATGTAAGGCATGCTTTCAATATGATCAATCAATCTTGTGATATTCTCAAGGATTTTGCAAGGCATATAAGACATTCTCAAGGATCAATCAATTTTTATATAAGTCATGCTATCAAAATGGTACAAGTCATCACTTTTCTCCCCCTTTGTCATCAACAAAAAAGGAATGAGACTTGAAGCACATAATTTGTGATTATAACATTGATCATACAAAAAATTTTATCATCCAAAATTAAGTATGCTAAAATGTTTATGTCGAGTTCATCATAAAGGAAAATTCAACATTCATCCATTTTATCAAATCTCTTCTTTCTATAATAAAAAATTGTAGGTGTACAAGGAAGAGATCGTGATTAAAAAATTCAAGTAGTAACTCCAATAAGTCAAGATCATAATTCGAATACAAACTCATTCAAATTATCAACTTGAAACTCATAATCAAGCCATCAAAATCAATTTCGAGATTCATAAAATCATTAATCTTGATCAAGCCATCAAAATCAATTTCGAGATTCATAAAATCATAAAATCTTGATCATAGAGAATGAAAAACTTTACGGAAAATCCATTCAAACACATTTATTCTTTGGGACAATTTAATATACCTAATTCCCTTCTAATGAATTCAAGTTGATCTTCGTTCAAAGCTTTTGTAAATATATCTGCTAATTGATGCTTTGTGTCAATGAATTCTAGAACAACATCATTGTTAAGGACATGATCGCGTATGAAATGATGCCTAACGTCAATGTGCTTAGTTCTAGAGTGCTGAATTGGATTTTTAGTAAGACATATGACACTAGTATTATCACATTTTATGGGAATGTTTTTAAAGTAAATTCCATAGTCTTCTAATGTATTTTTCATCCAAACAACTTGTGCACAACATGCACTTGCAGCAATGTATTCGGCTTCCGCCGTAGATAGTGCAACTGAATTTTGTTTCTTGGAAGTCCAAGAAACAAGTGCATGTCCTAAAAATTGGCATGTTCCGGATGTACTTTTTCTATCTATCCTGCATCCGCCAAAATCGGCATCTGCATAAGCTATTAGATCGAATTTTTCAGATTTTGGATACCACAATCCTAAATTTGGAGTTCCTTTAAGATACCTAAATATTCTTTTAACACTCTTAAGATGAGATAATTTAGGATTAGATTGAAACCTAGCACAAAGTTCTACACTAAACATAATATCCGGTCTAGTCGCGGTGAGGTAGAGTAGACTACCTATCATTCTCCTATATGTTTTTTGATCGAAATTTTCACTATTTTCATCCATATCTAACTTAGTCGCAGTGCTCATAGGGGTGTTTATTGCTTTTGAATTATCCATGTTAAATCGTTTTAACAATTCTAATGTATATTTAGATTGGTTAAGAAATATACCATCACTAAGTTGTTTGATTTGTAATCCCAAAAAGAAAGTTAATTCACCCATTAAACTCATTTCAAATTCAAGACTCATACATTTGGCAAATGATTCATATAGTGATTCATCCGAAGAGCCAAAAATAATATCGTCAACATAAATTTGCACAATAAGAAAATTATTTTCAAAATGTTTAATAAACAATGTAGTATCAACCTTGCCTTTAGTAAAATTATTTAAAATAAGAAAGGAACTAAGCCTTTCATACCAAGCTCTAGGAGCTTGTTTCAAGCCATAGAGGGCCTTAGTCAATTTGAATACATGATTAGGAAGAAGAGAATTTTCAAATCTGGGAGGTTGTTCGACATATACTTCTTCGGAAATAAAACCATTCAAGAAAGCACTTTTGACATCCATTTGAAATAGTTTAAAATTATTACTACTAGCATAGGCAAAGAGCATCCTTATGGCTTCTAATCGAGCCACGGGAGCGAAGGTTTCTTCGTAATCGATACCTTCTTCTTGGTTGAAACCTTTGGCCACTAATCTAGCCTTGTTTCTAACCACGATACCATTTTCGTCTTGCTTGTTTCTAAAGACCCACTTAGTACCTATGACTAAGTGGTCACTTGGTCTAGGAACAAGCTTGCATACCTTATTCCTCTCAAATTGATTCAATTCCTCTTGCATTGCAATAACCCAAAAATCATTTTTATGGCCTCGTCAATGCATTTAGGTTCAATTTGAGAAAGAAAGGCGGCATTAGCACAAAAATTCTTGAAAGAGGAACGAGTTTGAACCCCTTTTGATGTATCTCCTATAATTAGCTCCTTCGGATGAGCATCTATATACTTCCATTCCTTAGGTAAGGAAATTTCGGAAGAAGTTGCATCCAAGTTGCTATTTTGAGGAGGAGGTTCATTTAAATTCAAATTATCAAAACCAAGATCATCATCAAAATCATTTTTCTTTAAATTAGAAATTTCATTAAAAACTACATGAATAGACTCTTCTATTACTAACGTTCTTTTATTAAAAACCCGAAAAGCCTTAGAAACGGAAGAGTAACTAAGAAAGATGCCTTCATCGGATTTAGCATCAAATTTTCCTAAGACATCTCTTTCATTCAAAATAAAGCATTTACAACCAAAGACTTTAAAATAGGAAATATTTGGTTTTTTGTTATTCCACAATTCATAGGGAGTTTTTGATAAGGATGGTCTTAATAGGACTCTATTCATGATGTAGCAAATCGTATTTACGGCTTCGGCCCAAAAATACTTAGGTAAACTATGTTCATTTAACATAGTTCTTGCCATTTCTTGTAGGTTTCTATTTTTTCTTTCAACTACTCCATTTTGTTGGGGATTCCTCGGAGTGGAGAAGTTGTGATTGTATCCATTAACTTCACAAAAATTTTGAAAGTCACGGTTTTGAAATTCGCCACCGTGATCACTCCGAATTGATGAAATCATGAAACCTTTTTCGTTTTGAGTGAGTTTACAAAATTTAGAGAAGCACTTGAAGCAATCACTTTTGTGAGCTAAGAAATAGGTCCAAGTGTATCTAGAGTAGTCATCCACAATCACAAAAGCATATTTGCTTCCACCTAGACTTGTTGTATCAATTGGTCCAAATAAGTCCAAATGGATCAATTGTAACGGTCTAGTGGTGCTAATTTGATTTTTTGGTTTGAAGCTTGTTTTTATTTGTTTGCCTAGTTGACATGCACCGCATACCTTATCCTTAATAAACTTTATATTCGGAATCCCTCGTACTAATTCTTGAGATGAGATTTTAGATATTGTTTTCATGCTTGCATGGCCTAATCTCCTATGCCAAAGCCAAGCATCATCATTTACGGTGGAGAAACACATTTCATTACTTAGTTCATCAAGATTGATGGTATAGACATTATTTTGCTTTAAAGCAATCATAGTCATGTTATGATTTGGTTTTTCAATAATGCACATATTTGATTCAAATCTAACGATATAACCTTTATCGCATAGTTGACTAATACTCAAGAGATTATGTTTCAATCCATCAACTAGTAAAACATCATCAATGGAAAAACTAAATTTGTTACCAATAGTTCCCTTGCCAATGATTTTGCCTTTGTTGTTGTCTCCGAAGGTGACGTACCCTTCTTCTTTGCTAGTGAGCATAGAGAAATGAGATGGATCTCCAGTCATATGTCTTGAGTATCCACTATCGAGATACCATCTCTTGCTCCTAGCTTGTGGGTTTGTCTACAAAAGAGGATGATTTTTAGGTACCCATTTGATTTTGGGTGCCTCAAAAATTGACCCACTAACCTTGTTATTTATTTTTGAATCCTTTATAGTTCCTTTAGGAACCCATATTAATTTTTGTGAACTAATTTTCCTAAATGGACATTTGTAGGCAATATGTCCGGATTTGCAACAAAAGTTGCATTTCATATAGGAGGAAACATGTAATGTAGGTCCTTTTATGAAAGTGGTAGGATTTTGATGTAATCCTTTTACAAATCCAATTCCATTTTTATTTGCGATGGGACCCTTGTGTGCAAGGATCATATCTAATCCTTTGCTACCAACCTTAAACTTGTTTAAGGTTTCCTTAATAAGCAAATTTTTATTTTTTATTGCTTCTAAATGCTCACACTTAGAGCATGGAGAAGTTTGAAGACTATCAAACTTATCTTGTAGCAAAGCATGCTCTTTCTTTAAGATACTTAACTTCTTGCTAACAGTTCTACATTCATCAAATAATTCATGAAAAGCGATAGAGAGTTCTTCAAAAGATAAATCTTTATTAAATAAATCACATACCTCTTCTCTTAAAGCCATTAACGCGTAATGAGCAACTTGCTCGGTGTTGGACTCCTCTTCTTCGGACGCGCTTGAATCATCCCATGTTGCCTTGAGCGCCTTCTTCTTTGATGTCCTCTTTTTGGCTTGAGGACAATCGTTCTTGTAGTGTCCCGATTTTTTGCATTCATAGCAAATCACTTGGTCCTTCTTTTGTTCAAATTTATTTTTTATATTATTTTTAAATTTGTTCTTTCTTAAATATTTTTTAAATTTTTGAGTCAAAAGTGCAATGTCATTGTCACTGTCCTCATCACTTGATGTTCCTTTCAAGTGGTCTTCTTGTGATTTGAGTGCCATATCCTTCCTGTTCTTTGGAAGGGGGTTCTCGAGCTCGTCATGAGCTTGACATGTCATTTCGTAGGTTATTAGAGACCCAATGAGCTCTTCAAGAGGGAATGCTTTAAGGTCTTTGGCCTCTTGAATGGCCGTAACTTTTGGATCCCAACTTTTAGGGAGGGATCTTAAGATTTTAGTTACTAATTCAAAGTTAGTAAATTCTTTACCAAGAACTTTGAGTCCATTGATGACATCCGTAAACCGGGTGTACATGTCTCCGATGGACTCACTTGGTTTCATTCGGAAAAGTTCATAAGAGTGCACAAGGATGTTGATTTTGGACTCTTTCACTCGGCTAGTACCTTCATGAGTGACCTCAAGAGTTCTCCAAATATCAAAAGCCGAATCACACATTAAAACACGATTAAATTCGTTTTTGTCTAATGCACAAAACAAGGCATTCATAGCCTTTGCATTTAAAGCAAAAACCTTCTTCTCCGATTCATTCCATTCGCTCATCGGAAGAGAAGATTTTTGAAATCCATTCTCGACAATAGACCAAAGCTCAGAGTCCATAGAAATGAGGAAGATCCTCATGCAAGTCTTCCAATATGTGTAATCCGACCCATTAAACAAAGGTGGTCGTGCAATAGAATGACCCTCTTGCATGCCGGAGTAAGCCATCTCTCTTGGGTATTAAACCAAATATAAGAGATAACCTCGCTCTGATACCACTTGTTAGGTTCGGAGCGGCACTAAGAGGGGGGGTGAATTAGTGCAGCGGATTAAAACTTTAGTTTTAGACAAATCTTTCGTACGATAAGAAATCGGAATTGGAAGTGCTTAACTTAAAAGCGTATTCGCAAAGTTGTGCAGTAAATATAATGAGGAAATAAAGCAGTAAGAGGGTTTGCAGTAATGTAAATAGCAGTAATGAAATGTAAACCAGAGATTACGCTGTTTTTAAAGTGGTTCGGTCAAGTGGCCTACATCCACTTGCAAGGCCCCTCTTCGATGAGGCTCCCACCTTCCACTAGCAAATCTCTTGAAAGGGAAGGGTGAATACCCCTCTTACAACTTTTACAAGCGGTTCACTCTCTTACAGATTTTCAGCAAGAAAGAAGGAGGTGAACACTAGCAAATGAAAACAAGAAAGGCAAAGACTCTTCTAAGACTTTTCTCTCAATTACTTGCTGCTCAAAAGTTGTTCTCTCAGCTGAGATTTGAGGGGTATTTATAGGCCTCAAGAGGATTCAAATTTTGGGCTCCAAAATTTGAATTCTCTTTGGGTTCCCGGTGCTGGAGGTGCCACCGCCCAGCCAAGCGGTGCCACCGCCCAGCGCTCGGGTGCTGGACGGTGCAACCGCCCAGCCAAGGAGGTGTCACCGCCCAGCTCTCGGGTGCTGGGCGGTGCCACCGCCCAGCCAGGCGGTGCCACCGCCTGGCTCTTCGATTTCACTGGTTTGGCTTAATTTTCGCCCAAACCATATCTGACTTTGGGCCCAATTGGCCCCTAACCAGGATATAGGATTATCTCTTAATCCTAATCCTAATTACAAGTGAACTACATAACAAAAAAACACATCCTAAGCAAGCTTTCAACCGCGAACGTCGAGTCTTGTTTCAGCGAGCTTTCCGACGAACTTCTTCCGACGGACTCCCAGCAAGCTCCCGAACTTGTGATGACTTTAACGAGTAGCCGAGCCTTCTCGGTGATCTCCATGAACCTCCGACGATCTCTTCGGCGAACTTTCGAAAATTCCGACAGGTTCCCGATTTCTTCTCGATTGGTTCCGGCAACATCTCCGACGATTCTTCGGACTCTTAAACGTCCATCGAACTTGACTCCGGTATACTTGCTTTGTGTTTTCTGGTTATCGTAGTTAATCCTGCACACTTAGCTCAATAATATGGATTAGATCAATTAACCCATCAATTGATTTTATCATCAAAATCCGAGATTCAACACAACTTACACCCGATGATGTTTTGTGTAGAATGAGAGGGTACAAGGGTCCATATAGAATTATGGAGGAGTACATCATATTCTTCACACATGGCTTTACACCAGTATGGAGATTTTTGGGCTTGAGTAATTGTGGTAGGTTCAGTGGTCTTTGACGAGGATGTTGTGATGGTATGTAGGTCAAGGATTTTTCATGGTTTAAAGACACCACTTTTGGATCATGTTATCATTGGATGTCCAGGGGCTATAGGGTGTGCTGTAGGTATGGGCAGTGGAGGGGCACTAATACGGATTAGGGTAGGCTGAGGGACTTCAGTGTCATTGATCCTAAGAGAGGATAAAGGTAGTGATTGTGATTTTGAGGGAATGCCTTCAGTCGTAGGGGAACTTAGTAAAGAAGGGAGAGGCACAATGGAGGGGGTGAGGAGCTGTTGCACCGAGAGAAGGAGAGAGTGTGGATCCTAAGGAGAAGGACTGGATGATATTATGGGAGACTCGGTTGACGGGATTGATGGTGTACTCCAATGATGAATATGTGATAGAGTAGGTTATACAGTAAGAGACTCAGGGTTATGAAACGGAAAGGTAGTCTCTATAAAAATAACATGACGGGACGTAAAGACTTTTCGAGATTGGGGTTCATAGCATCGAAAGTCATTATGGTCAAGGGAGTATCCAATGAAAACACAAGGTTTAGATTTTGATGTTATCTTATGTGAGGCATATGGACGCAACCATTGATAACATAGGTAACCAAACACTTTGAGTTTCTGAAGGTTTGGGGATTTGTGAAATAATTTTTCAAATGGCGACTCATACTCGAGGATTGGAGTGAGTATATGATTAATGAGGTACATGGCAGCTTGAAATGCTGCAGTCCAAAAAGTTGGTGGCATAGAGGCTTGGCGTAGGAGTGTGAGACCAGTTTCAACTATATGTCGATGTTTGCATTCAGTAGAGCCGACGAGTTGAGGAGTGTGTGGAGGTGACTTGAGGTGTTGTATACCACAAGCAGATAGGCAGGATGTGAGGGCTTGATATTCGTCATTACCATCAGAGTAAATAGTCTTAATTTTAGACTGAATGAAGTTCTCGACCAATCTTCAAAAGTTGGTAAAGACTGATGAAACTTCAGATTTATAGTGAAGAGGGTATAACCATGTGTATTTGGTGAAATAGTCTACGAAAATAATATAAAATCTGAATTTGTCAAAGGAAGTGATTGGAGCAGGGCCCCAAACATCAGTGTAAATAACCTCAAGGGGTTTAGAGCAAGATATAGAGGAATTTCCAAAGGAAAGTCTATGAATTTTATTACTTAAATAAGCATCACAATGAGTTATGATGTTATTGGTTTTAAGCATAGGAAGAGAATAATAGGAAAGCACATCAGTTGAGGGATGACCAAGACGACGATGCTACACATCAGTTGGAGCTACAACCGAAGAGTAGGCAGTAGGTTGAGTGATTTGTGGAACTGACGACCACTCGTAAATGTTGTCTTTACTCTGACCTCAGACTAGGGATGCTCCCGTGCTCAAATCTTCGACAAGAAAGGAGTTAGGAAAGAATTCAATTGAGGTATGATTCTGTTTGCAGAATTAAGAAACAGAAATGAAGATTCGTTTGATGTGGGGTACACACAAGACATCATCTAGCGTAAATGAAGTACTATGTGAATTAAGCATTGTGGAACCAATATAAGTAATGGGGAGTCCGTTACCGTCACCGATGTTGAAGTCTTCGTTTCCACCATAGTTGTAACATCCCCCATTTAGAAAAAAAAAAAAAATAGTAAATGCTTATTTGTAAATATGAGGATTATTTAAATAATTTTTTTATTAAATAATATTATATTAAATTTTATGGCTAAGGACCTAAGAGTAAATAATAAAATTTTGATATGATTTATAGAATATTCAGAATTGAGTAAATAAAAATAAAATAAAATAAAATGGAGGACATGTGTCATTAACAAGGATGAGTCACTTGTATTTATTCTAAAGTTGACACCTAAACCCCCATGCATGCTTGCCACCTCACTATTTTAGCACAAACTTAAGTAATTTAAAGCACCATTAAAAAGAAACTTTGCAGCCAACGTTAGTTTGAGGAGAAGAAGAAGAAGAGAAGAAGAAGAAGAAGAAGAAGAAGAAGAAGAAGAAGGAGAAGAAGAAGAAGTGGAAATTTTGTTTGAGGTTTTGCATCAACTCCCTATATTTGGGAATCAAACTCATCTAAGGCAAGTGTTCTAACCTCTTCCTACAGAATTCCTAATCTCTGTTTTCCTTTTAATTCTTTATAATTCAAAAGATTTCAGCTTAGTACCAAACCGTTCTTTCCTTTTGATACAAAGCCATGAATCTGAAATTTTTTCGATAATCTGACTTCTATACATTGTTTTGGATCTAACTTTTAGCACTAAACTCTGATTTAGGCAAAACCTAATCCATTTGAAATTAGATTCAAATATATTTATTTTGACACTAAGATTGAATGATTTGGAGTTTAAATGCCTACTAAGACTTCTATTTCAATTAACCCTACAGATTCTGCAAAATAGGGACTGAAATTTCTGACCTTCTATTACTAAATTGCTCATAACTCTCTACAGAAAATTCTGAATTATACAAAGCTTAGTTCTTTGGAAACTAGATTCACATATCTTTCTTTTGACACCTAGTTGGAAATTTTGAAGTAAGTTTGCCTTCTAAAACATCTGTTTAAATTGATTCTATCAAGTTTGCAAAACAGGGATGATCAATTCTGACCTTCCTTTACTCTATTTATTGTAACTTCCTGTCAAGAATTCAAAAAATTATAATTCTGAGTTCATCGGAAAGTAGATTGATACAGCTTTCCAATGACACCTATTTTTAGTGATTTGGAGCATATTTGGTCACTCAAACAATTCAGAAAATATACCATTCAAATTCTGTCATAATTGAAAACTTTATTGGGTTTTGCCTATTCAATTTTCATCCTATTGGAAATATGATTTCTGCTAAATTCTTCTTCAATTGAGCTTTATATTAGTCCTTTGAAGTTCTTGTATTGTTCATCCTGAAATTATTGTATAAATGAAATTTATTATGTAATGCTTTGTTTGCATTTCCTTGTTCGATAAAGGCACATGCATATCTTCGTTGTTCCGCATGTGCTTCTGATATGTGTCAATGTTATTGTTCGTACTATCCTTTTGTACTCTGGTGTCTTGTGGGATATTGTGAACCTTTGCCAGAAATGATAAAGGGAGTTATGCTTAGAGCCCGCGATTGCTTTGTCGGCCCCATTGACTTCACTCAGACGTGGGTGGATGGAGCTCCCAGACGTGGGAGACTTATGCTTGGTGGTCATCCAGAAATGGATGAATCACGTTATGTATGTGGTCCCACAGCGCCCTCTATGTTTATTGATATGATATCCAAAGCTTTGTTTATGAGTTCATATTATGCTTTGGATAAAAATGGAATGCATGCTACATCAAAAATGACATACAACTTGTGTTTATTATTCGGTTCACTTGTTATACTTTGAAGTGTTTCATTTGTCATTATTATGCCCCTAAACACTCTTATGCCTTTGATATGTGCCTAAATGCTTCATGTGCCATTTGATACATGCCTAAATGCTTCTTTTGCCAATGAAATGCTCCAATTTCCTTTCTCCTATTATTATGTCTAATGCCTGTTTTTGAACGAGGTAAACCTTTGTGATTTTATATCAAATGAGATGACTTCAAATGAACACTTGTATTTCTACTTTTGTAACTTGATACTAAGCCTGCTTGAACTTCTCTTATCGCCATGGATATCTTAGACGCTTGCTGAGCTCTTTATGCTCACCCCGTTGCTATATAAATTTTTCAGGGTAGCTTGTCACGCACTGAAAAGCTAGAATTGGGTTAAAGCAGTGAAAGGCTAGAAGATTTTTGAGCTAATTTTGTTGGATGATGGTTTTTGTTGTATAGTAAACTTTACTTATGATGTAATGTTAAGGATCTGTTGATACTTATGTGTTGTAAAAGTTTAAAGGACCGCTCATGTGTATGGAATAATAAGTTTAAGTTGTATAAGGATAATAACTCATGGTAAATAATTATCTTTTTATGATTGTATATACTTCTATGTTTATGGATTTGTGTTGTGGTTGATGTTTAGTTGAGTTGCCTTTGAATTTTGTGAATCTCTGAGTGAAGTGGATTATGATTTATGTAACGTACATGTTTATGAATTGTGAATATTGATTTTTGAATGATTCTTAGTATCCTCAAATTGTTAGATTGGATCCTGGATTGAATTGATGATGAATTATAATATTATTGATTTTAGACAGGATCACACTTCCTGAATGTGATAATTTGGGGGGGCGTGACAATAGTCGTTATGGATGGACAAGTTTTGTAAATCAGAGGTGATGTGATGAGATGTGCCCAAGTCCACAATCAAATTTTGATGACCAGTTAGCTGAAGTAGCTGTAAGATTTATGTGAGGCCAATGCGACGGAGGAGAAAGTTTGGGTCGAGTTCTACAAACTTTTGTAGAATGGCCAACTTTGTCATATAGCTAGCAAATAACTCTTTGTTGATTTATATGATCAGGACACTAGAGATGAGGATAATTGAAGTAGCCACCTTGATGGTTGCAATTGAAATGTTGAGAAGGTTGAGGAGGGGAGGTTTGTTTGGAGCCCTTGTTGCACCGGTTGCTCTTCTTCTTAGATTTTTGACTGACTTGAGCTGTGATGAATGGTCTTGGCAACTTATCCTCATGCTCGAGATATATCTCATAGTCAGTCAACTTGTCATAGAGTTCTTCAAATGACACTAGTGAATCATGTGCCTATATTACTGCTGCCAATTCCTTGTACTCGTCTCTTAGGCTATTGAGGATATGGATAGTAACTTCTTCATCACTAAGGGAATGAACTATCAAGGCCAAGTTATCAATGATAATCTTTATGTTGTGTAGATAATCAGCAATAGTACTTCCCTCTTATTTTATCTTCATGAGACTGGATAGGAGACTAAGCATGTGAGTGCGGGAATGATTGGCCAGGGTGGTTTGCAACTTGCACCAAGCTTCGATAGTAGTGTCACATGAAGAAATGAGTAGGGCGAGGGATCTAACGACTGAGGCTTGAATTTCTTGAAGAATGAGACGATCCTAGCGTAACCATAGTTTGTAGTCCAGATTTGGTACTAGACTGGATGTGCCTGGGAGGTTGAGCATCGTCGGTGGACAATGAAGAGAGCCATCGACAAAGCCTAGAAGATCATAGCCAAATAGTAGATTAGAGAATTGAGCACACCATGATGCATAGTTGCCACCTTTGGATAATTTGAAGAGGATGAGAGTGGCAGCATCGATAGAAATAAGGCCTGTAGAGGAAAAGGTACTGTGGTTTCCTACGGGAATAGTAATTGAAATATCAGATATAGATGATGAGGACATGTTGAGCATATATACCAATCTAAGGGAGCAAGGTGGGAGTCTGCTTCTCAAAGGAAAAGCAGTTTTACTTTCCAAGCAAAAGGTCTTCTTGTATTTGCCGTATGATGCTGCACCTTGACAAGTCTTCACTGAGGCAATAATGGCAAGCAAGCAATGAGATCCATGCTGCCACTGTTCATGACGCAGCTGTAGTTGTTGATGCTACCGCAAGCAACAACGACTACAGCGGCAGCGGCACCACCGTCGCTGAACGTGCTGCAGCTTGCAGGTTTGTGAGATGCTACAGTTTGTAGGTCTATGAGATGCTGCAACTTGTAGTTTTGGGAGAAGCTAGCAATGCTGCGGGCGTAGTCCCACTTTGGGAGAAGCCGGCGATGCTGCACCCGTAGTGCGATTTCTACGCAGCCGACGGATTTCTACCGTCGAGCGATCGATCGACAACGGTTTTCTGCCGATGGATTTCTACACAGCCGCAAGTGAGATCGAGGGAGAAGGTTCGGCTCTGCTTGGAAGAAGGTGGGGGCGTTGATGTGCTCTTTGAGAACTTTGACTTCACTAGAAAGCTGTCTACTTGGTTTGTAGAAGTTTTGGATTATTGTCACTGGATGTTGTTGTTGCCGAGTGATGCATCGGATTTTGGCATAGCATCAGCAGCAACAGGTGAGGCGCTGGCATAGAGTGGTAGTGGGAGAAGACAAGTGCTGTTCACCGAGGAGGTGCTGTAGTTGCCGCAGAAATGATGGCAGCAGGACCAATATTGCTACAGTCGCTAGAGGTAGAGGCCATGCCTAGGAGGCTGTTGCAGTGCAGCGTAGATGTTTGGCGATAAGATGCAGCAGCAGAAAGATACGGCAACTAGGTTCATGGTGATGAGATTCGTCGGAGGTCAGGTACAGAAGACATGCCTTGCTCCGATAAGAATAGGCTGCGGAAGGGAGAGTAGAGCTTTCTAAGATAGGAATAGCTCTGACACCGTGATAGAAATGAAATACAAATGCATTGAGTTTGAAACAATACAGTACTCCCTATTTCATTTCTATCACTCGCACGACATTGAATCTGGATGAGATGGATGACTAACCCAAACAAATGCCTTTATTTTGGTGTGTGTGTGAGTGAGAGAGAGAGAGAGAGAGAGAGAGAGAGAGGCCAGTGCATGTGCAATGGACTTTCAAGTGAGCAGCTCTTTTATTATTATTATTGCTCGTCTTTGTCGACGCCCTTCTCCACACGCTGCTGTTACTTGGCAATCCTTCCCATGGCCAAGACGGTAGTATATTATCACCGAGTCATGCTTCCTACCCATGAACGATGTAAAAGAACCTGAAATTAGGGTTCCTTGCCTGTCTGCTCTGTGTCTTTTTGAAGACGATTCTGCAGGTGAGCTCAGAAGCAGCGTGTTGCAGGGTAGCATATCATTCTTCTATGGTAGAATGTTTGTGATCTATCAAGAATTGCCATCGTGGTGTGCTGTCTATTTTACTTGGACATTTACTTTCTTCCAGCAAATGGAAACCGACATCTATTAGTCAAATCGTGCGAATGACCGAGTTCTAAATTCGTGGCAAGAAAAAGAGAAACAGAAAGAGCAAAATGAACTCTCGTTTAGAAAGAAGATGAGGCATCCCCCCCTCTCTGTATATGTAGAAGTCGAACCCACATCACTGAGACAAATGAAACAATTCATGCTCGTTTCGACTGAGCATCTCTATATTGTGTCACTAACAAGAAACATTGTCGTTGCGAGAACAGTGTTCTGTGTCTGATTGCATCAATCAGGGCTGGCAGCTATCTTCCATGGCTTATCCGGATCCAGAAAGGTCGCACCAAACTTGTTGCGTTGTTATGATCCATATCCAAAAACACTTGACAACATATTCTCTCTCTCTCTCTCTCTCTCTCTCATTTTGTTTTATTTTTTGGAGTGTCCATTCTCAACCATCAATCCGACCCAATATGGCCACTTTGTTCTCGTCTTATTAGCCGGCCGTGGAGGATCAGAAATCCATCCTTCCTGTTGTAGACGGGTAAGAAATCAGGAACATAGATAGGAGACTACCTGTGGCTCCGGATGCATTCGGTAGAGGGACAATATCACCACACATGTCAAAGAATGAGATAGGAGGACGAATTGTACATAACCAAAATAAAGATTACGCGCTCTTCTTTGACCTTATATGATGATCCAGATTGAAATATATCATCATGACAATGAAAACTCGAACTCGACTCTCAAGAGGTGTCGCCATCCAACATTTTTCACACCAGACATCACAAAGAAGCCCTGCAACCCCCGCTCGTAAGATATTGATTCTAAAGAAATCTTGGCTACATCACTTCACTTGCAGGGACAGCTATTTATACACATTTAGTAATACATTTGAGGAAATCTTATTTGTTATCATGCCCCACAAGATTGAGCCTCTATTAAGGATGTCGATCTTAGACCCCACAAGATTGAGCCTCTATTAAGGATGTCGATCTTGGACCGATACAATGAAAATAGTTTGCGGGGGAGAGGCTTTGTGAGTGAGTCTGCTAGTTGATCAGTCGTATGCATATAAGAAACATGTAGTTGATATCTGACAACTTGATCTCGCATGAAGTGGAAGTCGATGACAATGTGTTTCATGTGGGAATAGAACACTAGATTGGCACATAAGTAGGTGGCTCCAACTGATTGAAGTAGCTCCAAGGAAGACAATATACTATGACTGGATGTTCTATCATCAAAGTTCCCTACCCAATCAGCATCAACAAAGGCATGGAGATGGAGTGAATCATTTTTACGGAGAAAAAGACCATAATTAAGAGTCCCTTTAAGATACCACAAAATTCGTTTGACCGCAGACCAATACGTAGTAGATGGTCAATGCATGAATTGCAATAATTTATTAACTACAAATGAGATGTCTGGATGGGTGAGAGCCAAGTACTGTAAGGAGACAAGGACTTGTCGATATTGAGTCAAATCTATAGCAGGGCTTCCATCACATAATTTGAGTAATTCACTAGTAGAGAGGAATTGTAACCTCTTTTGCATCTTGCATATTTGTCTTTGATAATAAATCTTGAATATACTTTCTTTGTGATAGGAAGAGACTTGAAGACGTAAATGTTGCTTCCACTTCCAAAAAGTAGCTCAAAGTTCCTAGATCTTTGAGGGAGAATCGATTGGCCAATTGCTTTAGGAATGCTTGAGTCTCCAAAGGATCATTGCTTGTGACAATAATATCATCCACAAACACCAGAAGATATATTGTGCTTCCATTATGTTGGCATAAGAATAACAAGGTATCAGACTTGGAATTAATGAAGCTAATTAAGGTTAAAAATAAGCCAAATTTAGTATATCAAGCCCTTGGAGCTTGACGAAGTCCATAAATAGCTTTTTATAGTTTGTAGACATGCCTCGGATACTGAGGATGAACGAAACCAAGAGGTTACTGCATGAAGACATATTTAGTCAGAGACCCTTGTAAAATGGCATTGTTAACATCCAGTTATCGTATGTGCCAGCCTTTTGAGATAACCAAATTCAGGATAAGATGACCAAACTCAGGATAAGATGGATTGTTGTGGGTTTAACAATGGGACTAAATGTCTCTATGAAGTCGACACCAGGTCGTTGATGAAACCCTTTGGCTATTAAACGTGCTTTATATCTAACAACAGATCCGTCTGGGTTCTGCTTAATTCGAAAGACCCATTTACACCTGATAATATTTTGTGTGTGATAAAAGGGTACTAAGGTTCATGTAGAGTTATGGAGGATAGAATCATATTCTTCACACATGATTTCACGCTAGTGAAGAAATTTTTGAGCTTGAGTAATTATAGTGGGTTCACTAGCCTTAGTGGAGGAATTTATTATATCATGTAGGTCAAGGACTTAACGTAGTTTGAAAATATCACTTTTGGAGTGTGTTGTCATTGGATGTCTAGGGGCGATGGAAGTAGTAGATTGTGTTGTTGGTATAGCCGGGGGTGAGTCATTGTCATGGGTCGGGCCAACCGCTGGCACGTCAATGTCACTAAGTCTAGGAGAAGGTAAAGCCAGTGGTAATGTTGCCGAGGGTATTACTTCATCAATATAGGAAACTTGTGAGGAAGGGAGTGGAGAAATAATAGAGGGAGTGATAAGTTGTTGAACTGGAGTAATAGTAGTGTGTGAATCTTGAGGGTAAGGACTAGACGGTGTCATGGGAGATTCGTGTGACGAGATCGGTGGGATACTCCAGTGATGTATGTTTATCGAAGTAGCCTTCAAAGTAGGACGGTTTTGAAAAGCAAAGACAAACTCCTAAAAAATAACGTGACGTAATATAAAGACTTTTTTAGTTTGGGGTTCATAGCATCGAAAAGCATTATGTTCAAGAGAGTAGCCTATAAAAGTACAAGGCTTAGATCGTGGTGTTAGCTTATGTGAGGCATAGGGACAAAGCCATGAATAACATAAACAGCCAAAAACTTTGAGGTTATGAAGGTTTGAAAGCTTGTGGAATAGTTTTTCAAATTGTAACTGGTATTGTACGATTGGAGTGAGCATATGATTAATTAGATAGACTATAGTTTGAAAAGCTGTTGACCAAAAAGTTGGTGGCATGGATGCTTGATGTAGAAGTGAGAGACCAGTTTCAACTATATGCCGATGTTTGCATTCAGCAGAGCCAACCAATTGAGGAGTATGTAGGGGTGACTAAAGGTGTTGTATACCACAAGCGGAGAGGCAGGATGTGAGGGCTTGATATTCGCCTCCACCGTCAGAGTAAACTATTCTAATAGAAGATTGAAAAAAATTCTTGACCAACTTTCTAAAGTTGGTAAATACTATGGAAACATCAGATTTATGGTGGAGAGGATATAATCATATGTACTTAGTGAAATAATCTATAAAAATGACATAAAAGCGAAACTTGTCAAAAGAAGGAATTGGGGCAGGGCTCCAAATGTCTGTATAAATAATTTCAAATGGTTTAGAGCAAGATATAGAGGATATCTCAAAAGGCAGTCTATGACTTTTATTGCAAAGACAAGCATCGCAATGAGTGATAGTGCTATTGATTTTAAAGGTAGGAAGAGAATAATAAGAAAATAATTTCTGCTGGATAAAAGTTGAGGGATGACTAAGATGACATTGCCATACATCAACTGGAATTACGACTAAAGAGTGACTAGTAGACTGGGTAATTTGCAAAGTGGATGGCTATTCATAAATGTTATCTTTGTTCTGGCCTTGGTCTAAAGATGCTCCCGTGCTCAAATCCTTGACAAAAAAAGAGTTAGGAAAAAATTCAATGGAGGTATTACTTTGTTTACAGAATTGAGAAACAGAAATGAGGTTTCATTTAATATGAGGTGTATACAGAACATCATCAAGTGTAAAAGTTGTGGTAAGTGAACTAAGCGTTGAGGAACCAGAATGAGTAATAGGAATTCTTTTATCGTCACCGATAATGATATCTTCATTTTCGCCATAGTTATTGTGGATGGACAAGTTTTGAAGATAAGAGGTAATGTGATGAGAGGCACCGAAGTTCATAATCCAATTAGGTTGGCTAGTAGTCGGAGTAGCCATAAGATTTGCCTAAGGCCACCGTGATGGAGCAGGGAGTCTAGGGCAAAACTGATAGACTTTCATAGAGTGTTTGACTTTATCACACAATTGGCAAATGACTCTTTAGTGGCTTGTGATGTCAAGACACCATGACTGATGATTATGAAAGTTGCCACATTGATAGGGATGAGGGGGGTTTGGTTTGGGACCCATAGGTTTAGGAGGCAGCTTAGCCAGACCTTTGTTGACGTGCTTATTGTACTGGTTGCTCTTCCTCTTGGATTTTTGACTGACCTGAGCTGTAATAGGTGGTTCGGGTAACCTATCATCATGCTTCAAGTACGTCTCATAGTCTGTCAACTTGTCATAGAGTTTTTCGAATAATCTTGGTGAGTCGCGTGGCCGAAGTGTTGCTGTCAGTTCTTTGTACTATCCTCCTTGGCCATTAAGGGTATGGACTAGGACTTCTTCATCACTGAGGGAATGACTTATCAAAGCCAAGTCATCGATGGTAACTTTGATAACTTAGATAGGCAAGACTTGATGAACTTTAAAATGTAATTACAAAAGTATATTTAGATAGCGAACTTTGATAGCTATTTATACACATTTAGAAAAGAGGATTTTCCTTAACTGCTCATAGATTTCCTCGTGTAGTTGAGGAAATATTATTTGCTATCGGATACATTGAAGCCATAGTAGTCCATTAGATTCAAATTTATGGGTCTGATTTTTATCTTGAACGTGTTGGAAATATTCATATGTGAGATGAAAGACAGATGTATCTAGAACTAAAAGAATCGAGTTATATATATTAGGTTTGATCCATGATCAGATAATCTTAATCTTTTTTTGAGTAAACCGGATCTGCATCACGAACAGCTAGACACCCAC
Organism: Musa acuminata AAA Group; assembly: GCF_036884655.1. Taxonomy (NCBI): domain Eukaryota; kingdom Viridiplantae; phylum Streptophyta; class Magnoliopsida; order Zingiberales; family Musaceae; genus Musa; species Musa acuminata. Next base: position 26,993,277 of record NC_088340.1, read on the forward strand.
CAGTTGATCAAAAGGAAGAGGATAGTTTTGTTTGTGGTTCATAGTCGAACCAATGAAAAAGTGTTCATTTTGTTCTATTGGCAACAACTAACCTCTTGCTTTCTAAAGGTCATAAAAAAACCTTTGAGTACCCGACGATTGGGTAAATATTTCTTTGTTTATAATTGGATTTTGTGAGAGACGAAACCTTGCTGTGTGGTGTATTCCATGCTTCTCGTTCTTGGTATAATCAGTCTCTTTTAAGGTTCATAAATCCATTCAATTGTTCTGGTATTCACTATCCATCAATGGTGAGCTTGATCGAGATGAAATCTGATAGAAAATTAAGTAATTTTAAGATGAATTCCACAATAAATTTGAATAGATTCTTGATTTGAATGTGGGTTAAAAAATACAGCTAGACAGTTCCAAAGAGAACTTTATTAAATATGATATTTTAAAGTAATGATGTTATGTGGCCTGTTAGGGAAGATGTCAATGATAGTTGAATTAGCATGACTCAGTTCGAATCAATATATATAAGAAATCTTTGAATATTGATAGGGATAATCCTAGTACTATCAACTCCTCTCATTACATTGGTCAAGGAAGTAACACCTAAGCAACAATATGAGAGTCACCTACTCCCCACAATCGCTAGTTAGAGGTCATAATACCTATTCCGACCTCCCAAAATGAGCCCACAAGACCCTCTTATGACACCACATTTGATAAAGGGACCACACCCCCTCGTTAATGGCTAGTGGCATGGTATGACTTAACGAGCCTTCTCTTTCAGACGGTTGGTAGAGGGACCATGCCCTGCCTAACCCAAAAGAGCAAGGGGATCAGGCTGGAGGAGCTACCTCGATAGTCCACCCCAAGCGATACCCCTAGGGGCACACGTTAGCAAGCCACCCTCATTAAATGCCTTCGCCATGCGAGGTAAGTGAAGGGGCCTTGACTTTTGGGTTATCCACACCACTAGGGACTCATGTATAAAAGTTGAACCTCGAGCTAAATAGGGGCAAGAGCAATTCACTCTCTTACATTATTAATCTCCATCTCAGTTTTCCTAAATTAAACATTGGAGGGGCCGAGCTGGGATGCCCTCGGCATACGCCTATTGTATAAGATCGTCGGCATAACCCAGAGGCACGACTAGGAGGCTACCTAACAGAGGGGACTACCTTGGTCCCAAACCATCTCATTGCTCGAAGACAAAGCCGCTCTTGGCGAACCACCTCTCTTTGTAGTGTCCTTCGTCCTTTCCGCAATGCTTGCTCTCCACGTCAGCTAGGAGGAGTCATCAGGAGAGACCCACACTTTTGGTAGTAAACCAACTGGGGCCAACTCACTAGTTGACAGTCTCTATGTATTAATAGTTTAGCATTAGAAGGAGGGCCGAATATTACAAGAATATTCTTCTGTGACTCTTCACAATAAGTGCTCCCTTGAAGGGGTCTCGCCTTCTAGGAGACTGACGTACCCAAAAGATAGCAGCTACCCCCGCCCCGAATTGACTAGCTAGTGGATGCTATCTTAGGCCCTAAACTCACCTTTATAGATGCCTTCTTCGACTATGATCAAATAAGGATGGGCCCCTAGGACAAAGAACACCCCTCCTTCATCACCGACTGAGGCATGTATTGCTATAATAATATGCCCTTTGGCTTTAAAAATATAGGAGTCACCTACTAGAGGATGGTAAATAGTATGTTCAAGGCCCAAATGGGCAAAATATGGAGGTATATATGGATGACATGATCATAAAAAGCAGAGCATCAAGAATGCACTTAGAGGACCTGACAAAGACATTCCGAATGATGAGGAAGTTCGGCATGTGATCGAACCCTTCTAAGTGCGCCTTCGGGGTGAGATCGAGAAAGTTCCTCAGATTCATCATCCACCAGAGGGGGATATGCTAGTTACAGATTCCTTGCAAGCCAATCACGTGAGTGATGACATGTGTGACATATTGCATAATCTTTTTAATTATTATTATTATATCATTTTTATACTTTATATTAGATGATGTATATATTGTGATATCCTTGGTGTTAGTCATCGGTACCTTGCAAGTCAATCATGTGAGTGATAACATATATGATACACTACACAATCTTTTTGCTTATTATTATTTATTGATATTTTTGTTGAATCTCAGATTTTGATGATGAAGTCAATTGTAAATTATTTGATCTAATCTATATGTTGAGAAAAGTGTGCAGGATTAACTACGATAGCAGTAAGACATAAAGCAGGTGTTGTGCCGGAGTCAAGATCGAGATCTCATTGGGAGTTCGAGAGTTCGTCGGAAGTCCGGACGTTCGTTAGAAGTTCTGTCGGAACCAACCGAAAAGTCCAGGAGCTTGCCAAATAAGCTCGTCAGAACTCGCCAATAATATCGTCGTAAAGTCCAAAAGCTTACTGGGATTCCACCGAAACATTACCGAGAGTTCGTCGAATGTTCGCCGGAAGTATGCCGGAAGCTCGCCGAAAGAGCAATTGACACACCAAAATAAAAAGCGCTATAATTATGTCTTAATTATCATAGTTAGAGCATAAATTAAGTTATGATTGAGAGGTAATCCCACTAACTTAATTAGGGGCCAATTGGTCCCTTAACAGGGCTGAATTGGGTTGAATTGATTAGCCAATTCAACCCCTAAATTCTTGGCTGACGGTGGCACCACTAGGGTCGACGATGGCACCACCTGGAAAGCAATGCCCCCTAGAATATCTGGGCGGTGGTACCGCCCAGACTGGGCAGTGGTATCACCAGCAGTGAATGCTGCCAACGGGGGTACCACACTTGTTAGGCGATGGTACCGCCTAGTATTAGATCAACGGCGGTAGTACCACCCAATAATGCTGGTGGTACCGCCAGTACCTCGGATTCCGGGGATGTGACAGTTTTTTGCTCCAATTTTGAAGCCATTGGGGTCTATAAAAATCTCACCCTTTTCTACATTAAAGGGCATGAAAGCATCGGCTTAATCTTGAATTCTTGAGTCATAAAAGTGTTGTAAAAGTTAGAGTTCTCCTCCATCTCTTAGCCTTGTAACCATCCAAGAAAAAGGAGTGAGACTTGTAAGGGTTATCTCCTAAACCCGAGAAAAGGAGAAAGCGCTGTAAAGAGGTGTTCGGTTTTTACCTATTGAAGGAAGGCCTTTAGTGAACGCTAGTGATCTTGTCGGAGGAGGAATCCGAAAGTGGCTGTAGGTCATATTGACCGAACCACTCTAAATTTTGGTTTGCTTTTCATTTGTGTAATTTACATTACTACAAACATCCTTAATCTTCTCTTGCACTTTTATGAAAGCTTTCAAGTTTATCTTCTCTCCAAAACAGATTGAATCGAAACCATTTTCGTTGGAATCGGTTTTAATCGAAATGAACATTTTTCTGAAATCGCTAAAGTTTTTCGCTCACTAATTCACCCCCCCTCTTAATGCCGCTTTTGATCCTAATAGTTGGTATCAGAGCAAGGTTCACTCTCATTTGGTTTTAAACCCAAGAGAGATGGCATTTGCCGGCAACCTAGAGGGTCATTCAATTACATGTCTGCCCATGTTCAATGGGACGAATTACACATATTGGAAGACTAGAATGAGAATCTTCCTAATTTCAATAGATTTCGAATTATGGAATATTATAAAAAATAAATTTCAAAAGTTTTCTCTTCCAATGAACGATTGGAATGAATTGGAGAAGAAGACTTTCATTTTAAACGCAAAGGCTATGAATGCCTTATTTTGTGCCTTAGATAAAAATGAGTTTAATTGTGTATCCATTTGTGAAATGACATTTGATATTTGTCACATACTCGAAGTGACTCATGAAGGCACTAGTAGAGTGAAGGAGTCAAAAATCAATATTTTAGTGTATACTTATGAATTGTTTCGAATGAAACCGAGTGAGACCATTGGAGACATGTACACCCGATTTACGGATGTCATCAATGGTCTAAAGAGACATGGTAAAAGTTTCTCAGATTTTGAGCTTGTTAATAAAATTTTAAGATCCATTCTAAAGAATTGGGACCCTAAAATCACAATCATTCAAGAGGCCAAAGATTTAAATAACTTTCCTCTTAAAGAACTAATCGGATCACTAATGACCTATGAGATGACTTGTAGTGCTCATGAAGAGCTAGAGAACAACCTTCCAAAGAACAGGAAGGATATAACTCTAAGAACTCGAGAAGACCACTTGAAAGAAAATTCAAGTGATAAGGACTTTGATGAAGACTTGGCACTATTAACAAAAAGGTTCAAAAAATTTATAAAATAAATAAATTTAAAAATAATAGAAAAATAAAATTGAACCTAAGAAAGAACAAGTGATATGTTATGAATGCAAGAAGCCGGGACATTACAAGAGTGAATGTCCCCAATCAAAGAAGAGACAACCAAAGAAGAAGAGGACTCTTAAAGCAACATGGGACGACTCAAGTTCATTCAAAGAAGAGGAGCCAACCAACATCGAGCAAGTTGCTCACTATGCACTAATGGCTATTGGAGATGAGGTAACAAGTTCATTAGACATAAATTTATTTTTCGATGAGCTTTTAAATGCATTTCATGAATTATTTGATGAATGTAGAACCTTGAGTAAAAAATATAACTCTTTAAAAAGGGAACATGCATCTCTTATTAGCGATTTTGATAGATTAAAAGTTGAGCACAATGATAGTTTAGCTTCATGTACAAAATGTGATGAACTAGAAATACTTCAAAAGAAAACTTGCTACTTAAGAAAATCTTAGAAAAGTTTGAGGTTGGCAGCAAATCCTTAAACATGATCCTCGACAACAAGAGTCACATTCATAGAAAAGGTAGAATCGGATTTGTGAGTAGCTCTCACCAAAATCCTATTAGGAATGGGGTCGGCACTAAGAGGGGGGGTGAATTAGTACAGCGATAAAAATCACGTCGGTTCTAAAATTTTTTTGTTCATATGTTCGATTAAAACCGAATTCGGAAATGCTAAACTTTGAACTCAAAATCTTTCATGCAAAATGTAAAGAGAAGCTTGAGGAGGTTTGCAGTAATATAAATTACACAATTGAAAAGAAAACCAGATTTTAGAGTGGTTCGGTCGTCGTGACCTACATCCACTTCGCCAATTCCTCTTCCGTCGAGGCTATCTACATCCACTATCGGTTTTCCTTTTTAAATTCTCTATGCTTGTGTGTGTTAACCAAGGATGAGAGGGGTATTTATAGGCCTCAAGTTGATTCAAACTTGGAGCCTAAAAATATCTCATCCCGGGTTTCCTAGGTCCGGGCGGCACCACCGCTTGTGCTGGGCGGTATCACCACTAGTGTTAGTCTGACACTAACATTGCACTGGGTGGTACTATCGCCTGACATAGTCTCGGAGACTGTGCCACGATGGTGTCACCTTTTGGGGCACTATTTAGGCCTCTCATTGGGCCTAACACAATCCTTACATGGGCCCAACTGGCCCATAATTAGGTTGGCCTAAATCCAAATCTAATTATGTGCTAACTATGATTCCTAAGATATATTATAAGCTAAACAAGTTTGTAAATCTAGTTTCTTCTAGCGAGCTTCTAACGAGCTTCCGACGATCTCTCGGTAATGTTCCAACGGAGTCCCGACAAGCTCCTAGATTTCATGACGATCTTCTTAAAGAGTTCCGATGAGCTTCTCTGGCAAGCTTTGAGACTTCTCAGCTAGTTCTGATAGAACTTCCGATGAACGTCTAGACTTTCGACGAACTCTTGAACTCCTAACGAAATTGCGTCCTTGACTCTGGGACTTCATTTTGCTTTATGTCTTGCTATTGTAGTTAATCATACACATGTAAAAATACACTTCGATCTAGACAATTAATACTAAGCATTAATCATGTTGTCTGACATGTTATTGGTCCCTTGACGCTTCGTCCGATTCTTCGGCGCATCGTCCTCTCTTGCGGCCTATTACCCAATTGGCTAGTTGACTTCGTAACTCCGATATCCTTAGCGCAATATCTGCTCTTTTTGGCCCGAAGCCTTCTATCGATACGTCGACCGATCCTCTGGCTCGATGTCCAATCTTTTGATATGTTTTCTTCCGGAACAATATGATTCTTCTTGCTTTAATTGTCTCATCCTGATCGAAGCATCCTACATCACTCAAAACGTAAATTAAATCATAAATACTATCAGTTGGTTTCATCTTCAAAATACGAGATTCAACAATCTCTCCCTTTTTTATGATGACAACCAATTGATGACGGAGTTAACCTTAACTCCCGGAGTTTAAATAAACTCCCCCTATCAATTTGGCATATTGATAGAACTTTGAATTCAAGCTGAATTCAAGTCATTGCAAATTTCATCATGAATATTTGTAACACGTCATCATGCATAACATGATCATACTTCTCCCCCTTTGTCATCAACAAAAAGGAGAAGTTTAATTCTCACGTGTTTAGAAATACAAGTTTAAATCATTGCATATTAAACATAATTTATAGTTTTATCATTATGCAAGCTAGCAATAATTAAAGATGTGCAAGTTTAGCATGTTTGCTTTTCTTGAGATAGCAAGATAGCACTCTTTGCTTCTCTTTTGAAATGAGCAAGCTAGCATGCTTTCGCACTCTTCTTGAATTGTGCAAGCTAGTAAATTTACTTTCTAGCAAGTTTTGCTCCCCCTTTGTCATTGTCAAAAAGAAGGGAAGAATACAATTTTGTATCTCTTTATCCCTTTACATCAATTTCTAAATCATGACAAAGGTAAGTATCAATCTTATTTGTGCATCATTATATTTTAAATTAAAACATGCACAATTTCAAAACCTTACATTTCATTTTTCATACACAATACCAAAAAATAAATCAATCATCATTATGAGCATATCATACATGATACTAAAATATTAAAATTTTTAAGCATTTATCAATATTTTGATCATGATACCAAACATTCATCATTTAAAGCATTCATGATACGTATCATATCATCATAATAAAAAGCATAAGTATTGTATACATCATACCAAATCATCATATATATTTTTAAAATATATAAAATCATCATTATACGCATGATTCCAACTCATCGTGCATAAAATGTAAAATCATCTAACATGATACAAACATTTATTTTCAAAATATTCATCATTATTTTCTCCCCCTTTGTCATAGGTAAAGAGAGGGAAATAAAAATATAATGGTGTAATTCATTTCCCTTTTCATCAATTTTTAAATCATCACATAAAGAATAACAAGAGAAATTTTGGTGATGAGATATACTTCATGAATATAAGGAATTGTACATAAAAATCATATCATGAGAGATAAAATATCAAAGATCGTGAAGATAAATCATGAGTATCAAGAGACATATTATGATACTTTTCGAATAACTCAAATAGTAAAAAGAAAGAATCATAGTAGACAATCTTAATTAATAAAAAGATTTTCAAGTTAAAATTCCAAGAATTCAATGGAAACCATGATTCATTTTAGCAAATCTCCTCTTAAATAAATAACGAAAATAATTCTTAGAAGATCATGATATAGATAGAATTCATTCAATCTTGTAGGAGAATAAGATCTCAATTCATGCATATGAAATCTCAAGTTTTAAATCTCGAAAAATCAAGATAATTCTCATTCAAATTCAAATCATCAAATCAAAATCATTTTCTAGTGTTTCAATTCATAAGATTGATTTTATAGAAGTATGCCTTTTTCATTTATACCAAATAAAAACATGCATCATATATTAACACCAAAAAAGAACTTTTAAAATCGTAAAAGTCAATAATCCATAAATCTCAAGAATCATCATGCATAATTTTAAAAAATAAACTCATTAAGCATGATTATTATGCATTAAATTATCAAGCATGATTTCATTAAAAATGAAGCATTTATAATCACAAGGAATACAAAAATCATCAAGATACACATTATTACTTCTTAAACACATAAAGCATGGCCTTATAAAATATTTTTAATCAAAATCATTTTGTTTGTTCATCACAAAACATGCAATTTTCATGATCACTAGAAAGGTAAGCATAATCCCATTTTTTGCATTTTCATTACATTATTAAACATGTAATTTAAAAAAAATTCAAAACTAAATTAAAAATAACTTAAGAAAGCATTATGTAATTTCAAAATAAACTAGAGGAGTTTTGTTTACCTCATCATCAAAAGCCGTTAAGGCGTAGTTTGCCACCTCGCCTTTGTTGATTTTCTCCTTGTCTTCAGAGGAGCTCGTTTCATCCCAAAGTGCTTTCTTCTTCTTCAATTTGTTTTTATTTCTTTTATTCTTACTTTAAGTACATTTTAAGTTTTATTGTGAGAAGTTTAAATTCATCATCACTTGAGCTTTCGCTCGAGTGGCCTTATTTTGTTCGATGTGTCAAATCTTTTTTGTTCTTTGGAAGGTGGTTCTCAAGTTCTTCATGTTCAACATGTGTCATAAAACTCATTTCATAGGTCTTTAAAGACCCTATTAGTTCTTCGAGTGGAAAACGGTTCAAATCCTTAGCATCTTGTATGACCGTTACTTTAGAGTCCCAAGTTTTAGAAAGTGAGCGTAAAACTTTGTTGATAAGTTTAAAATTCGAAAAATTTTTACCAAGAGCTTTTAAACCATTGACGACATCCGTAAAATGGGTGTACATGCCTCCAATGGTTTCGCTTGGTTTCATATGAAACAATTCGAAATTATGCATTAAAAGATTAATCTTCGAAACTTTTAATCTACTAGTGCCTTCGTATGTGGTTTCAAGAATATGCCAAATATCGAAAGTCGTTTTACACAAAGAAACCTGATTGAATTCGTTTTTGTCTAAGGCACAAAATAAAGCATTCATAGCTCTAGCATTTAGAGAAAACGTCTTCTTCTCCAAATCATTCCAATAGTTCACCGGAAGAGAAGACCTTTGAAAACCAAATTCGACTATGTGCCATAAATCGAGATTCAATGAAAGCAAGAAAACTCTCATTCGAGTTTTCCAATAAGTGTAGTCCATCCCATTGAAAAAGGGAGGACGAATGAGAGAGTGACCCTCTTGAAAGTCGAAAAGAGCCATTTCTCTTTGGGTGTTAAATCAAATAAGAAAATGAGGCTCTGATACCAATTGTTAGGAATGGGGTTGGCACTAAGAGGGGGGGGGGGGGAGTGAATTAGTGCAGTGGTAAAAATCATATCGGTTCTGAAATTTTCTCGTTCATACGTTCGATTAAACCGAATTCGGAAATGCTAAACTTTGAACTCGAAAACTTTTATGCAAAATGTAAAGAGAAGCTTGAGGAGTTTTGCAGTAATATAAATTACATAATTGAAAAGCAAACCAGCTTTTAGAGTGGTTCGGTCATCGTGACCTACATCCACTTCACCGATTCCTCTTCCATCGAGGCCACCAGCATTCACTATCGGTCTTCTTTCAATAGGCGAAAACCAATCACCTTTTACACCCCTCTTCTCCTTTTACCGAGTTTAGGAGACAACCCTTACAAGCATTCACTCCTCTCTCAAACTATTCTAACACTTAGACTAGAGAAGGATTCTCATAAGAGATTTCTACAGTGTTTTTCCCTTTTTAAATTCCCTGTGCTTGTGTGTGTTAACCAGGGATGAGAGGTGTATTTATAGGCCTCAAGTTGATTCAAACTTGGAGCCTAAATATATCTCATCTTGGGTTTCCTAGGTCCAGGCGATACCACCGCCTGTGTCAATTTGACACTGACACTACACTGGGCGATACCATCGCTTGACATTGGGTGGTACCAATACCCAGACTGGTGGTACCACCGCCTGCAGCCTCTCGGAGGTTGTGTCTGGGTGGTACCACCGCCCAGACCGATGGTACCACCGCCTGACACAGTCTCGGAGACTGTGCCACGATTGTGTCACATCTTGGGGCACTGTTTGGGCCTCTCATTAGGCCCAACACAATCCTTACATGGGCCTAACTAGTCCATAATTAGGTTGGCCCAAATCCAAACCTAATTACATGCTAACTATGATTCCTAAGACATATTCTAAGCTAAATAAGTCTGTAAGTCTAGTTTCTTCCAGTGAGCTTCCGGCGATCTTCTGGCGAACTTCCGACGATCTCTCGGCAATGTTCCAGTGGAGTCTCGGCAAGCTCCTGGACTTTACGATGATCTTCTTAGCGAGTTCTGATGAGCTTCTCTAGCAAGCTCTGAGACTTCTCGGCTGGTTCCGACAGAACTTCCGACGAATGTTTGGACTTCCGATGAACTCTTGAACTCCCAACGAAATCGCGTCCTTGACTCTGGGACTTCATTTTGCTTTATGTCTTACTATCGTAGTTAATCTTGCACATGTAAAAATACACTTTGATCTAGACAATTAATACTAAGCATTAATAATATTGTCCGACATATCATTGGTCCCTCGACGCTTCGTCCGATTCTTCGGTGCATCGTCCTCTCTTACGGCCTATTGCCCAATTAGCTAGTTGACTTGGCAACTTCGATATCCTTAGCGCAATATCCACTCTTCTTGGCTTGATGCCTGAATTCATGGCCCGAAGCCTTCTGTTGATACGTCAACCGATCCTCCAGCTCGACGTCTAATCTTCTGACATGTTTTCCTCCGGCACAACATGATTCTTCTGCTTTAATTATCTCATCTTGATCGAAGCATCCTGTATCACTCAAAATACAGATTAAATCATAAATACTATCAATTGGTTTCATCATCAAAATACGAGATTCAACAAATCCAACCACCTTTGTTAAAGGCCCTACGTTGCATGTTTCACCCCGAAAGAAATATAACTTTTCTTGTAAATTTGGGCATATAGCTTATCATTGTCGATTTAAGAAATATAGTCCACACACATTAATTTGAGTTCCTAAAACAATCTCAAATAACTCAATGCAACATGATAAGCTATGTAGATCGATTTTTGAGGCACCCAAGGTCAAATGGGTACCTAAAAATCATCTTTTTTTGTAGAAACGTTTACTATCACAAGCTAGGAGCAAGAGATGGTACATTGATAGTGGATGCTCAAGACCGGAGATCCAAAATAACTTACTCTAGCTAATAATAGAAAACACAAAGAGAAGATCATTAGAATTAAAATAAGATCATGTTTGATAACTTGATGATGCAATCATTATTTGAAATCTTAAGTGATAAACACTTGATCATGATCTTTCAATATTTGAAACTTGAGAATTTTTATGCATGAATTCCTTTCTCACAGTTTCTGTATTTTTGGATTTCTTGACATTTGAAAAATGAGTCTTCATTTGCTACTATCTCTCATTACAAGAAGGGAGTTAGGGATGTTAAACTGTCTGAATGCATGAATTTGTTAATTTTAGTTTTCGGACTTTCTTGATCACTCACTTGAATCATGATCTTATAGTGTACATAATAAACCATATGTATTTTTCCATACGAGTTTTTACGATGCTTGCGTACAAATTTTATATGATGAACTTATGATATGCATTTTTTTTTACGAGTTCTATATAATGTTTGAGTATGGTATGCATTTTATATGATGAATCATGAACATTCAATCTTCAATACGAATCTTCTTATCTTTATATGATACGATTCTTTACATGATAAACTTATGATGAGTAAATAAGGTTGTGTGCTTCAATAAAAATTTCTGCAAGTTGGAATCACCTCATGACAGCACCACACAACAATGTGAGCAGTGCTCACTGCCTGTTGGTGGTGGCACCGCCCAGCTGGTGGTAGCATCGCCAGTTGTCACAGGCGATGCCACCGCCCACAACCTGCCCCTTATAAACACCAACTTAGGGCCGATGGTAGAACCGACCCCAAGCCCTCCTACATCCCTTCCTCACACCTCTAAACACCTCTTCTCCTTGATCCTCCTCTAGAAACTCAAGGAAACCCTCCTCTCCTACCAAATCAAGGATCAATCTTCGACATCCTTTTGGAGATCACTAGAAGAAAAAAAATTACTAAGGTAATCTCTACACCAAATTGATTCTCCTTTGTATAACTTGTTCTTGCTCCTTATTTGTCTTCATTATTATAGTCTTAATGAGTTATAGAAGATCTTCTAGGGACAAAGGGAAGAGGAGATTAGATAAAAATTATGACTCCTTACTTTTCGATTCTAATCAACATTCCCTAAAATTTTCATCCATAGAGTCTAGACATGTTCATAAGGGTAAATGTGTTGATTTAGATGAATTAAGTGATTTGGAACCTATTCAATAGTTTGCTAATCTAGACATTCTCCCAATCTTTTAAATGAGTGAACCTATCTACCCTAGACTTGTTAGGCTATTTTACAACAATTTATATGTAGATGAAGATGAAAGGGTATCTATCTATCTATTAGGACATCGTATACCCATTACGGATAGAACCATTTGTAACATCATAAGAATTCCGATAAAAGAAAGAGGGTATTATTTTAGAGGATAATGGGATGATGAAACAGTTGGGACTACTTACGTTGATGCCTTAGGAACAATTTTTGGCAATCTTAACTTAACGATTCTTCCAAAAAGCTTCAAACATTTACTACCTTTAAGCACTAAAATACTTCATCACATCTTGATAAGTATCATTCTTCCAAAGCAATATCATCATGATGAAGTAAGTCAAATGGAACTAGGTACTATGTATTGGATTATGAAGGGACATAATAATTATTTTGGTTACCTAATCTAACAAAACATGATTGAACTATCAAAAAAGGACATGATGCTTCCATATGGTGGCTTAATCACAAGACTACACTATGCCTATGATATTACCATTCCACCCGACAAAGAAGTTATAAAACTAGACAGATTTAGTATCATAAATAGAAATCTACTTCGACGGATGAGATGTACATTTAGAAATGGTATATGGACTATATTGCCTAGAAGGTCTGATCCCCTCCAACCTGAATCAGAACCTGAGACACCAATTTTTAGGGGTAATCAATCTCCTCCAACTGGTCTCTTTGAGGCATCACCTCTGGTAGAGCAAGCACCTCCCTCATCTATCGATGACATAGGGACTCGATTTGATCAATTTGAACAATGTCAAGATAGACTCGAACAACGTCAAGATCAAATTTTAACCGAGTTGCAGCAGATTCTTCAATAGCTTAATACCTTGTTCAAACATTTTGACTTGCCACTACCTGAATAAGCTGTGTATGTCTTTTTGTTGATAATAAAGGGGGAGAAGTGGATGAAATCCCTCTCCTTTATTTTGCCTACTTTGATGTTGTAATCCTATGTTGTTTACCTTGATATTGTAAACTTAAAATGTTGTTTACTTTGATGTTGGAATTCTATGCTTTGATGCTGAAAATTGTTTACCTTGATGTTGTAAACTTAAAATGCTATTTACTTTGATGTTGGAATTATGTACTTTGATTTTCTATGATGTTGTGATTTCTTTAAATGATGAGCATGTTATCATACAATAATGCAATATCATGTTTACTTTGATGCTGAAAATCTTTATGATGATTATGATCTCTATTGAATATTGAGAAGTTTTAATCATACATCGGATTCTTAAATTTTGAGTGCTACAAGCACTAATGATATTACCTCATGCAAGTAGTGATGAAAGGCTATGACAAAACATTTTATAAATGCATGAAGTGTTTATACATATCTTGATGTTTGATACATGTAAGTCATTGACAAATGCATCTCTCACGGATTTCACTCATATGAATTTTTAATGAGAAATGGATTTGATATAATGCTCTTCTCACTATGAAGTTTTATTCATGAATTTCTCCTTCATGTGATACTCCTCTCCCATGAATTCTTCTCATAAAAATTGAAGGAATTCCAATGGATTTCTTAATCCTTAAAAGATAAATTTTTGTGTGTGATAATGAAAGCATGTGTGTGATAATTTTCATGGGGATTTGATTTTATATGGATATCTCGATCCTTTTCATGAATTCCTTCTCTTTGTCAAAATGAAAGCATGTTTTAATGAAAACTTATTTATCATTTTTTGACTTGATTCAAATTATTTCATAAATTTAGTTCTTAATGGATTCCCTCCTTACCTTTTTTCCTCCACTTCATGCAAAATTGTGATGACAAAGGGGGAGAAGTTGTTGGAATCTATCGCTTTAATGTTGATAACATTTAATGATGATAACTTTTGAGTGTGAAACTTGCTTGATTTTTTTTACCACACTTGCATTGTTGAATTGTTCTCCTTTTTGTTGATGACAAAGGGGGAGAAATAATACCAAAATGTGGTAAATTGATGATAAATGTATGCAATGTATTTCATCATATATACTTGAAATGTTTGCTTAATAAACTTCTTTCATTATGATAATATATCTAGAGCTTAACTTGCTATTTTATAATTGATATCTTGCCATGATGAATTGTTATCTTTGTCATCTTTCATATTTGAAATATCATACTTGAAAATGGATGTAATGCCTTGACATCATTTTAAGAAATACTTATGATGTTAAATCATGATAGGAATTATGATGTGCATGTTGATAAGTTTAATGAACTTATCTTATCAGTTTGTTTCTTGAATTCAAGAATATCTTTTCTCAAGTATGGCATATAGATAGTGGGAGTTAAGGTTATCTCCATCATCAATTGATTGTCATCATCAAAAAGAGGGAGATTGTTGAATCTCGGATTTTGATGATAAAGTCAATTGTAAATTGTTTGATCTAATTTATATGTTGAGAAAAAGGTGCAAGATTAACTATGATAGCAGTAAGACATAAAGCAGGTGTTGTGGCAGAGTCAAGATCGAGATCTCATTGGGTGTTCGAGAGTTCGTTGGAAGTCTAGACGTTCGTCGGAAGTTCTACCGGAACCAACCGAGAAGTCCACGAGCTTGCTAAAGAAGCTTATCAGAACTCTCCAAGAAGATTTTCATAAAGTCCAGGAGCTTGCCGGGAGTCCGTCGGAACATTACCGAGAGTTCGTCGGATGTTCATCGGAAGTACACCGGAAGCTCGCAAGAAGAGCAATTGATGCACCGGAACAAGAAGCGCTGTAATTATGTCTTAATTATCATAGCTAGAGTGTAAATTAAGTTAGGATTGAGAGATAATCTTACTAACTTAATTAGGGGCCAACTTGCCTTAACAGGACTGAATTGGGTTGAATTGATCTACCAATTCAGCCCCAGAATTCTTGGCCGACGGTGGCACCACCTGAAAAGCAATGCTCCCTAGGATATCTGGGCGGTGGTACCGTCGGCAGTGAATGCTGCCAGCGATGGTACTGCCCCTATCAGGCGGTAGTACCACCCAGTATCAGATCAGCGATAGTAGTATCGCCCAATAACGACGATGGTATTGCCAGTACCCCGATTTCCGGGGATGTGATATTTTTGGCTCCAATTTTAAAGTCATTGGGGTCTATAAAAACTCCACCCTTTTCTTCATGAAAGAGTATGAAAGCATTGGCTTAATCTTGAATTCTTGAGTCATAAAAGTATTGTAAAAGTTAGAGTTCTCCTCCTTCATCTCTTAGCCTTGTAACCATCCAAGAAAGAGGAGTGATACTTGTAAGGGTTATCTCCTAAACTCGGGAAAAGGAGAAAGTGCTATAAAGAGGTGTTCGGTCTTCACCTATTGAAGGACGGCCTTGTTGAATCTCGGATTTTGATGATGAAACCAATCAATATGTGTTTATGCTTTAATCTGCATTTTGAGTGACGCAGGATGCTTCGATCAGGATAAGACAATTATAACAGGAAAATCATGTTGTGCCGGAGGAACATGTCAGAAGATTGGACGTCAGGCCGATTGATCGATCAACGTATCGACAGAAGGCTTCGGGCTATGGATTCAGGCATCAGGCCAAGAAGAGCGGGTATTGCGCTAAGGATATTAGAGTTGTAGAGTCAATTGGCCGATTGGGCAATAGGCTGCAAGAGAGAACGATATACCAAAGAATCAAACGAAGCGTCGAGGGACCAATGACATGCCGGACAACTTGATTAATTACTTAGGATTAATTGTCTCGATCAAAGTTTTGTTTTACATGTGTAGGATTAACTATGATAGCTTGAAGACATAAAGTAAGTCTACTAGAGTCAAGTTCGATGGGTGTTTGAGAGTCGAAAAATTCGTCGGAGATGCTGCCGAAACCAACCGAGAGGAAATTGAGGACTTGTCAGAGTTTTCGGAAGTTCGCCGAAGAGATTGTCAGAGGTTCGTGGAGATCACCAAGAAGGCTCAGCTACTAGCTAAACTTGCCACAAGATCAGGAGCTTGCTAGGAGTCCGCCAGAAGAAATCCGAGGGTGTATCGGAAGTCCACCGGAAGATTGTCGGAAGAAAACTCGACGTTGCCGGTTATAAGATCAGCTTAGGACTATTTCTTAACTTCATAGTTTACATGTAATTAGGGTTAGGATTAAGAAATAATCTTATATCCTAGTTAGGGGCCAAATGGGCCTGAATATGACTTGGTTTGGGCTAGATCTGAAGCCCAACCAGTGACTCGTAAGGTCGGGTGGTGGAACCACCGGACTGGGCGGTGGCACCGCCCAGCACCCAAGAGGTCCGGCGGTGGCACCATCGGACTGGGCGATGGCACCACCAGACTGGGCGGTGACACCGCCAGTACATTGTCTATCAGACACTGACAAGCAGTGGCACCGCCATTGACAGGCGGTGGCACCGCCAGTATCGGGAACCCAAAAGTAATTCAAATTTGGAGCCCAAATTTGAATCCTCTTATGGCCTATAAATACCACTCAATTCTCAGCAGAGATAACAACCTTTGAGAAGTTAGAGATTATGAAAAAACCTTAGCAAAGTATTTAGTAAGTCTTGTTTTCAATAGCTTAAGTGTTCATCTCCCTCTTTCTATTTGAAAAATCTGTAAGAGTGTGAACCACTTATAAAAGGTTGTAAGAGGGGTATTTGTCCTTCTCCTTCAAAGTGATTTGCTAGTGGAAGTTAGGAGCCTCATCGAAGAAGGCTTCACAAACGGATGTAGGTCATTTTGATCGAACTACTTTAAATTGGTGTGTTCCTTGAATGTGTGAGTGTTTACCTTTCTTAAACCGTTATTTACATAGCAGCAAGCTTTCGATTTTTATCTTTTCACTTTACTCGAGCTACTTTCACTTTCACCAAGTCATTCATTGTTGAATCGAAACCTCTACGCATTTACGAAATCGTTTTCAAACTTACGAGTTTTAATCCGCTACACAAATTCACCCCCCCCCCCCCCCCCCTTTTAGTGCCGCTCCAATCCTAACAGGCCTTTAGTGGACGCCGATGACATCGTCGAAGGAGGAATCCAAAAGTGGATATAGGTCAGATTGATCGAACCACTCTAAATTATGGTTTGCTTTTCATTTGTGTAATTTACATTACTGCAAACTTCCTTAATCTTCTCTTGTACTTTTATGAAAGCTTTCAAGTTCAACTTCTCTCCGAAACAAATTGAATCAAAATCACTTTCGTCAGAATCGATTTTAATCGAAACGAATATTTTTCTAAAATCGCAAAATTTTTCCGCTGCACTAATTCACCCCTCCTCTTAGTGCCGCTCTTGATCCTAACAATTTTCTCACTTTATGTTGCATGTTGCATACATTGTGATGTCCATGGATCTGTGCAATGAGAAACAAACCATGATAAGATCATGATAATGAGATCGATTCAGCCTTAAACATAAATCTTAAATAATCTTGGTCACATCCGTATGCTGTAAACCCATCCGTATGCTGTAAACCCATCCGTATGATGGAGGCGATTGGTCTTATAGCTACTTGTATGGGGATACTAGGGATATAGTGCAAGTGCTCATTGGAGAATGAGTTCACTGATTGATCCACTCATGCAATGTCAGATGGTTGATGAAACCTCATTGTTATACAGTGATTCCTGTTAGGATCAAGAGCGGCACTAAGAGGGGGGGGGGGTGAGTAAGTGCAGCGAAAAACTTTCACAATTTCATAAAAATGTTCGTTTTATTTAAAACTGATTTTGACGAAAATGGTTTTGATTCAATCTATTTCAGAGATAAGTTGAACTTGAAAGCTTTCGTAAAAGTGCATGAGAAGATTAAGGAGGTTTGCAGTTAAGTAAATTACACAAATGAAAAGCAAACCAAAATTTAGAGTGGTTCGGTCAAGATGACCTACATCCACTTTTGGATTCCTCCTTCGACGAGGTCACTGGCGTCCACTAAAGGCCTTCCTTTAATAGGTGAAGACCGAACACCTCTTTACAGCACTTTCTCCTTTTCTCGGGTTTAGGAGACAACCCTTACAAGTCTCACTCCTCTTTCTTGGATGGTTATAAGGCTAAGAGATGAAAGAGGAGAACTCTAACTTTTACAATACTTTTATAACTCAAGAATTCAAGATTAAGCCAATACTTTCATGCCCTTTCATGAGGAAAAGGGTGGGATTTTTATAAGCCCCAATGGCTTCAAAATTAGAGCTAAAAAGTATCACATCCTTGGAATCCGAGGTATTGGCGGTACCATTGCCATTACTGGGCAGTACTACCATCGCTGATCTGACATTGGGCGGTACCACCGCTAGCAGCACTACTGTCGATGGTACCACCGCCCAGAAATCTAGGGGCATTGCCTTCCAGATAGTGCCACCGTCGGCCATGTTTTCAGGGGCTAAATTGGGTGCTTAATTCAGCCTAATTCAGCCCTGTTAAGGGCCTAGTTAGCCCATAGTTAAGTTAGTGGGATTACCTCCTAATCATAACTTAATTTACGCTCTAACTATGATAATTAAGATATAATTACAGCGCCTCTTGTTCCGGTGCGTCAATTGCTCTTCCGACGAGCTTCCGACGTGCTTCCGGCGAACATCCGACAAACTCTCGGCAATATTCCGACGGACTCCCGGCAAGCTCCTAGACTTTATGATGATCTTCTTGATGAGTTCCGATGAGCTTCTTTGGCAAGCTCCTGGACTTCTCGGTTGGTTCTGGCAGAACTTCCAACGAACGTCTGGACTTCCGTCGAACTCTCGAACTCCCTATGAGATCTCGATCTTGACTCCGGCACAACACCTGCTTTATGTCTTACTGCTATTGTAGTTAATCCTGCACACTTTTCGCAACATATAGATTAGATTAAACAATTTACAATTGACTTCATCATCAAAATCCGAGATTCAACAATCTCTCCCTTTTTTATGATGGCAATCAATTGATAACGGAGTTAACCTTAACTCCCCCTATCTATATGTCATACTTGAGAAAAGACATTCTTAAATTTAAGGCTTTTGAATTCAAAAAATAAACCGATAAGATAAGTTAATTAAACTTATCAATATGCACATCATGATTCCTATCATGATCTATCATTCTCAAAATACGATGCCAAGTATTTATCAAAACGATGTCAAGGCATGTCATCCATTTTCAAGTATAATATTTATAATATGAAAGATGACAAAGATAGTAATTCATCATTCTATGGCAAGATACCAATTACAAAATAGCAAGTTAAGCTCTAGATATCTTATCATAATGAAAGAAATTTATTAAGCAAACATTTCAAGTATATATGATAAAATACATTACATACATTTGTCATCAATTTACCATATTTTGGTATTATTTCTCCCCCTTTGTCATTAACAAAAAGGAGAATAATTCAACAATACAAGTGTGGCAAAAAAAACCAAGCAAGTTTTATACTCAAAAGTTCTCATCATTAGATGTTATCAACATTAAAATGATTGATTCCAACAACTTCTCCCCCTTTGTCATCACATTTTGCATGAAGAAGAGGATTGAAGGTAAGGAGGGAATCCATTAAGAACTAAATTTGTGAAATGATTTGAATCAAGTCAAAAATGATAAAGAAGTTTTTGTTAAAACATGCTTTCATTTTGACAAAGAGAAGGGATTCATGAAAAGGATCGAGATATCCATATGAAATCAAATCCCTACGAAAATTATCACACAAATGCTTTCATCATCACACATGAGAATTCATCTTTTAAGGATTAATATATCCATTGGAATTCCTTCAATTATTCATTGGAGAGGAGTATCATATGAAGGAAAAATTTACGAATAAAACTTTATAGTGAGAAGAGCATTACATCAAATCCAAAATTTATAAGAGTGAAATTCATGAGAGATGCATTTGTCAATGATTTCCATGAACCAAACATCAAGATATGTATAAACACTTCATGCATTTATAAAATATTTCGTCATAGCGTATCATCACTACTTGTATGAGATAATACCATTAGTGCTTATAGCACTCAAAAGTTAAGAATCCGATATTGCATCATGTATAATTAAAACTTCTCAATATTCAATAGAGATCATAATCATCAAAGTAAACATGATATTGCATCATTATATGATAGCATGCTCATCATTTAAAGAGATCACAAAATCATAGAAACTTTCAGCATCAAAGCACAAAATTCCAACATCAAAGTAAACAATTTATTGAAGCACACAACCTTATCATCATGTAAAGTTCGCATCATAAAATTATTAGCACAGAATTTAAATGAGTGATCCAAAGAATCAAGAAATTTTGAAAATGAAATTTAATAAATTCATGCATTCAGACAAATTAACATTCCTAATTCTCTTCTAATAAAATCAAATTATTCTTCACTTAAGGGCTTTGTAAAAATATCAGCTAATTGATGTTTCATATCAATAAACTTTAAGATTATATCATGATTATTAACATGATCTCATATAAAGTAATGCCTAATATCAATATGTTTAGTTCTAGAATGTTGAATGGGATTTTTTGTTAAACATATTACACTTGTGTTATCACATTTTATGGGAATATTTTTAAGATGAATCTTATAATCTTCTAAAGTGTTTTTCATCCATATAACTTATGCACAACATACACTAGCTGCAATATACTCGGCTTCGGTTGTAGATAGTGTAACCGAATTTTGTTTCTTGGAAGACCAAGAAACAAGTGCGTGTCCTAAAAATTGACATGTTTCGAATGTGTTTTTTCTATCTAATCTACATCCAGCAAAATCCACATCAGTATAAGCAATTAACTCAAAGTTCTCAGATTTTGGATACCATAATCCTAGATTTATGATTCCTTTAAGATATCTAAGTATTTCTTAACTGCTTGAAGATGAGATATCTTATGATTAGATTGAAACCTAGCACAAAGTCCTACACTAAATATGATATCCAGTCTAGTTGCGGTGAGGTAAAGTAAATTTTCTATCAGACCCATATAAGCTTTTTGATCAAAGCTTTCTCCACTTTCATTAATTTCTAGCTTAGTGGAGGTGCTCATAGGAGTGTTGATAGCCTTTGAGCTATCCACATTAAACCTTTTTAGCAAATCTAGAGCATATTTCGTTTGACTAAGAAAAATACTATTACTTAGTTGTTTGATTTGTACGCCTAAAAAGAAAGTTAATTTCCTATCAAACTCATTTCAAATTCAAGACCCATACTTTTAGCAAATGACTCACATAGAGATTCATTCGTAGAACCAAAAATAATATCATCAACATAAATTTGAACAATAAGAAAATTATTTTTAAAATTTTTGATAAACAATGTAGTATTGATCTTGCCTTTAGAAAAATTATTTTCGATAAGAAATGAGCTAAGTCTTTCATACCAAGCTCTTAGGGCTTGTTTCAATCCATAGAGAGCTTTAGTCAATTTAAATACATGATTAGGGAGATTATCATTCTCAAATCCAGAGGTTGTTCATCATAAACTTATTCGAAAATAAAGCCATTAAGAAAAATACTTTTAACATCCATTTGAAACAACTTAAAATTATTACTACTAGCATAGGCAAGGAGCATCCTTATGACTTCTAATCATGCCATAGGAGCGAAGGTCTCTTTATAATCGATCCCTTCTTCTTTGTTGAAACCTTTAGCTACTAATCTAGCCTTGTTTCTAACCACGATACCAAATTCATCTTGCTTGTTTCTAAAGACCCATTTAGTACCAATAACTAAATGGTCATTTGGCCTAGGAACAAGCTTCCATACCTCATTTCTCTCAAATTGATTTAACTCATCTTACATCGCGATGACCCATGAATCATCTTTCAAGGCTTCGTCAATACATTTAGGTTTAATTTGGGAGAGAAAAGTGGCGTTTGTGTTGAAACTCATATTTTGATGATGAAACTACTTGATATGTGTTTATGTTTTAATCTGCATTTTGAGTGACACAGGATGCTCCGATCAGGATGAGACAATTAAAGCAGGAAAAATCATGTTGTGCCGGAGGAACATGTCAAAAGATTGGACGTCGGGCCGGTGGATCGGTCGACGTATCGACAAAAGGCTTTGGGTCGTGGACTCGGGCATCGGGCCAAGAAGAGCGGGTATTGTGCCAAGGATATTGGAGTTGCGGAGTCAACTGGCCGATTGGGCAATAGGCCGCAGGAGAGGACGAAGCATCGAGGGACCAATGACATGCCAGACAACTTGGTTAATTGCTTAGGATTAATTGTCTCGATCGAAGTTTTGTTTTACATGTGCAGGATTAACTACGATTGAAGTAAGACATGCAGCAAGAGTTGCGCTGGAGTCAAGACTATGATCACGGTGGGAGTTTGAGAGTTTGACGGAAGTCCGGACGGTCGTCAGAGGTTCTACGGGAACAAATCCGAGAAGTCCAGGAGCTTGCCAACAGAAGCTCATCGGAACTCACCAAGTGGATCGTTGCAAGTCCAGGAGTTTGCCGGAGGTCCGTAGGAGCATCACCGAGGGTTCATCGGATGATCGACGGAAGTTCGCCGGAAGCTCATCGGAAGAAGCAATTGACGCACCGAAGCAAGTTGTAGTAAATGTCTTAAGAAATTCGTAGTTAGTACGATGATTAAGTTAGAAATGGGAGGTGATCCTATTAACTTAATCTTGGGGCAATTGGGCCCTTGATAGACCCAAATTGGGCTGAATGGATCAGCCCATTCGGGCCCATATTTCTTGAACAGAGGTGGCATCGCCTGGGTCGGCGGTGGCATCGCCCAAGGCTCAGTCTCCGAGCTCTGGCTGGGCAGTGCAACCGCCTGAGCTCGGTCTCCAAGCTTTGGTAGGAGGTGCAATAGCCCCTGACAGGAGGTGGCACCGCCCAGAGGCTCAGTCTTCGAGCTCTGCTAGGCGGTGCAACCGCCAAACCCCAGAATTCTAGAAGATGACAGTTTTGAGCTCGAAATTCAAATTGGGTTGGGGCCTATAAATACCCCACCCTTTTAGCAATGAAAGAGTAACCCAAAGGTACCGAAAGCTTGATATTACTCTGTGATTTTAGTGCTAGTCATAGGTGTCTGGCAAGCCAATCACGTCAGTGATGGCACGTGTGACTTGATACAGAATCTTTTTGCTTATTATATTTTGGCGTATATCACTTTATAACTATTGCATAAATGCATATATATATTGTGATGTCCTTGGATTTGTGCAATGGGAATCGGATCGTGATGAGATCACGATAATGAGATCGATTCACCTTTAAACATATATCCTAAATAATCCCGGTCATAGGTTACTCGAGAGGGATATCGTGATAACCGGACAGACTGGTGTGCGGTATACCCGTCCATATGATGGATGTAGCTGGTCTCATAGCTGCTCGTGTAGGGACACTAGGGATACAGCACAGGTGCTCATTGGAGAATGAGTTCACTGATTGATCCGCTTACAGAATGCTGGATGGTTAATGATGCCTTATTGTCAAACAGTGATTCCGTAGTCCTAGTGGTGTATCTGGTCCTTAGACTTGAGACACCAAGGATGTCCTGTATGAGTGCTCCACTCTTTGATACCAGACTTATAGGTTTGGCTGTCCCAGATCTAGTACAGCTGGTCATTGGGAGTGGTAGTCGACCTTACGAGGGCTATTGAGTGTCGATAGAGGATCATCCACTCTCGGCGTCATGAGAGGAATATCCCATGTGTTTTGCTCAGACAAATCCCTAGCCAGGGTCATTCGGGTTGAGAGAGAAAGAGTTCTCCGGGAGAATCTGATTAGAGCGAGACTCGAGTAGAAACCGTATGGGTCTGACAACACCATGCTCGATATACGGTCTTTGGGATATTAGATGGATGAGGGATTATCGGTACACGGTAACTGAGGACAGACAGGTCCAATGGATTGGATTCCCCTGTATCGTCTGGGGACTACGGCGTAGTGGCCTAGTACGTCCGTAGTCGATGAGTCGAGTGAATTATTACAGAGATAATAATTCACTGAGTTAGAAGGAGTTCTGACGGGTTTGACTCACGGCCAGCTCGATATTGGGCCTAGAGGGTCACACACATATGGTAGGTATTGCGATGAGTAGAGGTTCTGATATGAGATATCCGACGGAGCCCTTTGTCTTATTGGATGCAGATCCAATACCCACTAGGAGAAGACCCATTAGGGTTTGACAAAGGACTTCTATAAATAGGAGGGATTCAGAGCCTCATAGGCTAAAGCAAAGCCTTTGCTTGCCTTTCCTATTCTCTCTTCCTCTCCACCTCAGAGCAGGCCTGGAGTCTTGAGGAGCGTCGTCGCAACCCTGCTGAGCGTCGTCGCAACCCTGCTGTGTGGATCACCGCTAAAGAGGAGGACGCTTGACCTCCTTCACCCTCTCCTAAGGATCTGCAAGGAAATAGGGATATACGATCTCCCTAGGTAACACAATCTACTCTATACGCAGTTTTATGTTTCGCGGATTTTTCGCACTAATCTTCGCACGACGACGAACATCTTTTTGGGAATCGGGGATTTTGTTTTCTTATTCTTCCGCTGCGCATGTGATGTCGCCCCCAAGATTTCCCAACAGTGGTATCAGAGCCAGGTTGTTCGTGCGAATGATTGGTTTTGAACTTCGTGTATTGTGTTTCGGAAGAATTTTGACGTCAAAATCATTGACGCAAAAGCGAGAAAGGGCAGCAATAGTTGCTGCCCTCGATCTGCGTGCATGCAGCGCAGCCGAAGGCAGGCAGCACAGCGCCGGCGCATGCGCAAGCGTTGTGCCTGCAGCAGCCGGCCAGCGGCCTGCTTGCAGTAGGCTTGCGTCCGGCGGGGCTGGCAGCCCGCGGGCAGAGGCGCCTACGGCCGCTTCTCCTGCGGGGTGAGGCGCCGCAGGGCAGCGGAGCTTGCCGCCGCTGCTCCCGCGGGCGAAACCCCCCCCACAGGGGCAGTCGCCCGGTGGGACAGCACCCCCTGCGGAGGCAGCGACGCCCGAAGGGGGCGCCCACCCGCAGCGGCAGCGCCGCCAGCGGGCGTGCCGCCTGTAGGCGAGGGTAGTGCCCTCATTCGCCGCACAGGCCACCGCCGGCAGGCTGGCGGCGGCGGCAGCAGCGAAAAGGGGAAAGGGCATTAGGGTTTTCTGGGCAAAAGATAGTTTTGCCCCTCGAAATTTGAGAAATTCCAGTTTTTGTCTTTTGTCCAAATTATGAAAATACCCCTATAAATTCAGAAATTTCCTACATGTCCCTGATTTCAGAAAATATTAATTAATTAAAAGGTTTAGTTGATTATTATTTTTATTATTATCTAGTAGTCCTACATGATGATGATTATTTATACATGTGATGTATGATGTGTGGACGGATGATCATGGATCGTGTGATGTGTGTACTTGTGATTATTATTATTGAGGTCTGCGAGCCTCCATTATATTTCTCGTTTATTGTCGGGCCTGCGTGCCTATGATTAAGTTGTAATCACATGAGGAGGCGCAGCGGGAGCGTGGATGCGATAGCGGGACCCACGAGACGGACGATCGCGATGCATGAAGATGCATCAAGATGTCGACGGAACCGATGAGGACGAGATGAACGATCACAGGGCATGGAGATGCACTGTTGCACACATAGATCTTGATGTGAGTGATTAGGCCTATTGGCTCGGGCCTAATCACATTAGGTTGTGGTCCATGATCATCTGGTGTAATTGATTATACACATACTAGATAAGTATATATATTTGCATGCGATGTAGATATATATTAAATATATATATGTGTGACATGTCATATTAGGAGACCAAATCATAGAAACATCTCTCGATAATATTAAGTCGGTAAACGTGAGGCAATTAGATTGACCCACGTGGCCTTCCATCGTTATGAGTAGGAACCGATTCCCGGTGTAGGTTGAGTTGGTCGAGTCCCTCGAGACTCACCTATATCGCGATTCGCTATCTTGCTTACGACATAGAGATGTCACCGGTGACCTGAGGGCATGGTATACTTGGTCGAGTCCCTCGAGGGTATATCATCAAATCAGACTCATCTTGTAACGAAGATGTTGACTTAACCGAGCATCATAGTTGGTCGAGTCCCTCGAAGCCATGGTGATTCGGAGGCCGAACAGGACGGGAATCACAAGGAGTTGTGATCGGCAAGAGTTGCCTACCTTTTAGGCTTAGTGTGATTGGTCGAGTCCCTCGAGGTTACATTAAGATGCTGATTGGATCCTGATCCCCACTAGAAGTCTGCCGGAGACTTCCGTTTCACGTGCTGAGAGTGTCGCGTGACTCGTTAGTAAAATAGTGGGAGCATATTAAGATAGAAGTCCATATCTTGATAGTTTATTTCTTACAAAATCTGCATGTTATTCATTTTTGCTGCATCTTTATTTTTAGAAAATGTCGCTTTCAAATCTCTTACGTGACATACTTGATGTCAACCGCCTCACTGGTCCAAATTATACGGATTGGCTCCGTAACTTGAGAATTGTTCTCACAGCGGAGAAATGTTAGGATCGAGAGCACTAAGAGGGGGGGGGGGGTGAATTAGTGCAGCGGAAATCTTTCAACGATTAAAAACGAAAGCTGCGTTCATTTGATAAAAACTATTTTGATGCAAAAGCTGATTCTAAGATTACTTATGATTGAGTACAGTTTACGTCTAAACACAGTTTGTGTCTAAGCGCAGTTTACGCAGTTTGCGTCTAAATGCAGTTTGCGTCTAAATGCAGTTTGCGTCTAAATGCAGATTGCGTCTAAGCGCAGTTTGCATCTAAGTGCAGTTTGCGTCTTAGGCTCAGATTGCGTCTAAGCGCAGTTTGCGTCTAAGCGCAGTTTGCGTCTTAAGCGCAAATTACGTCGAAGCTCAGATTGTGTCTAAGCGTAGTTTGCGTCTTAAGCGCAGATTGCGTCTAAGCGCAGTTTGCGTCTAAACACAGTTTTACGTCAAAACGTAGATTCGAAAAAATCTGAACTTAGACACTCGTTCGTAAAAGCGCAGAAGTCAATTTGCAGTTATAAATGGAATCAAAACGTAGACGTAAACTATAGAGGAACTCGTTCGTAAAAGCGCAGTAGCTATGTAGGAGGTTTGTAGTAATGATAAAGTGCTTAAAATGAAAGCAAACCAGAGATTTAGAGTGGTTCGGTCAGTCTTGACCTACTCCACTTTTGGCTTCCTCCACCGACGAGGTCACCGACGTCAACTAGAGGCCTTCCTTCAATAGGCGAAGGCCAACTGCCCTTTTACAGTTTCACTCCTTTTGACGGGCTCAGGAGACAACCCTTACAGAACCTTTCTCTCCTCTCTTTACAACTCAAGACTTGAAGAACAGAAAGAGGATAACTTTTGGACTTAACACAAATTTGAGCTCTTAGAATCATAGAAAAGATTAGGAATTCGGTGTGGTTCTGTATCTTTTCAGTGCTGAATGGGTGGGGTATTTATAGGCCCCAACCCAGTTCAAATTTGGAGCTCAAAACGATCAAATCCCGGAATTTCGGGATCAGGCGGTTGCACCTCCTGATTGGAGAGGTTGCACCGCCTGGCAGAGCTCGAAGACTGAGCCTCTAGGCAGTGCTACCACTGTCAGGGGCGGTTGCACCTCTCTACCAGAGCTCGAAGACCGAGCTCAAGCGGTTGCACCCCCTGACTGGGGAGGTTGCACCGCCTGGCAGAGCTCGAAACTTGAGCTCTGGCGGTGCTACCTCTTGACAAAGGAGGTTGCACCACCCAGTCTCGCTCGGAGACTGAGCCCTGGGCAGTTGCACCTCTTGGCTGGGGCGGTTGCACCGCCCAGTCTCGCTGGGAGACATAGCCTGGGCGGTGCTACCTCCCTGCCTGGGCGGTTGCACCTCCCACAGCAACCTGGGTCTGAATGGGTTGAACCATTCGACCCAACTTGAGTTCTTCAAGGGCCCAATTGCCCCAAGATTAAGCTAATGGGATCACCTCCCATTTCTAACTTAATCAAAGTGCTAACTACGATTATTTCCTAAGACATATTCTGCAGCTTGCTTCGGTGCGTCACTCACTTCTTCCGACGAGTTTCCGGCGAACTTTCGTCGATCATCCGATGAACCCTCGGTGATGCTCCTGCGGACTTCCGGCAAACTCCTGGACTGCGACGATCCACTTGGCAAGTTCCGACGAGCTCCTTTGGCAAGCTTCTGGACTTCTCGGATTTGTTCCCGCAGAACCTCCGACGATCGTCCGAACTTCCGTCGAGCTCTCGAACTCCCAGCGTGATCATTGTCATGACTCCGGCGCAACTCCTGCTGCATGTCTTACTTTCATCGTAGTTAATCCTACGCACTTATCTCAACACACTGATTAGACAAACAATTGTCAATTGACTTCATCATCAAAATCCGAGATTCAACAATCTCCCCCTTTTTGATGATGACAATCAATTGATAATGGAGTTAACCTTAACTCCCCCTGTCAATATGCCATACTTCTTGAATTTAAAAACTTTATAAATTCAAGAGACATATTCCCATTATGATTCCTATCATAATGTATCTCTTTGAAGATGATGTTAAGGCTTGACATACATTTTCAAATTTAACAAGTCTTAATGATTGTAATTGTAGCAAATCATCATATTGTAAGATATCGATATGTAAAGCTGTGAAGCAAGATTTTGATATCATTACATGATGTACACATTTCAAACATATTAGCAAGTGTAGCATTGCATCACATGGTAAGATGTCAGTTCGTACGATGCAATTTTTTGTTTGATATCTTGATACAAGGCATATGGCAATCATATTTTTCTTGGTGATGCAAGTATGGCCTAATCATAGCATCAGTGATAGCAACCATATCATCAAACATATCAGCATCAGTGATCATATCATCATTAGTGATAGCAAACATATCAATTCATATACTAGCAAATATATCAATTCATATATTTCTCCCCCTTTGTCATCAACAAAAAGCATGGTAGATGTGATTCGCAAAAAGGCTTGACATGCATTGAATATCTCTTCTCCTTGTTATGTTATAGTTCGTTGCTTGAAGGAGGAAACTCATTTTTCAAAAGGTTTTCATAAGAGTGTACAGGAAAATCCTATTTCAAACTGAAAATAAGATGAACTTTTCAATGCATTCGGATATGAGTAAGCTACTAATTTCCAAAAACATTTGTCACATAATTTTCAACATGTTATTTGATCAAGTGATACCAAGGCATGTAGTAGTAATCAATAACGTCCGAAAAATAATTTTAACTAGTTTAAGTATTCGGACACATCAATATTGGTATGTCACTTTATGTTTATCAAGGCATAAGGTTTTCAAAACATTTAGTTTCAATGTAAAATCCGAGATAAACAACAAGAGATGTTTGTAACTTTGCATATGTTTACAGATCAAGGTAACGAGTAACATATGGAGTTTACAACATCTCAGGTAACCATATCAAAGACAAAGTCCTTCATGATGAGTAACATATGGAGTTTTCAACATGCCATATCAAAGATAAAGTCCATGAGGAGTTTACAACAACAGCGGATGATTGTATTCATACAAGTTTATTCATGAGGTGGAAGATTAAAGTGCCTAAATAAAGAATCAAATTGTCGATGTATTTGCTGCAGCTCAGTTAGGATTTGATCTTGTCGATGTTCAAGTCGTTCTTGTCTTTGTTCGAATCGATCCATCCGAATCCCGATGTCTTCGACAGATGACGTGTGAGTTTGCTCCAATAGATGTGTTTCCTCAAAGGGACAGATCGGAGGAGATTGGGTACCCCTAAAGACTGGTGTTTCTGGTTCTGGTTCAGGTTGAGGGGGATCAGTTCTTCTTGGCATTCTAACCCAGTTGCCGTTTCTATAAAAACATCTTAGTCGGTGAAGTAGATTTTTATTAATTATGCTGAATCTATCTACTTTCATTACTTCTTCTTCCGGTGGTATTAGAATATCATAGGCTTTCATTATTCTAGTTATTATACCACCATATGGAAGCATCATGTCTTTCTTAGATAGTTCCAACATGTTTTGTTGGATAAGATAACCAAGACAGATGTCATTTCCTTTCATGATCATATACATAGTTCCTAATTCTAATTGGCTTACTTCATCATGATGATATTGTTTAGGAAGAATGATGCTAGTTAGGATGTGATGAAGTACCTTAGTGTTTAGAGGCAGTAAATGTTCACAACTTTTAGGAACAAATTCTAAGTTCGGATTGGCAAAAATTGTTTGTAGGGCTTCAACGTATGTTGTTCCAACATTTTCATCATCCCATGATCCTCTAAAGTAAAGTCCTCTACTTTTCATGGGAATGCCTATCATGTCGCAAATGAATCTATCCGTAATTGAAATATGTTGTCCTAAGAGATAGGTGGACATCCTTTCTTCTTCATCTACTAGTATGTTGTTGTAAAACAATCTTACTAGTCTTGGATAGATGGGTTCATTAATTTGTAAGATAGGGAGTAGATCTAAGTTTGCAAACTACTGGATTGTCTCTAAGTCTCTTAGCTCACTTAAATCTACGTATTTTCCCTTGTTGACATTCCTAAGTTCAAAAGAGGAAAATTTTTCAGCATGGTATTTTGAATCAAAAAGGGTGGAATCAAAGTCTCCTACTAATCTCCTCTTTCCTTTGTCCCTTGAGGATCTTCTAGATCCCATAACTACTGCTGTTTAGAATAATAGTGATGAGCAAAAGTAAATGAATCAAGAAACAAAGTTTAAGGGCTTCTTAGAGAGTACCTTAATGAGATCTTCAAGAGAGGGATGAGAGGGAAGGAATGTTGATGCTTTGCTTCGAAATGAAGAGTATTTGGGATGCTAAGATGGGGGAAATGGGGATGGAGGAGGCTTAGGAGAGTAGAGGAAGGAAGGAAATGAGTTGGGGTCGGTTTCACCGCCGGCCCTAGCTTGAGTTATAAAGAGGGCAGAGTTGCGGGCGGTTGCACCTCTGGCTGGAGCGGTGCAACCACTTGCAACCCGAGATAGCTGGAGGTGCTACCTCCAGCTGGGGCGGTGCCACCGCCTGGTGAGCACTTGATCTGAAATTTTTTCGTCTTGAGGAGAGTTTTCATTCAACTTCTCCTACGTAAGAATTTTCATTTTAAGACAGGGACTTTGGTACGATCAAGGTAGATTTTTAACGCGCACATTTCCAATGTCATACACAAATTTGTGATAGTTTCTTCAAGTTGATAAGTCTTGCAAGATCTTGACAGAGTTAGTCATTTCATGATATGAGTTAAGTTGGAAGGTTATGAAAGGATGAAATTGATGGGTTCGAAAATCCAGGGATATGTGAATTTCAGAATCATACGTTTCTAATTCTTGAAAAGTTAAACAGGATTGTATCTAGGTCGTATTTGTGTTTTTACCCTTGTTGTTTTCAAAGGTGACATAGCCTTCGTCTATGCTAGTGAGCTTAGAGAATTGAGATGGATCTCCGGTCATATGCCTTGAGCATCCACTATCAAGGTACCATCTCTTGCTCCTAGCTTGGGATGGTGTGGGTTTCTACAAGAAAGGATAATTTTTAGGTACCCATTTGCTTTTGGGTGCCTCAAAGATAGATCTACATTGTTTATCATGTTGCATAGAGTTTATCATGGTTCCTTTAGGAACCCAAATCAATTTGTTTGGACTAAGTTTCTTGAATGGACAATAATGTGTCTTGTGTCCAATTTTGCAACAAAAGTTGCATTTTGCTTGGTGTTGAACATGTAAGATGGAGCCTTTTATAAAGGTGGTTGGATTTAGGTGAGGACTTCTCACAAATCCAATTCCACTTCTTTTTGGAACGTGACCCTTGTTTGCAAGGATCATGTTCAATGACTTGCTACCAACCTCGAATTTCTTCAAGGTGTCCTTGAGTAGCAGGTTTTCTTTTTGGAAAGTTTCTAAATCATGACATTTGATACATGAATTTAAACTATCATGATGTTCAACTTTTAACTTGTCAAAATCACAAGTAAGACTATCATGCACCTTTTTCAGCAATTTGTATTTTCTATTGATACTCTTGCATTCATCAAATAAGTCATTGAAAGCATTTAATAATTCATCGAAAGATAAATCAGCATTTAATGAATTCGTTACCTCCTCTCCGATGGCCATTAAGGCGTAATGAGCAACTTGCTCGGTGTTGGACTCCTCTTCCTCAGATGCGCTCGAATCATCCCATGTTGCTTTGAGCGCCTTCTTCTTTGTTGTTCTCTTTTTGGCTTGGGGACAATCACTCTTGTAGTGTCCCGACTTTTTGCACTCATAGCAAATAACTTGATCCTTCTTGGGTTCAAGTTTATTTTAGTATCATTCTTAAACTTGTTTCTTTTAATGAATTTTTTAAATTTTCTTGTTAGAAGTGCCAAGTCATCGTCACAGTCCTCATCACTTGAGTTTTCTCTCAAGTGATCTTCCAAAGTTCTAAGTGCCATATCCTTCCTGTTCTTTGGAAGGATGTCTTCTTGCTCTTCATGAGCTTTGCAAGTCATCTCGTAGGTCATTAATGACCCAATTAGTTCTTCAAGAGGGAAGTTGTTTAAATCTTTTGCCTCTTGAATAGCAGTGACTTTAGGATCCTAACTCTTGGGAAGGGATCTTAGTATCTTATTTACGAGCTCAAAATCCGAAAAACTTTTTCCGAGTCCTTTTAGACCGTTGACAACATCCGTGAAGCGGGTAAACATGTCGCCAATAGTCTCACTCGATTTCATCCGAAAAAGTTCAAAAGAGTGTAACAAAAGATTGATTTTTGACTCTTTCACTCTACTTGTGCCTTCATGAGTCACTTCGAGTGTGTGCCAAATATCAAATGCAGTTTCACAAATCGAAACACGATTAAATTCGTTTTTGTCAAGTGCGCAAAATAAGGCATTCATAGCCTTTGCATTAAGAGCGAAAGCCTTCTTCTCTGAATCGTTCCAATCGATCATTGGAAGAGAAGACTTTGAAAAACCATTCTCAACAAGATTCCAGAGTTCAACGTCCATAGAAATAAGGAAGATCCTCATTCGGGTCTTCCAATAGGTGTAGTCCGTCCCATTAAACATGGGTGGACGTGTAATGGAATGGCCCTCTTGGTTTCCGACGTAAACCATCTCTCTTGGATTTTAATCCGTTTGAGAGTTAACCGGGCTCTGATACCAATTGTTAGGATCGAGAGCACTAAGAGGGGGGGGGGTGAATTAGTGCAGCGGAAATCTTTCAGTGATTAAAAACGAAAGCTGCGTTCGTTTGATAAAAACTATTTTGATGCAAAAGCCGATTCTAAGATTACTTATGATTGAGTACAGTTTATGTCTAAACACAGTTTATGTCTAAGCACAGTTTACGCAGTTTGCGTCTAAATGCAGTTTGCGTCTAAACGCAGTTTGCGTCTAAATGCATATTGCGTCTAAGCGCAGTTTGCATCTAAGTGCAGTTTGCGTCTTAGGCTCAGATTACGTCTAAGCGCAGTTTGCGTCTAAGCGCAGATTGCGTCTAAGCGCAGTTTGCGTCTTAAGCACAGATTGCGTCTAAGCGCAATTTGCGTCTAAACACAGTTTTATGTCAAAACGTAGAATCGGAAAGATCTGAACTTAGACACTCGTTCGTAAAAGCGCAGAAGTCAGTTTGCAGTTATAAATGGAATCAAAATGTAGACGTAAACTATAGAGGAACTCGTTCGTAAAAGCGCAGAAATCAGTTTGCAGTTATAAACAGAATCAAGACGTAAACGTAAACTGCAAAGAACTCGTTCGTAAAAGTGCAGAAGACAGTTTGCAGTTATAAATAGAATCAAAACATAAGTGTAAATCGTAATGTAGAGATCGTACGAAAACATCGATTTACGTCTGAATGCTCTAATACCAATTGTTAGGATCGAGAGCACTAAGAGGGGGGGGGTGAATTAGTGCAACGGAAATCTTTCAGTGATTAAAAACGAAAGCTGCGTTCGTTTGATAAAAACTATTTTGATGCAAAAGCCGATTCTAAGATTACTTATGATTGAGTACAGTTTACGTCTAAACACAGTTTGCGTCTAAGCGCAGTTTACGCAGTTTGCGTCTAAATGCAGTTTGCGTCTAAACGCAGTTTGCGTCTAAATGCAGATTGCGTCTAAGCGCAGTTTGCATCTAAGTGCAGTTTGCGTCTTAGGCTCAGATTGCGTCTAAGCACAGTTTGCGTCTAAGCGCAGTTTGCGTCTAAGCGCAGATTACGTTGAAGCTCAGATTGCGTCTAAGCGCAGTTTGCGTCTAAGCGCAGTTTACGTCTTAAGCGCAGATTGCGTCTAAGCGCAGTTTGCGTCTAAACACAGTTTTACGTCAAAACGTAGATTCGGAAAGATCTGAACTTAGACACTCGTTCATAAAAGCGCAGAAGTCAGTTTGCAGTTATAAATGGAATCAAAATGTAGACGTAAACTATAGAGGAACTCGTTCGTAAAAGCGAAGAAATCAGTTTGCAGTTATAAACAGAATCAAGACGTAAACGTAAACTGCAAAGAAACTCGTTCGTAAAAGCGCAGAAGACAGTTTGCAGTTATAAATAGAATCAAAACGTAAGTGTAAATCGTAATGTAGAGATCGTACGAAAACACTGATTTACGTCTAAATGCAGATTCGGAAAGAACAGAACTTAGAAACTTCTTCGTAAAAGCGCAGAGAGCAGTAGCTATGTAGGAGGTTTGCAGTAATGATAAAGTGCTCAAAATGAAAGCAAACCAGAGATTTAGAGTGGTTCGGTCAGTCTTGACCTACTCCAATTTTGGCTTCCTCCACCGACGAGGTCACCGACGTCAACTAGAGGCCTTCCTTCAATAGGCGAAGGCCAACTGCCCTTTTACAGTTTCACTCCTTTTGACGGGCTCAGGAGACAACCCTTACAGAACCTTTCTCTCCTCTCTTTACAACTCAAGACTTGAAGAACAGAAAGAGGAGAACTTTTGGACTTAACACAAATTTGAGCTCTTAGAATCACAG
Organism: Musa acuminata AAA Group; assembly: GCF_036884655.1. Taxonomy (NCBI): domain Eukaryota; kingdom Viridiplantae; phylum Streptophyta; class Magnoliopsida; order Zingiberales; family Musaceae; genus Musa; species Musa acuminata. The sequence goes on from NC_088340.1 coordinate 27,028,383, forward strand.
AAAAGATCAGGAATTCGGTGTGGTTCTGTATCTTTTCAGTAATGAATGGGTGGGGTATTTATAGGCCCCAACCCAGTTCAAATTTGGAGCTCAAAACGATCAAATCCCTGAATTCCGGGATCAGGCGGTTGCACCTCCTGACTGGAGAGGTTGCACCGCCTGGCAGAGCTCGAAGACTGAGCCTCTGGGCGGTGCTACCTCTATCAGGGGTGGTTGCACCTCTCTGCCAGAGCTCGAAGACCGAGCTCAGGCGGTTGCACCGCCTGACTGGGGAGGTTGCACCACCTGGCAGAGCTCGAAACTTAAGCTCTGGCGGTGCTACCTCCTGATAGAGGAGGTTGCACCACCCAGTCTCGCTCGGAGACTGAGCCCTGGGCGGTTGCACCTCTTGGCTGGGGTGGTTGCACCGCCCAGTCTCGCTGGGAGACATAGCCTGGGCGGTGCTACCTCCCTGCCTGGGCGGTTGCACCTCCCACAGCAACCTGGGTCCGAATGGGTTGAACCATTCGACCCAACTTGAGTTCTTCAGGGGCCCAATTGCCCCAAGATTAAGCTAATGGGATCACCTCCCATTTCTAACTTAATCAAAGTGCTAACTACGATTATTTCCTAAGACATATTCTGCAGCTTGCTTCGGTGCGTCACTCGCTTCTTCCGACGAGTTTCCGGCGAACTTCCGTCGATCATCCGATGAACCCTCGGTGATGCTCCTGCAGACTTCCGGCAAACTCCTGGACTGCGATGATCCACTTGGCAAGTTCCGATGAGCTCCTTTGGCAAGCTTCTGGACTTCTCGGATTTGTTCCCGCAGAACCTCCGACGATCGTCCGAACTTCTGTCGAGCTCTCGAACTCCCAACGTGATCATTGTCATGACTCCGGCGTAACTCCTGCTGCATGTCTTACTTTCATCGTAGTTAATCCTGCACACTTATCTCAACACACTGATTAGACAAACAATTGTCAATTGACTTCATCATCAAAATCCGAGATTCAACAAGAAAATCGTGTACGTCCTTGATATAGTGATACCTACGCCCGAAGAAGGGGCAAACGAGGATGAGATCGCTCGCTACGTGAAGTACATTGATGACTCCACTCTTGCTCAGTGCTATATGTTGGGCTCTATGACTCCTAAGTTACAGAGACAACATGAAAAGATGGATGCCAGATCCATTCTCCTACATGTCCGTAAATTGTTTGATGAACAGGGAAGGACTCAACGATATGAGATATCCAAGAGCCTTTTCCACGCTAGGATGACTGAGGGGACACCGGTTCAGAACCATGTCCTAAAGATGATTGAGTGGATAGAGAAACTCACAGGTCTAGGAATGGTCCTAGAGGATAACTTGTGTGTGGACATTATGCTTCAATCTCTACCAGATTCCTTTTTACAGTTCATAATAAATTTTAATATGAACAAGCTTGAGGTGACTCTCCCAGAGCTCCTCAATATGTTGAGGGAGGCAGAGAGTACTATTAAGAAAGAGAAGCCAGTTCTCTACACTGGTGAGACCAGAAAGAAAAGGAAAGCAGAAAGGTCCCTTAAGAAGGGAAAGGGCAAGGCAGACCAGGTAAAGCAAAGGTTGCTAAGAAAGACCCAGTAAAGGACAAAGGCCAATGCTTCCACTATGGTAAAGATGGGCACTGGAAGAGGAACTACAAAGAGTACCTTACAAAAAGGGCGAAACATAAGCTTGGTGAAGCTTCAGGTACATTCATGATCAATCTCCAATTGTTAGATTTTTGTGATAGTGCATTAGTATTGGATACCAATATTGCTTATCACATCTACAATTTATTGTAAATTCTAGCAAAGCTAAGGGGAGATTGACGAGAGGAATATTGCATAAAGGTTTGTTTATGTAAGACACTACTCCACATATCATGAATGTAAGTGTCTAAGAGGAAACGAGAGGAGGTGAACAGTGTATACCTATGGCATTGTAGGCTAGGTCATATCTATGAGGGAATGATTCAAAAGTTGCTAAATGATGGATATCTAGATCCATTTGACTATGTGTCATATGCAACTTGCGAGCCTTGCCTTCGTGGAAAACGGACCAACTCTCCATTTAGTGGAACTGGAGAGAGAGCCACTCAGCTATTGGAACTCATACATAGTGATGTATGTGGACCCATGTCAACTCATGCCATTGGAGGTTACTCCTACTTCATTACATTTATTGATGTTTTCTCAAGGTATGGATATGTGTACTTAATGAAGTACAAGTCCGAGGCTTTTGAGAAATTCAAAGAGTATAAGAATGAGGTGGAGAACCAGACTGGAAAGAGTATCAAAACTCTTCGATCAGATCGAGAAGGTGAGTACTTAAGTATAGAGTTTACTCAGTTCCTCAAGGACCATGGGATATTATCCCAATGGACACCTCCTTATACATCTCAGCTCAATGGTGTCTTTGGAAGGAGGAATCGTACGCTATTAGATATGGTACGGTCCATGATGAGTTTCGCTGACCTACCCATCTCATTCTGGGGATATGCCTTAGAAACCGCAGCTTACCTTCTGAACAGAGTTTCAACTAAGTCGGTAGTATCTACACCATATTAGATATGGAAAGGGAAGAAGCTTGATCTTAAGGTTGTTAAGATTTGGGGCTGCCCTGCCCATGTTAAAAGACACAACCCCGATAAGTTAAAATCAAGGACAGAGCGATGCAAATTTGTGGGACACCCCAAGGAAACTTGTGGGTATTATTTCTATCATCTCGAGGACCAAAAGGTCTTTGTAGCTAAGAGAGTAGTGTTCCTTGAGAAGGAACACATTCTTGGCAGAGACAGTAGGAGAATTATAGAGTTGAGCGAGGTTGGAGAACCAAGCTCAAGCACCACTCTACAGCCCAAGTCTGTTCAGGTACCTAATACACAAGTTTCAACTTTACGCAGGTCTGATATCACATCCTCCTGAGAGATATGTGGGACATATTAGAGGAGAGGATGTAGAGGATATTGATCCTCAGACCTACGAGGAGGCTATTATGAGTATAGACTCCGGGAAGTGGCAAGAAGCCATGAATTCTGAGATGGATTCTATGTACTCCAATAAGGTTTGGAACCTAGTTGATGCGCCCGAAGGTATTATACCTATCGATTGCAAATGGATCTTTAAGAAAAAGATCGGAGTAGATGGAAAGGTAGAGACCTATAAAGCAAGGCTAGTGGCTAAGGGGTATCGTCAAAGGCAAGGTGTTGACTACGACGAAACCTTCTCACCCGTAGCAATGCTAAAATCCATCAGAATTCTATTGGCTATTGCAGCACACTATGATTATGAGATCTGGCAGATGGATGTGAAAACCGCATTCCTCAGCGGGAACCTCGAGGAGGAGGTGTATATGATGCAACCTGAGGGATTCGTGTCCAAGTACTGCCCAGATAAGGTGTGTAGGTTGCTTAGATCCATTTATGGACTAAAGCAAGCTTCCCGAAGTTGGAACATAAGATTTGATGAGGCAATCAGATCTTATGACTTCGTTAAGAACGAAGATGAGCCTTGTGTATACAGAAAGGTAAGTGGGAGCGCTATCACCTTTTTGGTGTTATATGTGGATGACATCCTCATCATTGGGAATGACGTAGGAATGCTATCCACAGTAAAGGCTTGGTTATCTAGACACTTCTCCATGAAGGACTTAGGGGAAGCATCCTATGTCTTGGGGATTAGAATCTATAGAGATAGATCCAAAAGGATGCTTGGCTTGTCCCAGTCCAGGTACATAGAAACCATTATCAAAAGTTTTGGCATGGAAAATTCCAAGAAAGGGCGAACATGGATATGATACCTTATGCCTCAGCAATAGGGTCTATCATGTATGCCATGCTATGTACTAGGCCTGATATAGCGCATGCTTTGAGTGTCACGAGCAGGTATCAGGCGGATCCAGGCTTGGAGCACTAGAAAGCAGTAAAGTGTATCCTTAAGTACTTGAGAAGGACTAAGGATCTTTTACTAGTATATGGAGGTAATAGCCTTAAGGTTGAAGGCTACATTGACTCAAGTTTTCAGTCTGATGTCGATGATAGCAAGTCGAATTCAAGGAATGTGTACACCTTGAATGGAGGAGCAGTGTGCTGGAAGAGTTCCAAGCAAGATACCACTACTGACTCGACTATAGAGGCAGAGTACATTGCTGCATTAGATGTAGCAAAGGAGCGAGTCTGGGTGAATAAGTTCATCACAGATTTGGGAGTTGTGCCGGGTAGCGAGGAGCCGATCTCCTTATATTGTGACAACAACGGGGCAATTACTCAAATAAGGGAACCCGGGTCTCATCAGAAGTGTTCTAAGGAGGTTCCAACTTATCAGAGAGATCGTAACCCGAGGAGATGTAGCAGTGGAAAGAGTTCCATCTGAAGATAACATTGCAGATCCACTGACAAAGCCGATGTCTCAGATTGCCTATGAGCGTCATAGGGGTCTGATGGGGATCAGACACATAGGTGATTGGCTTTAGGTCAAGTGGGAGATTGCTAGTCATAGGTGCCCGGCAAGCCAATCACGTGAGTGATGGCACGTGTCACTTGATACAGAATCTTTTTGCTTATTATATTTTGGCGTATATCACTTTATAACTATTGCATAAATGCATATATATATTATGATGTCCTTGGATTTGTGCAATGGGAATCGGATCGTGATGAGATCACGATAATGATATCGATTCACCTTTAAACACATATCCTAAATAATCCCGGTCATAGGTTACTCGAGAGGGATATCGTGATAACCGGACAGACTGGTGTGCTGTATACCCGTCCATATGATAGATGCAGCTGGTCTCATAACTGCTCGTGTAGGGACACTAGGGATACAGCACAGGTGCTTATTGGAGAATGAGTTCACTGATTGATCCGCTTACGGAATGCTAGATGGTTAATGATGCCTTATTGTCAGACAGCGATTCCGTAGTCCTAGTGGTGTATCTGGTCCTTAGACTTGAGACACCAAGGATATCCTGTATGAGTGCTCCACTCTTTGATACCAGACTTATAGGTTTGGCTGTCCCAAATCTAATATAGCTGGTCATTGGGAGTGGTAGTCGACCTTACGAGGGCTATTGAGTGTCGATAGAGGATCATCCACTCTCGACGTCATGAGAGGAATATCTTATGTGTTCTTGCTCAGACAAATCCCTAGCCAGGGTCATTCGGGTTGAGAGAGAAAGAGTTCTCCGGGAGAATCCGATTAGAGCGAGACTCGAGTAGAAACCGTATGGGTCTGACAACACCATGCTCGATATACGGTCTCTGGGATATTAGATGGATGAGGGATTATCGGTACACGGTAACTGAGGACAGACAGGTCCAATGGATTGGATTCCCCTGTATCGTCTGGGGACTACGGCGTAGTGGCCTAGTACGTCCGTAGTCGATGAGTCGAGTGAATTATTACAGAGATAATAATTCACTGAGTTAGAAGGAGTTCTGACGGGTTTGACTCACGGCCAGCTCGATATTGGGCCTAGAGGGTCACACACATATGGTAGGTATTGCGATGAGTAGAGGTTCTGATATGAGATATCCGGCGGAGCCCTTTGTCTTATTGGATGCAGATCCAATACCCACTAGGGGAAGACCCATTAGGGTTTGACAAGGGACCTCTATAAATAGGAGGGATTCAGAGCCTCATAGGCTAGAGCCTTTGCTTGCCTTTCATATTCTCCTCTTCCTCTCCACCTCAGAGCAGGCCTGGAGTCTTAAGGAGCGTCATCGCAACCCTGCTGTGTGGATCACCGCTAGAGAGGAGGACGCTTGACCTCCTTCACCCTCTCCTAAGGATCTGCAAGGAAACAGGGATATACGATCTCCCTAGGTAACACAATCTACTCTATACGCAGTTTTATGTTTCGCGGATTTTTCGCACCAATCTTCGTACGACGACGAACATCTTTTTGGGAATCGGGGATTTTGTTTTCTTATTCTTCCGCTGCGCATGTGATGGCGCCCCCAAGATTTCCCAACATTTAGAGCTCAAAAGTGTTGTAAAGTCTATAAGTTCTCCTCCCTCTTTTCTTCCAAGTTTTGATCTGTCAAGAGAGGAGAGAAAACTCTGTAAGGTTTGTCTCCTAAGCCCGTCAAAAGGAGTAAAACTATAAAAGGGTGGTTGGCCTTCGCCTATTGAAGGAAGGCCTCTAGTGGACGTCGGTGACCTCGTCGGTGAAGGAAGCCAGAAGTGGATGTAGGTCAAGATTGACCGAACCACTCTAAAATTGCGGTGCTCTCTGGTTTGCATTTACTTTGAGCATATTATCTTTACTGCAAACCTCCTCAATAGCTTACTTCCTTCTGCGCATTTACGATCGTGTTTCAAATTTAGTATTTTCTGAATCGGTGTTTAGACGTAAATCAGTTTTATCGTACGAACATCATATTTTAGTTTTCACTTACATTCTGATTTCCATCATAACTGCAAACTGCCTTTATAGATTCGCTTTAACTGCATCTCGCTTGATCACAAGTTAAAGTGATTTATGAATCAGGTTTTCTATCGAAATTGCTTTTATCGTTTGAACACAGTTTTAATCATCGAAAGTTTTCCGCTGCACTAAATCACCCCCCCCCCCCCCTCTTAGTGCTCTTGATCCTAACAATTGGTATTAGAGCCCGGTTTTTCTCATTTCAGATTTACACCTGAGAGAAATGGCTCTTCATGGTTTTAAAGAGGGTTTTTCGGTTGTTCGTCCACCGTTGTTTAACGGATTGGATTACACTTATTGAAAAACTCGAATGAGAGTTTTCTTGATTTCTATGAATTTGGATTTATGGAATATTATTGAAAATGATTTTCAACTTCCCTCTAAACCGATGAACGAATCGTCGGATTTGGAGAAGAAGTATTTTTCTTGAAATGCAAAGGCTATGAATGTCTTATTTTGTGCACTTGACAAAAATGAATTTAATCGTGTTTCGATGTGTGATTCGGCTTTTGATATTTGGAGAACTCTTGAGGTCACTCATGAAGGCACTAGCCAAGTGAAAGAGTCCAAAATCAACTTTTTGATACATGATTTCGAGCTTTTTCAAATGAAGCCAACCGAAACCATTGGTGACATGTACACCCATTTTACGGATATCGTCAATGGTTTAAGAGCTCTTGGCAAATGTTTTTTGGATTTTGAACTCGTAAACAAGATTTTACGTTCTCTTTCTAAGAAGTGGGATTCAAAAGTAACTGCAATACAAGAAGCTAAAAACCTAAACAACTTACCACTTGAAGAACTAATTGGTTCATTGATGACATATGAAATGGTGCACAATGCATATGATGAACATGATGAACAAAATCACCTTCCAAAGAACAGGAAGGATTTGGGACATAGAATATTTGAAGACCACTTGAGCATAAGCTCAAGTGATGGTGAACAAGAACTACTCACTAAGAAATTTAAAAAATTAATGAAACGAGAATTGAAGAACAAAAAGAACGGAACTACTTGCTTTGAACGCAAGAAGAAGAACACAAAGTGGGATGAATCGAGCTTCTCCGAAGACGAGGAGAAAATCAAGAAAGGTGAGGTGGCAAACTACACCTTAACGACATTCAACGATGAGGTAATCGAAACCCCCTTAATTTATTTTGAAATTACTTGATGTTTTCCATGATGCATTTTCTTTTTAGAATAATTATTTTTCTTAAAAATTACATATTAAAAAAAATTAAAAATGCAAGAATATGATCACGCTCGTAATTTTGAAAATAATAATAAAAATTACATGTTTTATGTTAATGGAATAAAATGTTAGATTTAAATCTAATGATCATATGTATGTTTCTCTTAAGAAGAAAAAAATGTGTATCTTGATTATTTTCGATTTTGATTAAAACCATGCTTGATGACTTAATGAAAATATTAAGAAGTTTAATATCATGCTATATGTGATTAAGAAGTAATAATGTATATTACATTGATTTCCATTGTTATTTCTTGATTTTGATTAAATAAAATCATGTTTGATTTGAAGAAATGCATAATGATGTAATATTAAATATTTTGATTGATAATTTTATGCATGAGATTTTAAGCTATACATGATGGTAAGCATGTGTTATTTTCATGAGTGTATTTAAAAAACTATGACAAAAATATGCCCGAATGCATGAACTTCTTAACATTATTTTTTGGACTTTCTTGATTCAATGATCAAATCACTTAATTGCCATGATGATTTTATACTATTACATGCCTTAATAACATGTTAAAAATTATGTGTTTTGGATACAAAAATTTCCATGATCATGAGCATGTTTTATCTTCATGATTGAACTTGAAAATCTATAGCAAAACCTTGTCCGAATGCATGAAAGTATTAAATTTTATTTTCAGATTTTCTTGATCATAACAATTCATTTTTGAGAATCTATTGATGTTGATGGTTTTATGACAAAATTCATTTTTCGATCCTAAACATTGATGCATGTTTTTATTTAACATAAATGAAAAAGCATGCTAACATGAAATCAATCACTTAAAATGAAATACTTAAAAAAAAGGGAGGAAAATATATTATCAATGAAATCATGAATCTACCTATGTTATGAATTTTGTGAACCATAAAAGTGATTTTGATGATTTGAATTTGAAATGAGTTTTATCAAAATCATGATATTGATTTCTTGGAATAACATGAGATTACCTTTGATGATCATTTTGATTTATGGAATTTTAGACTCATGACTTGGTCTTACATTTGTTTATGAGATGGTTGAAATCTTTGTACCTTTAAATTATTTCCTTCTCCTTTAATTTTTAAATTTATGCATGTTATACATCAAACATTTGAAACTATGTTTTGGTATCATGCATATCTAAGAAATGTTGATTTGACAAATTAAATGAGTTGAAAATGAATGATGATTTTTCTCTTGAATATAACTTGTGATATTTTTTTATATAAATCATCATTTTGATTTCTCGACATTCGATACATGAGATTTTATTATGAATCAAAATTTCTCATTAATCGATCTCCTATCTACTTGATATTTTCATAAGAGGAGATTTTCTAAATGAATCATAATTTTTTATTGTGAGTTCTTGGATTTATTACTTGATTTTCTTTTAAAATAAGATCTCTTCTTTGTACTCCTATGATTTTTCTTGATATTTTATTTAAAGAATATTTTACTATATGAATCATGTCTTTTTGTATTCAAATGATTTTATCCTTCATGACATGATTTCTTTGTATTTATGGCTTGCATGGCTTGAAATGTTTTGGAATGATGCATGCAACACTTTGATTTTTTTGAAATAATGTGAAACTCAATAATTATCATTTTCTAATAGAATGATGATTTAGAATCATGCATGTAATGATGATGTTATATACATGATGATTTGGCATTATGCATGCAATACTTATGCTTTTTATTATGATGTATGTGATGTATTGCATATGATGTAAATGATGATTAAAATTACCTTAATTTGAATTCAAGGTTTATCTCAATTATGAAATTTTGAAATAAGAATTATTACTCACCTTTGTCATGATATAGAAATTGACATAAAGGGTCTTCCCTTCTTTTTGACAATGACAAAGTGGGAGATACCTAGTTTGCACAATTCAAGAAGAAAGCAAAAATTGCACTTCTCAAAAGAGAAGAAATTGCTATCTTGAACATCACCGAGAATTGCTAGCTTGAAATCTCAAGAAAATACAAAAATGTGTTATCTTGCCTATCTCAAGATGCAAAACATGCTAACTTACACTTTGCAACGGAAGCAAAATTGCTAGCTCAAACTTTGCAAAGGAAGCAAGAAATTGCTCATCTCAAAAGAGAAGCAAAGATTGCTAACTTGCATATTTCTAGAAGCAAAAGTGTTATCTTACCTATCGCAAAGAAAAGCAAATATGCTAACTTGCATATCTTTGAATTTGCTATCTTGTATGTTGTACAACTTGCATATCTAAAACTTGATAGCTTGAATGTTCTAAGCATGATGTAACACTTGCTAAATTTTCTAGCTTCAAAATTGCATGATGATAAAACTTGATATTCTGTTTTTCATGCAATGAGTTAAACTTATATTCCAAACACAAGAATAGTTGGACTTCTCCTTTTTGTTGATGACAAAGGGGGAGAAGTATGATGTTATGCATAAGTTTATGCATAAGTTCATGATGACTTGTTGCAAGTATTCATGATGAATATTGTAATAACTTGAATTCAGTTTGAATTCAAAGTTCTATCAAAATGGCATATTGATAGGGGGAGTTTATTTAAACTTCGGGAGTTAAGGATAACTTCGTCATCAAGTAGTTGCCATCATAAAAAAGGGGAGATTATTGAATCTCATATTTTGATGATGAAACCACTTGATATGTATTTATGTTTTAATCTGCATTTTGAGTGACGCAGGATGCTCCAATCAGGATGAGACAATTAAAGTAGGAAAAATCATGTTGTGCCGGAAGAACATGTTAGAAGATTGGACGTCGGGCCGATGGATCGGTCGACGTATCGACAGAAGGCTTCGGGTCATGGACTCGGGCATCGGGCCAAGAAGAGTGGGTATTGTGCCAAGGATATCGGAGTTGCGGAGTCAACTGACCGATTAGGCAATAGGCCGTAGGAGAGGACGATGCGTCGAAGAATCGAACGAAGCGTCGAGGGACCAATGACATGCCGGATAACTTGGTTAATTGCTTAGGATTAATTGTCTTGATCAAAGTTTTATTTTACATGTACAGGATTAGCTACGATGGAAGTAAGACATGCAGCAAGAGTTGCACTAGAGTCAAGACTATGATCATGGTGGGAGTTCGAGAGTTCGACGGAAGTCCGGACGGTCGTCGGAGGTTTTGCAGGAACAAATCCGAGAAGTCCAGGAGCTTGCCAAAAGAAGCTCGTCGGAACTCACCAAGTGGATCATCGCAAGTCCAGGAGTTTGCCGGAAGTCTGCAGGAGCATCACCGAGGGTTCATCGGAAGTTCGCCGAAAGCTCGCCGGAAGAAGCGATTGACGCACCGGAGCAAGTTGCAGTAAATGTCTTAAGAAATTCGTAGTTAGCACAATGATTAAATTGGAAATGGGAGGTGATCCCATTAACTTAATCTTGGGGCAATTGGGCCCTTGACAGACCCAAATTGGGCCAAATGGATCAGCCCATTCGGACCCAAATTTCTTGGCCAGAGGTGGCACCGCTTGGGTTGGCAGTGGCACTGCCCAGGGCTTAGGCTCCGAGCTCTGGCTGGGCGGTGCAACCGCCTTTGACAGAGGTGCAACCGCCTGAGCTCGGTCTCCAAGCTCTGGCTGGGCGGTGGCACCACCTGAGCTCGGTCTCCTAGCTTTGGCAGGAGGTACAACCGCCCCTAACAGGAGGTGACACTGCTTAGAGGCTCAGTCTTCGAGCTCTGCTAGGCAGTGCAACCGCCAGACCCCGGAATTCCGAGAGATGACAGATTTGAGCTCGAAATTCAAATTGGGTTGGGGCCTATAAATACCCCACCCTTTCAGCAATGAAAAGGTAACCCAAAGGCACCGAAAGCTTGATCTTACTCTATGATTTTAGAGCTCAAAAGTGTTGTAAAGTCTAGAAGTTCTCCTCCCTCTTTTCTTCCAAGTTTTGATCTGTCAAGAGAGGAGAGAAAACTCTGTAAGGGTTGTCTCCTAAGCCTGTCAAAAGGAGTGAAACTGTAAAAGGGTGGTTGGCCTTTGCCTATTGAAGGAAGGCCTCTAATGGACGTCGGTGACCTCGTCGGTGGAGGAAGCCAGAAGTGGATGTAGGTCAAGATTGACCGAACCACTCTAAAATTGCGGTGCTCTCTGGTTTGCATTTACTTTGAGCATATTATCTTTACTGCAAACCTCCTCAATAGCTTACTGCCTTCTGCGTATTTATGATCGTGTTTCAAAGTTTAGTATTTTCTGATTCGGTGTTTAGACGTAAATCAGTTTTATCGTACGAACATCATATTTCAGTTTGCGCTTACATTCTGATTTCCATCATAACTACAAACTGCCTTTATAGATTTGCTTTAACTGTATCTCGCTTGATCACAAGTTAAAGTGATTTACGAATCAGGTTTTCTATAGAAATTATTTTTATCGTACGAATGCAGTTTTAATCATCAAAAGTTTTCCACTGCACTAATTCACACCCCCCCCCACCCCTCTTAGTGCTCTTGATCATAACAGTTTGCACAAAAATTCTTAAGAGAGGAACGAGTTTGAACCCCTTTAGATGTATCTCTTATGATTAGCTCCTTAGAATGAGTATCTACATACATCTAATCCTTGGGTAAGGATGTTTCAGAAGTAGATGCATCCAAGTTGCTAGATGGAGAAACGGTTTCATTTAAATTCATAGCATCAAAATTAACATCATCATCAAATCATTTTTTTTAATTTCAAAAACTTCATTAAAAACAATATGAATAGATTCTTCTATAATCAAAATTCTTTTATTAAAGATACGAAATGCTTTAGAAATAGAAGAACAGCCAAGAAAAATTCTTTCATCGGATTTAGTATCAAATTTTCCTAAGGCATTTTTTTCATTCAAGATAAAACACTTACACCCAAAAACTTTAAAATATGAAACATTGGGTTTTTTGTTGTTCCACAACTCATAAGGAGTTTTTGTGAGTAAGGGTGTTACTAGAACTCTATTCATGACATCGCATACCATGTTTATGGCTTCGGCCCAAAAATATTTGGGTAGGCTATGTTCATTCAACATGGTTCTTGTCATTTCTTATAAGTTTCTATTCTTTCTTTCTACTACTCCATTTTGTTGAGGATTTCTTGGAGTAGAGAAGTTGTGGTTGTATCCATTAGATTCACAAAATTCTTGGAAATCACGATTTTGAAATTCATTACCGTGATCACTTCGAATTGACGAAATCATAAAACCTTTTTCATTTTGAACAAGTATACAAAACTTAAAGAAATACCTAAATCATTCACTTTTGTGTGCCAAAAAATAAGTCTATGTGTATCTACTATAATCATCTATGATAACAAATGCGTATTTACTACCTCCTAGGCTTGATGTAGCAATTAGTTCGAACAAGTCCATATTGATCAATTGCAAAAGTCTAGAGGTGCTTATTTGGTTCTTAGGTTTGAAGCTACATTTTATTTGTTTTCCTAGTTGACATGCATCACACACATTATCTTTGACGAACTTGATATGAGGAATTCCTCTTACAAGTTCTTTAGATGAAATTTGAGTGATTAGTTTTATGCTAGCATGACCTAATCTCCTATGCCAAAGCCAAGCATCATCATCTAAAACCGAAAAACATATTTCATTGCAAAGATCAGTAATGTCAATAGTGTATATGTTATTTTGCTTTAGTGCAATCATAGATATGTTTTTGTATGGTTTTTTAATAATGCAAGCATTAGATTCAAATGTAATGATGTATCCTTTATCACATAATTGACTAATGCTCAAAAGGTTATGCTTTTAGCCATCAACTAACAACATATCTTCAATAGAAAATGTGGATTTGTTACCTATGGTTCTTTTGCCAATGATTTTACCCTTGGCGTTGTCTCCAAAGGTGACATATCCTTCGTCTATGCTAGTGAGCTTAAAGAATTGAAATGGATCTCATATCATATGCCTTGAGCATCCATTATCAAGGTACCATCTCTTGCTCCTAGCTTGTGATGGTAAACGTTTCTCATCTCCAATGGCCATTAGTGCATAGTGAGCAATTTGCTTAGTGTTGGTTGGCTCCTCATTTTCGGAAGCACTTGAGTGGTCTCATGTAGCTTTGAGAGCCTTCTTATTTGGTTGTCTCCTCTTTGCTTGGGGACATTCACTCTTGAAGTGTCCCGGCTTCTTGCATTCATAACAAATCACTTGTTCTTTCTTAGGTTCAAATTTATTTTTAGTATCATTTTTAAATGTGTTCCTTTTAATGAATTTTTTGAATTTCCTTGCTAAGAGTGCCAAGTCTTCATCAAGGTTCTCATCACTTGAGTTTTCTTTCAAGTGGTCTTCTTATGTTCTCAGTGCCATATCCTTCCTGTTCTTTCGAAGGGTGTCTTCAAGCTCTTCATGAGCTTTACATGTCATTTCATAGGTCATTAGTGACTCAATTAATTCTTCAAGAGAAAAATTATTTAGATCTTTGGCCTCTTGAATGACCATTACTTTAGGGTCCTAACTTTTTGGAAGAGATCTTAAAATCTTATTAACAAGTTCAAAATCCGAGAAACTTTTACCAAGTCCTTTTAGACTATTGACGACATTCATAAATCGGGTGTACATGTCTCCAATGATCTCACTCGGTTTCATTCGAAACAACTCATAAGAATATACTAAAATATTAATTTTTGACTACTTCACTCTACTAGTGCCTTCACTGTTAGGATCAAGAGCACTAAGAGGGGGGGGGGGGTGAATTAGTGCAGCGGAAAACCTTCTACGATTAAAAAAAACTGAGTTCGTTCGATAAAAGTGATTTCAGTAAGAAAGCGGATTAGTAAATCACTTTAACTTTTGATTAAGCGAGATGCAACAAAAATATAAATGCAGTTTGCAGTTTTGGTTCAAATCAGATAGTAGGTGCAAACTAAAATATGATATTCGTACGAAAAAACTGATTTACGTCTAAATGCAGATTCGTAAATACTTGATTAAGCGAGATACAATTAAAGCAAGGATATAAAGGCAGTTTGCAGTTATGATAGAAATCAAAATGTAAGCGCAAACTGAAATATGATGATCGTACGATAAAACTGATTTACGTCTAAATGCCGATTCGGAAAGTGCAAAGCTTGAAACCCAATCGTATATACGCAGAAAGCAGTAAGCTTTTGAGGAGGTTTGCAGTAAAGATAATATGCTCAAAGTAAATGCAAACCGAGATTTAGAGTGGTTCGGTCAATCTTGACCTACTCCACTTTTGGCTTTCTCCACCGACGTCAACTAGAGGCCTTCCTTCAATAGGCGAAGGCCAACCACTCATTTACAGTTTCACTCCTTTTGACGGGCTTAGAAGACAACCCTTACAGAATTTCCTTTCCTCTCTTAACAGATTAGAACTTGGAAGAAAAGAAGAAGAAGAACTTTCAACTTATACAATACTTTTGAGCTCTAAAAATCACAAAGTAAAATCAGAATTTCGGTGGTTTTTTGGGTGCCCTTTCAGTGCTGAAAGGGTGGGGTATTTATAGGCCCCAACCCAGTTTGAATTTGGAGCTCAAAACTGTCAATTCCCGGAATTCCGGGATCTGGCGGTTGCACCGCCTAGTAGAGCTCGAAGATTGAGCCTCTGGGCAGTGCCACCTCCTGTCAGGGGCGGTTGCACCTCCTGCCAGAGCTCGAAGACCGAGCTCAGGTGGTGCCACCGCTTGACTGAGGCGGTTGCACCGCTCAGCCAAAGCTCGGAGATTGAGCCCAGGCGGTGCCACCTCTTGTCAGGGGCGGTTGCACCGCCCAGTCTCGCTCGGAGACTGAGCCCAGGCGGTGCCACCGCCTGGCTTGGGTGGTTCAACCGCTTGGCAGAAATCAGGGTCCGAATGGGTTGATCCATTCGGCCCAATTTGGGTTTTTCAGGGGCCCAATTGCCCCAAGATTAAGTTAATGGGATCACCTATCATTTCCAACTTAATCATTGTGCTAACTACGATATTTCCTAAGACATTTACTGCAACTTGCTCCGGTGCGTCAATCGCTTCTTCCGGCAAGCTTCCGGCGAACTTCCGTCAATCATCCGATGAACCTTCGGTGATGCTCCTGTGGACTTCTGGCAAACTCCTAGACTTGCGACGATCCACTTGGCGAGTTCCGACGAGCTTCTTTGGCAAGCTCATGGACTTCTCGAATTTGTTCCCGCAGAACCTCCGACGACTGTCCGAACTTCCGTCGAACTCTCGAACTCCCAACGTGATCCTTGTCTTGACTCCGGCGCAACTCCTATTGCATATCTTATTTTCATCGTAGTTAATCCTGCACACTTATCTCAACATATAGATTAGATAACAAATGACAATTGACTTCATCATCAAAATCCGAGATTCAACAATCTCCCCCTTTTTGATGATGACAATCAATTGATAATGGAGTTAACCTTAACTCCCCCTGTCTATATGCCATACTTGAGATAAGTCATTCTTGAATTCAAAACTTTTGAATTCAAGAGACATATTGATAAGTTAAAATCATTTAAACTTATCAATACTCTCATCATGATTCCCATCATGATGTTTCTCTCTGAAAATGATGTCAAGGCTTGACATTCATTTTCAAATTTTACATAACAAGTTTGAATGATGGTAATAGTAGTGTAAGATATCAACATGTAAAACTGCGAAGTAAGATTTTGATATCATTACATGATACAAACAAGGCATAATGCAAATTATAGCAATCATAGCATCAATTCATATATCTCTTGGTGATGCAAGCATGGCATTAATACTCATATATTTCTCCCCCTTTGTCATCAACAAAAAGCATAGTAATTGTGATACCAGGAGAACAATATAAGCGAATTTTGAGCATAAGTGTGATGCCTTTACTAGGTTCATGTCATTTTCAATAGTGAGTCAATTATGCAACCATGACATGGAGATATCAATTCTGTTTTTACCCCACATCTCCACCATCTATTTGTGAGTTTACTTTAAATGAAGTTAAAATTGATGAGAGATTAAATCTTGCTTCATTTTGACAAGGATCAAGATATGTATCAGAAACAAATCTTTGCAAGTAAAAGCACTATCATCCATATTTCAAGATGGAATTTATAAGCAGGAATTATTTCATCAAATTCATTTCAGAAAAATATTTTTCATAAGTGTATGAGAAAATTCAATTGTTAAGCGAATCTGAGAATGAAATTAACACTTTCATGCATTCAGACAAGACTATGCTATAGATTTTCAAATATGATCATGAAGACAAAACATGCTTATCATCATGGAAATTTTTATATTCATACACATAATTTCTAACATGTAATTGTGTAAAATCACCATAGCAATTAAGTGAAATTGATCAATCAATAAAGTCCAAAAAATAATTTCAACAAGTTTATGAATTCGGACACATCAACATTCCTAATTCTCTTCTTATGAAATCAAATTGTTCTTCACTTAGAAGTTTTATAAAAATATCAGCTAGTTGATGTTTAGTGTCAATGAACTCTATGATTACATCATGATTAATAACATGATCTCATATAAAGTGATGTCTAATATCAATATGTTTTGTTCTTGAGTGTTGTATAGGATTCTTTGTTAAACATATTGTACTTGTGTTATCACATTTAATGGGAATATTTTTAAGATGAACTTTATAATCTTCTAAGGTGTTTTTCATCTATACAACTTGTGCACAGCATGCACTTGCTACAATATATTCAGCTTCGGTTGTTGATAGTGCAATCGAATTTTGTTTCTTGGATGATCAGGAAACAAGGGCATGTCCTAAAAATTGACATGTTCCTGATGTGCTTTTTCTATCTAGTCTACAGCCAGCAAAGTCCGCATCAGCATAAGCAATTAACTCAAGATTCTCTGATTTTGGGTACCATAATCCTAGATTTGTGGTACCATTAAGATATCTAAGTATTCTTTTAACTGCTTTGAGATGAGATATCATAGGGTTTGATTGAAATCTAGCACAAAGTCCTACACTGAACATGATATCTGGTCTAGTTGCAGTGAGGTAAAGTAACTTCCTATCATTCCCCTATAAGTATTTTGATCGAAGCTTTCTCCACTTTCATCAATTTCTAACTTAGTGGAGGTGCTCATAGGAGTGTTAATAGCTTTTGAGCTATTCATATTAAACTTTTTTAGCAAATTCATAGCATATTTAGTTTGACTAATAAAGATGTCATTGCTTAGTTGTTTAATTTGTAAGCTTGAGAAGAATGTTAATTCTCCCATTAAACTCATTTCGAATTCAAGACTCATAGTTTTAGCAAAAGATTCACAAAGAGATTCATTCGTAGAATCAAAGATAATATCATCAACATAAATCTGAACAATGAGAAAATTATTTTCAAAATTCTTGATGAACAATGTAGTATCAACCTTGCCTTTTGTAAAATTATTTTCAATAAGAAAAAAACTAAGTCTCTCATACCAAGCCCTTGGAGCTTGTTTTAAACCATAGAGAGCTTTAGTTAATCTAAACACATGATTAGGGAGGCTATTATTTTCACATCCAGGAGGTTGTTCAACATAGACTTCTTCGGAAATAAAGCCATTAAGAAAAGTGCTTTTAACATCCATTTGAAACAACTTAAAATTATTACTACTAGCGTAGGCAAGGAGCATCCTTATGACTTCTAATCGAGCCACAGGAGTGAAGGTTTCTTCGTAATCGATACCTTCTTCTTGGTTGAAACCTTTAGCCACTAATCTAGCCTTGTTTCTAACCACGATACCATATTCATCTTGCTTGTTTCTAAAAACCCATTTAGTACCAATAACTAAATGGTCATTTGGCCTAGGAACAAGCTTTCACACCTCATTTCTCTCAAATTGATTTAATTCATCTTGCATTGCGATAATCCATGAATCATCTTTCATGGCTTCGTCAATACATTTGGGTTCAATTTGGGAGAGAAAAGCGGCGTTGGAACAAAAATTTTTAAGAGAAGAACGTGTTTGAACCCCCTTTGATGTGTCTCCTAAGATTAGCTCCTTAGTGAGATCTTTAATAGAAGGAGAGATTGTTGATCTTTGCTTCAAAATGAGGAGTATTTGGGATGCTATGGGGGGTGAAATGGAGGTGGCGAAGCTTTGGAAGAGTAAAGAGGGGAAGGGAGTGAGTTGGGGTCGGTTCCACCGTCGGCCCTAGCTCGGGTTAAAAAGAGGCAGAATTGCGGGCGGTTCAACGCTGGCTGGGGCGGTGCAACCGCTTGCAACACGTGACAGCCGAAGGTGCTACCTCCAGCTGGGGCGGTGCCACCGCCTGCAGGCGGTGAGCACTTGTTCTGACTGTAGTGTGATCTGATTTGAATGTTTTTGACTTAAGAAGAATTTTCATTTAGAGCAATCAACTTTACTTACGTAATTACGTAAGAATTTTCATTGTAAGATAAGAAATTTTGCATGATCAAGATAGATCTTGTGATGTGCATACTCTAAATGTTGTGCACATGTTTGTGACAGATTGTTCAAGTCGGTAAGCCTTGCAAGTTCATGACAAACTTAGTAAGTTCATGATATAGTTGGATTCGAACGGATGACATCAATGGGTTCGAAAATCCAGAGGATATGTGAAGTGAGAATCATGGGTTTCCAATTCTGAGGGATCAAATAGGATTGTATCTATATCGCATTTGTAATTTTAATTTTCTAATCCTCTTCAGTTATTTAGGCTAGAGAGCATCATGAGTTCTTTTTGGATCTCGGGTCATGAATATCGAGAATCCAAAGAGCAGGATATTATTTCTTGCTCCCAGCTTATGATGTTTTATGTCTTTACAAGAAAGGATGATCTTTAGGTACCCATTTGCTTTTGGGTGCCTCAAAAATAGATCTATATTGTTTATCATTTTGCATAGAATTTATCATGGTTCCTTTAGGAACCCAAATTAATTTGTTCGGACTAATTTTCTTGAATGGACAATAATGCGTTTTGTGTCCAAGTTTGCAACAAAAGTTACATTTGCTTTAGTGTCGAACATGTAAGACGGGGCCTTTTATGAAGGTGGTTGGATTTTGGTGAGGACTTCTCATAAATCCGATTCCACTTCTTTTGGGAACGTGACCCTTGTTTGCAAGGATCATGTTCAAGGACTTGCTACCAACCTCGAATTTCTTCAAGGTGTTCTTAAGTAGCAAGTTTTCCTTTTGGAGAGTTTCTAGATCATGGCATTTTATGCATGAACCTAAACTATCATGATATTCAGTTTTTAACTTATCGAAATTACAAGTAAGACTATCATGCTCCTTTTTTAACAATTTATATTTTCTACTAATAATCTTGCATTCATCAAATAAGACATGGAAGACATTTAATAATTCATCAAATGATAAATCTACATCTATTAAATTCGTTACCTCCTCTCCGATGGCCATTAAGGCGTAATGAGCAACTTGCTCGATGTTGGACTCCTCTTCTTCGGACGCGCTCGAGTCATCCCACGTTGCTTTGAGTGCCTTCTTCTTTGATGTTCTCTTTTTGACTTGGGGACAATCACTTTTGTAGTGTCTCGACTTTTTATACTCGTAGCAAATAACTTGGTCCTTCTTGGGTTCAAGTTTATTTTTTGTGTCATTCTTAAACTTGTTTCTTTTAATGAATTTTTTAAATTTTCTTGTTAGAAGTGCTAAGTCATCGTCACAGTCCTCATCACTTGAGTTTTCTCTCAAGTGGTCTTCTGAAGTTATAAGTGTCATATCCTTCCTGTTCTTTGGAAGGATGTCTTCTTGCTCTTCATGAGCTTTGCAAGTCATCTTGTAGGTCATTAATGACCTGATTAGTTCTTCAAGAGGGAAGTTGTTTAGATCTTTCGCCTCTTGAATAGCAGTGACTTTAGGATCCCAACTCTTAGGAAGGGATCTTAGAATCTTATTTACGAGCTTAAAATCCAAAAAACTTTTTCCAAGTCCTTTTAGACCATTGACGACATCCGTGAAACGGGTGAACATGTCGCCAATAGTCTCACTCGGTTTCATCTGGAAAAGTTCGAAAGAATGTAACAAAAGATTGATTTTTGACTCTTTCACTCTACTTATGCCTTCGTAAGTCACTTCGAGTGTGTGCCAAATATTAAATGCGGTTTCACAAACTGAAACACGGTTGAACTCGTTTTTATCAAGTGCACAAAATAAGGCATTCATAGCCTTTGCATTAAGAGTGAAAGCCTTCTTCTCCAATTCATTCCAATCGATCATTGGAAGAGAAGACTTCGAAAATCCATTTTCGATAAGATTCCAAAGTTCAAAATTCATAGAAATAAGAAAGATCCGCATTCGAGTCTTCCAATAGGTGTAGTACGTCCCATTGAACATGGGTGGACGTGTAATAAAATGGCCCTCTTGGTTTCCGGCGTATGTCATCTCTCTTAGGTTTTAATCCGTTTGAGAGTTAACCCCACTCTAATACCAATTGTTAAGATCAAGAGCACTAAGAGGGGGGGGGGGGGGGGTTGAATTAGTGCAGCGAAAAACCTTCTACGATTAAAAAAAACTGCGTTCATTCGATAAAAGTGATTTCAGTAAGAAAGCTGATTCGTAAATCACTTTAACTTTTGATTAAGTGAGATGCAGCAAAGATATAAATGCAGTTTGCAGTTATGGTTCAAATCAGATAGTAGGTGCAAACTGAAATATGATATTCGTACGAAAAAATTGATTTACGTCTAAATGCAGATTCGTAAATCACTTGATTAAGCGAGATGCAATTAAAGCAAGGATATAAAGGTAGTTTGCAGTTATGATAGAAATCAAAATGTAAGTGCAAACTGAAATATGATGATCGTACGATAAAACTGATTTACGTCTAAACGCCGATTCGGAAAGTGCAAAGCTTGAAACCCAATCGTATATGCGCAGAAAGCAGTAAGCTTTTGAGGAGGTTTGTAGTAAAGATAATATGCTCAAAGTAAATGTAAACCGAGATTTAAAGTGGTTCGGTCAATCTTGACCTACTCCACTTTTGGCTTCCTCCACCGACGAGGTCACCGACGTCAACTAGAGGCCTTCCTTCAATAGGCGAAGGCCAACCACCCTTTTACAGTTTCACTCCTTTTGACGGGCTTAGGGGACAACCCTTACAGAATTTCCTTTCCTCTCTTAATAGATTAGAACTTGGAAGAAAAGAGGAAGAAGAACTTTCAACTTATACAACACTTTTGAGCTCTAAAAATCACAAAGTAAAATCAGAATTTCGGTGGTTTTTTGGGTGCCCTTTCAGTGCTGAAAGGGTGGGGTATTTATAGGCCCCAACCCAGTTTGAATTTGGAGCTCAAAACTGTCAATTCCCGAAATTCCGGGATCTGGCGGTTGCACCGCCTGACTGAGGCGGTTGCACCGCCTGGTAGAGCTCGAAGATTGAGCCTCTGGGTGGTGCCACCTCCTATCAGGGGCGGTTGCACCTCCTGCCAAAGCTCGAAGACCGAGCTCAGGCGGTGCCACCGCCTGACTGAGGCGGTTGCACCGCTCAGCCAGAGCTCGGAGACCGAGCCCAGGCGATGCCACCTCTTATCAAGGGCGGTTGCACCGCCCAGTCTCACTCGGAGACTGAGCCTAGGCGGTTCCACCGCCTGGCTTGGGCAGTTCAACCACCTGACAGAAATCAAGGTCTGAATGGGTTGATCCATTCGGCCCAATTTGGGTTTTTCAGGGGCCCAATTGCCTTAAGATTAAGTTAATGGGATCACCTCCCATTTCCAACTTAATCATTGTGCTAACTATGATATTTCCTAAGACATTTACTGCAATTTGCTCTGGTGCGTCAATCGCTTCTTCCAGCGAGCTTCCGGTGAACTTCCGTCGATCATCCGATGAACCCTCAGTGATGCTCCTGCGGACTTCCGGCAAACTCTTGGACTTGCGACGATCCACTTGGCGAGTTCCGACGAGCTTCTTTGGCAAGCTCATTGACTTCTCGGATTTGTTCCCGCAGAACCTCCGACGACTGTCCGAACTTCCGTCGAACTCTCGAACTCCCAACGTGATCATTGTCTTGACTCCGGCGCAACTCCTGCTGCATATCTTATTTTCATCATAGTTAATCCTGCACACTTATCTCAACATATAGATTAGATAACAAATGACAATTGACTTTATCATCAAAATCTGATATTCAACATTCATGAGTCACTTCGAGTGTGTGCCAAATGTCAAAAACCATTTCACAAATCGATACTTGATTAAACTCGTTTTTATCTAATGCACAAAACAAGGCATTCATAGCCTTTGCATTTAAAGCGAAAGTCTTCTTCTCCAACTCATTCCAATCGTTCATTGGAAGAGAAGTCTTTTGAAAGCCTTTTTCTACAACATTCCATAATTCGAAATCTATTGAAATTAGGAAGATCCTCATTCTAGTCTTCCAATATGTGTAATTCGTCCTATTGAACATGGGCGGACATGTAATTGAATGGCCCTCTAGGTTACCGGCAAATGCCATCTCTCTTGAGTTTAAAACTAAATGAGAGTGAATCTTGCTATGATACCAATTATTAGGATCAATAGCAGCACTAAGAGGGGGGGTGAATTAGTGCAGCGGAAAACTTTCGTGATTTCAGAAAAATGTTCGTTTCATTTAAAGCCGATTCTGATGAAGTAAAGTACACAAATGAAAAGCAAACCAAAATTTAGAGTGGTTCAGTCAAGATGACCTACATCCACTTTCGGATTCCTCCTCCGATAAGGTCACCGGCGTCCACTAAAGGCCTTCTTTCAATAGGCGAAGACCGAACACCTCTTTATAGCACTTTCTCTTTTTCCCGGGTTTAGGAGACAACCCTTACAAGTCTCACTACTCTTTCTTGGATGGTTACAAAGCTAAGAGATGAAGGAGGAGAACTCTAACTTTTACAACACTTTTATGACTCAAGAATTCAAGATTAAGCTAATACTTTCATGCTCTTTTATACATAAAAGGATGGGATTTTTATAGGCCCCAATAGCTTCAAAATTGAAGCAAAAAAGTATCATATCCTCAGAATCCGGGGTACTAGCGGTACTACCGTCGTTGATCTGACACTGGGCGGTACTACCGTCGCTGATCTGACATTGGGCGGTACCACCGTTGGTAGCACTATTGTCGACGGTACCATCGCCTAATCTGAGCAGTATCACCGCCCAGTCTGGGCTGTACCACTGCCCAGAAATCCAAGGGCATTGCCTTCTAAGTGGTGCCACCGCCGGCCATATTTTCAAGGGCTAAATTGGGTACTTAATTCGGCCTAATTCAGCCCTGTTAAGGGTCCAATTGGCTCATAATTAAGTTAGTGAGATTATCTCTCAATCCTAACTTAATTTATGCTCTAACTATGATAATTAGATGAATGAGGGATCATAGAGGCATGGTAAATAAGGATAGATAGGTCCAATGGATTCGATCCTCCTGTATCGTTTGGGAACTACGACGTAGTGGCCTAGCATGTTTGTAGTCGATAAGTCGAGTGAATTATTATAGAGATAATAATTCACTGAGTCAAAAGAAGTTTTGACAAGTATGACTCATAGCCAACTCAATATTAGGCCTAGAGGGTCACACACATATGGTATGAATTGCAATGAGTAGAGGTTCAGATATGAGATATCTGTTAGAGCCCCTATCTTATTGGATATCTAATAAGATCCTAAATTATTGAATCTTATAGATAAGATCTAATAAGAGCCAATAAGAGATTATTAGATAGAGATCAACTAATCCAAGAGGCTTGGATAATTAGATAAAGATTTAGTATTCAATAGGGCAGGATCTATTAGGGTTAAGTGGTAGAAACCTCTATAAATAGGAGGGCCCAAAAGATGTCATAGGCTACTCACCTCTTGGCTGCCCCTCATATTCTCCTCCCTCTCCTCTCTTTCTCAATCGATAGCCCTAATTGAGGATGTATAGACAGTAAGAAGGATCAGCCTCTTCTTAATCACATAGTGTATATGAAGAGGAAGATCGTGCAATGATTTGAGGAGTGCATTTAGCATTCCATCGTGAATTCAAAATGAATTCAAGTCAAGACAATTTTAATTATTAATCCAAGTAACATGTCATCATAAAATTATGCATAATCAAATTTTCAATACATCATTCCATGTATGATTGTCATCATAACTTCTCCCCCTTTGTCATCAACAAAAAAGAGAAGTGCATTTAGCATGTTTTAATTCAATGTATTACAAATATAATCTCAAATTTTATCATCATGCAAGTAAGTAATTTTCTTTTTTCTCTTTTAAGAAGTGCAACGTTTTGCTTCCTTAGCAAAGCACAAGGTAGCAAAATTTTACATCATTTTATATGCAAGCTAGCAATAATTTTGCGTTTTGCAAGTTTGTAAATTTTGCTAGATTAGCAAGTTAGTATATTTTGCTTCTTGAGATAGGCAAGATAGAACTTTTGCTTCTTTTGAGATTGCAAGCTAGCAATTCTTGGTGATGTTCAAGATAGCAAGTTCCACATCATGCAGGCTAGCAATTTTTGGTGATGTTCAAGATAACAAGTTTTTTCTTCTCTTTTGAGAAGTGCAAGCTAGCAATTTTGGATATGTAAGCTAGTAAGATAGCAAGTTTTATATCAAACAAGCTAACAAATTTTACACCATGTAAGCTAGCAAATTTTACATCATTTTAGAATATGTAAGCTAGTTCTTTCTCCCCCTTTGTCATTGTCAAAAAGAATGGAAGCAAATAATTTTGTAATTATTTTTCCCTTTACAATAATTTTTAAATCATGAGAAAGGTAAAGTATCAATCTTATTTTAATATATTTATGCATCATTATAGTTTTAAATTAAAATATACATAATTTCAAAACCTTACATTTCATCCTTACTTCATACATGATACCAAAAATAAATCATCACTATGGGCATATCATATATGATACTCAAGTATTCATGATGCATCATTTTAGCAACAAATCATAGTATTGTATGTATCATTCCAAATCATAAATAATTCAAATTATGATGGCATCAAAATATCAAATTACATTACATACTACCATGCATGATCGTAACTTCTCATTTGTATGCATCAACATAAATTCATGAGTATTTCATGCATAATTTCATATCATCACATGAAGAATATCAAGAGAATTTTGGTGTTGAGATATACTTCATGAATACAAGAAATTATAAAAATCATATCATGAAACATAAGATCATGTGAATATCAAAAGACATGATTTATATAGAAAATTTTTTCTTAAACAAAATGCAAGAATCATATGAAAATAAAGAGTAAGAAATCTTGATTCATAAAAGAAAATCTCAAATTAAGAAATCAAGAGAAGGTTCATGATTTGATTGGAAAAATCTTATTTAGATTCAAATCATCAAATCATCAAAATCATAAGAGATTCAAAATGACATTAATTGATTTATCAATCTCTTGATATGCTAACGATTTTCTTTCTCGCTTTTGTCATTGTAAACAAGAACGAAGAAGGGAAGAAATGCATAACAAAACTCAAGTCATAAATTCTCAAGATGTCTAAGTAGTATATCATGGTTTGTTAGGATAAGTCTCCTCTTTTTTTTTTGTAAATAGCAAAAAGAAACAAGGAGACAGTGATCTTAATTCATAGAAAGATTTCAAGTGTCAAATATCGAGAAATCAAGATCATGAATTGGATTATTTTTCTCTTTAGTAAATGATAAAGAGAAACATAAAAGATCAAATAAGAGATCTTGATTCATAAAAGATTTCATGTTATAAATCTCAAGAAATTATGATTTTGATAAAATTCATTCAAAATTATTCCCATAGTCCAAGAGATTCACAAAAGCATAATATACATAGATTCATAAATCTTTTATTGAAAAACATTAAGATATAGATGTTTCATTTTAAGTTGTTTGTTTCATACAAGCATGCCTTTGTCTTTTTTATGCCAAATAAAAATATGCATCAACGTTTGGGATAAAAAATAAATTTCGTCAGAAAAACCATCAAGACCAAAAAAAAGTATAACATAAGACTTCTTCAAACAAGAGATTTGATTCATCATTTTAATTACAATGATAATATATATTTCTTTTTATGTGTTTTATTTGATGTGATTAATTTCATATAAATATGCTCAAGTTTTTCATATGAAAACTATCCATCTTATTTAAAACTGAAAAAGCAACTTTCATTGCAACAAAGATCCATAAGCCATGAATTACAAAAATCATCATGCATAATTTTGAAATATAAGCTTATTAAGCATGATCTTTATGCATCACTACTGTGGGCATGACATCAAAACATGGTTTCAAGTTTTCAAGGCATAACATGCACATTTTAAACTATAAACTCATTAAGTATGATATCAAACCTCTTAACATTTTCATTAAAACATCAAGCATGGTTTCATTGGACATAAAATATATTCAATCAAAATCGAAAATCATCAAGATACATATTATTTCTTCTTAAAAACATACATAAGATTAATCATTAGATTTAAATATAATATTTTATTCCTTTATCATAAAACATGTAATTTTCATGATTATTATTTTTAAATAAAAAGAAGCATGATATAACCTTTTTATAATTTTTATTTTTAATTTTTTACTAATTAATTTAAAAATAACTCATGAAAAAGCATCAAGTAATTTCGAAATAAGGCAAAAGGGTTTTGGTCACCTCATTGTCGAAAGTCGTTAAGGCATAGTTTGCCACCTCGCCTTTGTTGGTTTACTCCTCGTCTTTGCTCTCTTCTTCTTTGGCAGCTTCTTCTTAAGTTCATACTTATTCTTTAATTCTTGTTTAAGAACTTTTTAAGTTTTATAGTGAGAAGTTCAAGTTCATCATCACTTGAGCTTTTGCTCGAGTGGTCTTCATTTATTCTAAGTGTCAAATCCTTCTT
The DNA here is from genome assembly GCF_036884655.1 of Musa acuminata AAA Group. Taxonomy (NCBI): domain Eukaryota; kingdom Viridiplantae; phylum Streptophyta; class Magnoliopsida; order Zingiberales; family Musaceae; genus Musa; species Musa acuminata. The sequence continues at coordinate 27,055,876 of NC_088340.1, forward strand.
GTTCTTTGGAAGATTGTGTTGAATCTCGGATTTTGATGATGAAACCAATTGATAGTATTTATGATTTGATATGTGTTTTGAGTGACGTATGATGCTTCGATTAGGGAGAGACATTTAAAGCAGAAAGAATCATGTTAGGCAAAAGAAACATGTCAGAAGATTAGACGTCGCACCGAAGGATCAGTCGACGTATCGACAGAAGGCTTCAGGCCACGGTTTCGGGCATTGAGCGAAGAAAAGTGAATATTATGCCAAGGATATTGGAGTTGTGGAGGTCAACTGGCCGATTAGGCAATAGGCTGCAAGAAAAGATGATGCGCTGAAGAATCAAACGAAGTGTCGATAGACCAATGACATGCCAGACAATATAATTCATGCTTAGTAATAATTGTCTAGATCAAAATATATTTTACGTGTGTATGATTAACTACGATAGCAAGGCATAACGCAAAATGAAGTATCGGAGTCAAGAACGTGATTTCGTTGGAAGTTCGAGAGTTCGTCAGAAGTCCGAACGTTCATCGGAAGTTCTATTGGAACCAATCGAGAAATCCTGGAGCTTGCCAAAGAAGCTCGTCGGAACTCACTAAGAAGATCATCGTAAAGTCCAAGAGCTTGTTGTGAGTCCGCCGGAACATTACCGAGAGATCATCGGAGGTTCGCCGGAGGAAACCGGACTAATTTTGCTTAGAATATGTCTTAGGAATCGTAGTTAGCATATAATTGGAGTTAGGATTGGGAGGTAATCCCATCAACTCTGCTAGGGGCCAACTAGGCTCGAAGTTAGGCTGGTTCGGGCCAGATTCAAGACCCAACCAAGATGCTAAAAGCCTGGCTAGTGATGGCACCGCTTGGGGAACAACACACTAGAAATTATGGGCGGTGGTACCACCCAGACTGGGTGGTGGTACTGCCCAATGGCAGAGTGTCAGGCGGTGGTATCGCCCAGTGTAGTGTCAGTGTCAGACTGACACTAGTGGTGGTACCGCCTAGCACAAGCGATGGAACCGCCCGTACCCAAGAAACCTGAGATGGGATATTTTTAGGCTTTAACTTTGAATCAACTTAAGGCCTATAAATACCTCTCTCATCCCTGGTTAAAATAAACAATTACTGAGAGTAAAAAAGGAAAGAAACACTGCTACAATCTCGTGTGAACTCCTCTCCTTCTTCTAAGTGTTAGAATAGTTTAAGAGAGAAGTAAGTGGGGGTGTAAGGGTTATCTCCTAAACCCGGTAAAAGGAGAATCGAGTTGTAAAAGGTGGTCGGTCTTCGCCTATTGAAGGAAGACCAATAGTGGATACCGGTGGCCTTGACGGAAGAGGAATTGGTGGAGTGGATGTAGGTCACGACGACCGAACCATTATAAAAATCTGGTTTGTATTTCCTTCTTGGAATTTAATTTTGTAGCAAACTGCCTTTCATCCTTACCGTGCTTTTACTATGCCTATACTTACGAACAAGCATTGAATTTAAAGTTATCTTCCGAGTTCAATTTTTATCGTACAAAATATTTTTAGAACCAACGTTTTTACTGCTACACTAATTCACCCCCCCCCCCCCCCTCTTAATGTCGACTCGTTCCTAACAGATTATTCTAATATTTATTTTATACTATACAACTCATTTCATAGGTCATTAAAGACCCGATAAGTTCTTCGGGAGGGAAAGTATTCAAATCCTTGGCCTCTTGAATGGTCGTTACTTTAGGATCCCAAGTTTTAGAAAGAGATCATAACACTTTATTAACAAGTTCAAGATTCAAAAAACATTTGCCAAGAGCTTTTAAACCATTGACGACATCTGTAAAACGGGTGTACATGTCAACAATGGTTTCGCATGGCTTCATTCGAAATCATGCATCAAAAGATTTATCTTATAATCTTTTACTCTACTAATGCCTTCTGTATGATTTCGAGTATGTGCCAAATGTCAAAAGTCGTTTTGTAAGTAGAAACCTGATTGAATTTATTCTTGTCTAAGGCGCAAAATAGAGTATTCATAGCTCTAGCATTTAAAGAAAAAGCCTTCTTCTCCGAATCATTTAAATCGTTCATTGGAAGAGAAGATCTTTGAAAACCGCTTTCGACAATATTCCATAAATTCAAATCCATTGAAAGTAAGAAAACTCTCATTCGAGGATAGATAGGTCCAATAGATTGGATTCTCATATATCATCTGGGGACTATGATATAGTGGCTTAGTACGTCCATAGTCGATGAGTCGAGTGAATTATTATGGAGATAATAATTCACTGATCCAGAAAGAGTTCTAATATGTATAACTCACGGGCAGCTTAATATTGGGCCTAAAGGGTCACACACATATGATAGGCATTGTAATTAGTAGAGGTTCAGATATGAGATATCCGTTGGAGCCCCTATCTTATTGGATATCTGATAAGCTTCTGAATTATCAGATCCTATGGATGAGATCCAATAAGGGCCAATGAGAGATTATTAGATAGAGATCCATTAATCTAATAGGCTTGGGTAGTTGGATGGAGATCCAATACCCAATAGGGTAGGATCCATTAGGGTTAAGTTAATATGGGACCTCTATAAATAGGAGGGAACCAATGGTTCATAGGCTAAAGCCTTTTTGGGTTGTCTCATATATTCTCCTCCCCTTCTCCTCCTTAGATAGTAGGCCTAGAGATTCGAGGAGCATCGTCGCAGCCTTTTTGTGTGGATCACTACTAGAGAGGAGAATGCTTAACCTCCTTCACCCTCTCCTAGAGATCTGCAGGGATTTAGGGATATACGATCTCCCTAGGTAACGCAATCTTTCATATACGCAGTTTTGAGTCTCGTGGTTTTTACACACCAATCTTCGCACGATGATGAACACATCTTTGGAAAATTGGGGATTTTGTTTTTAATGTTCTTCCGCTGAGCATGTGATGTCACCCCTAGATTTCCCTACAGTGGTATCAGAGCCAGGTTGTTCATGTGAAAGATTGGTTTTGAACTACGTGTGTTATATTTTGGAGAAGTTTTTGACGTCAAAATCGTTGACGCAAAAGCAAGAAAGTGTAGCAACTGTTGTTGCCCTTGCTACTCTCGCAGATCTTACTACCATCTGCGTGTGTGTAGTCGCCTGTACCGGTAGTCGCAAGGGTAGTGGTCGTAGGTAGGAGGCACAACGCCGATGCACGAGCAAGCGCTACACTCGCAGCAATCAGTTGGTGGCCTGCTTGTAGTAGGCCTGCAGTCGGCGGGGGGCTGGCAACCTGCATGTGCCCCACCCACGGGCGCAGCATGTTGGCACAGCGCTCACTAGGGCGGCATTGCCCGTGGGCGACTTGCCTACAGGGGCGAGTCACGTGCAGGTGACCTGCCCGCAAGGGCGACACCTGCAGGCGGCACAACGCCCGCAAGAGGGGGTGTTGCCCGTAAGCGCAGCGCTTATGGGCACTGCACCTGTGGGCATAGGCGCTCGCGGGGGCAACGCCACCCATAGGGGCACCCGCCTGAGGGGGCGCCCTCGAGGGTATATCATCGAATCAAACTCATCTTATAATTATGGTATTGACTTAACCGAACATTATGGTTGGTCGAGTCCCTCGAGACCATGGTGGTTCGGAGGTCGAATAGGACAGGAATCACAAGGAGTTGTGATTGGCAAGAGTTGCCTACCTTTTGGGCTTAGTGTGATTAGTCGAGCCCCTCGAGATTACACTAAGATGCTGATTGGATACTGATCCCCACTAGAAGTCTGCCGGAGATTTTTGTTTCATGTGCTAAGGGTGTCACGTGACTCGCTAGTAAATTAGTGGGAGAATATTAAGATATAAGTTCATATATTGATTGTTTAGTTTTTTACAAAATCTACATGTTATTTATTTCTTCTACATCTTTATCTTCAGAAATATGTCACTTTCAAATCTCTTACGGGACATACTTGATGTCAACTGTCTCATTGGTCTAAATTATATGGATTGGCTCCATAACTTGAGAATTATTCTCATAGTAGAGAAAATCACATGCGTCCTTAATATAGTGATGCCTATGCCCAAGGAAAGGGCAAGCGAGGATGAGATTACTCGCTATGTGAAGTACATAGATAACTCTACTCTTGCTCAATGTTACATGTTGGGCTCCATGACTCATGAGTTACAAAGATAGCATGAAACGATGGATGCCAGATCCAGTCATCTACATATCCGCAAAATGTTTGAGGAACAGGGAAGGACTTGACGATATGAGATATCCAAGAGCCTCTTTCGTGCTAGGATTATTGAGGGGACACCAGTTCAAAATCATATCCTAAAGATGATTGAGGGGATATATAAACTCACAGATCTAGGAATGGTCCTAGAGGATAACATGTGTGTGGATCTTGTGTTTCAGTCCTCACTAGATTCCTTTTCACAGTTCATAATGAATTTTAATATGAGCAAGCTTGAGATAACTCTCCCTAAGCTCTACAATATGTTGAGGGAGGTAGAGAGCACTATCAAGAAAGAGAAGCCAATTCTTTATACTAGTGAGACCAGAAAGAAAAGGAAAACAGAAAAATCCCTTAAGAATGACAAGAGTAAGGGCAGACCGAGTAAAGCAAATGTTGCTAAGAAATAGTTATTGCTTCCATTGCGGCAAAGATGAGCACTAGAAGAGAAACTGCAAAGAGTACCTTGTAGAGAGGGCGAAACAAAAGCTTGGAGAAGCTTCAAGTACATTCATGATCAGTCTTAATTTATTATACTCTTATGATAACACATGGATATTGGATACCGGTAGTGTTTATCATATTTACAATTCGTTGTATGTTCTAGTAAGACCTGAGAGATTGACGAGAGACGAGATGAACCTCAAGTTAGGCAATGAAGTAAAAATTGGTGCAGTAGCTATTGGCGAGGTCACCCTACATTTGTCTGGTGGTCGCGTGAGGGCTACAACCATCTCTTGCAATCTTTACAAGAGGGTTCCCTACCCCACCTTCATTGATTGTTATGAAGGGGTTGCCTCTTCCTCCCTAGCATGGTCTTCTAGCATCTCTTGCCCATACCCTTCGTTGTTGCTCATGAAAGCTATACCTTTGTTGCATATTTAATGGGGTCCAATAGGGATAATTACATCTCCATCGTTGGCAAGTCTACTAAAGAGAGGTGGTTTACATGGAGGGGAACAATTGAGTAGACGGAAGGCAATAGCCAATGGAAGTAAAATGATTATTTACGAACAAAACACCACAAAAAAATTTTCAAATGTGCTATTTGAAAATCTTTTAAACTTAAGAATATTTTTTAAAAATTTTCATATATATATATATATATATATATATATATATATATATATATATATATAAGATGGTTTATATATATATTGCATGGTTTCATTTATTGTAAGATGTTGGCTATAACGCGAAGTCTGATTAAGCTACGAATCGAATTTAATATATATAGTGCTATTCTTTAAATTCTTAATAATATAATATTATTTTCTCGGTATTTTTTTAATCTCTCTCTCGTACGTAAATAATTTTGTTTTACGTATAATCCGACCGTCATCAGTGGCCTCCGCCCACGTCGACGACTCCTATCTCCAATCGAACACACCTCCGTTCCACATGCGTTGGTTTCGACCACATGGCCTTCCTTCTCAGCCACGCAACGGTCGGTCACGTCCTCCTGGAGTTTGGTTTCGCCCGCCCGTCCGCCTCATCTTTGTTGACGACGACCTCGACAGCTAAACACATTTGCTTCAATCACTCCCCCGCCCCGCGCCGGGCCTCGCTGTGAGCTGCGCTCCGCTGTTGGCTTCGTCCATTTCCCGAACGCCGGCGGGCCCAACTTCCGATCATTTCGCGCTGTCACGAGGAGGCCACGGGGCCCCACCGCCGTCCGCCGTCTGTCCGCCGGCCCCGAACCAAATGGTATTGACTTCTTCGTTCTTTCAGGAAAAGTAAAAAAACAAAAAAAAAAACCGTCTTTTGGGTTCTGTTTAAGTAACGCACAAACAAAAGTTGGAAATCTCAGTACGCTCCCCCCATATTTCCTTACCAATTTTTGTTTGTCTTTGGTTCCGTTCTTGCTTTCTTGTTTTCCCTTTTCCCAATAGATTCCCGTTACAGATAGAACCAAGCACGCAGGTCTCACCTCGTTCCTATCGTCCACCACCAGTTCGGCCAGGCCCCGCGATGCTCTACCTTTCAGGCTGCACGCCGTCTCCGGTCTGACCCCAACCTACGGGTAGGAAGGAATTTTGGGCGTAGTGGCTGGCGAGGGTCTTCTCGTCATTTCCTCACAACCCCAGTTGAGTTAATTAATGAGGATCGATACAGACATAACACATATATTCGACTCGAGTTTGGTAACCCTTACAGCTCCTCGAGCCATTCCGAGGCTTTTCAATTTCGCAAGCTATTTTATTCATTGTTATTTACCCCGTTTCCGCTCCCCACCGCTCCCCCGCCCCTCACCCTAACCTATGGCCTCCCCGATCGATTCGGTGGCGCATCCGCTGCCTAATTGAGGTGGAGCTCGCACGGGGATGGCCAGAGTGCCGTCGGCATCGACGATCGCGGTCTTCGATTCTTCTTCGGCCAAGGCCTCATCGCTGCTTCTTCCGCCGCCGTGCCCCAAGGCGGACTGATCCATCGAACGCACGAGCCACCGATCCCACGACCTCTGGAGAGAAAGTTGGTCTGTGGCGACTTCTGACTGGGAGGGGAGGGGAGTTCGGTCATGGCCACCGCTGGGAAGGGTAGCTTGGAGACGATTCGGAGGGGGTTCCGGACTGCCTTGTTCATGGTGACGATGGTGGCCTCGTTGCTTGTGCTATCGGCTCCCTTGCTTGTGGCGCTCGGGGATGTCTCCGTGTCGCTGGCGCTGGCGTCGACGTTCGCTTGCGTGAGGTGCCATGGATTCAGAGGGCACCTCGACGGATACAGTTTCCGGAGCTCCTTGATGGATATACCTCTTGTTTCCGTCGTCAGATCCCTCATAATCACATGTAGCGCTATTATTTCCTCGATCACATCAATTTTCTCCCCTTTAATCTGTCATTTATTCTTCATCCCTCTGAACTATTGCGTGCTGCGTGATCGGACCTTTGTCTTGCCCATTCTTCTTTCTAGTTTCTGTTTACGGCATTTTTCTATAGCATATGTTGTCTAGATTCGACTATCGAAATTGTGTAGACTTTCAAAATGAAGGTGAGCTCTCCGCCTTTTGTTTTCCTATTCCTGCAACAACCGGGGAGACGGAGAATAAGAAAAGCTCTGCACAATTTTTGAAGTGACTGCTTTTTTGACCTTTTCTTCGAATAAGAGGAAAAAGTTAGTTTTCTATTTTTTTATTTTCTTTCATTCTAGTTCCCTATTTTTCCTTTGATGTTTTTTTTCGTTTATCACGTTTTACTTCTTTCGGAAATCAATTGGCAGAAGCAATTAGGAAAAGGAAATGTTCTTCTGCTCATTAGGAATTAGATTTTGTGTTCGAAATCAAATTTGTGTTACACTTTTATGATGAGCGATTCTAAGTTTGCTATATTTTTGTCTACTTCTGTATGTAATGGGGTTAGTTCTTTTGCTTGTTCAGGAGCTTTCCCTTCCTTTAAACTTTCTTAAGACAGCAATATGAATTTGGGCAAGTTACCTCAATGTTGACCTCACCCAATTAACCATTTCATTAAATTTCATTTTTTGTGATGGTTAAAGAAATAATTATCTCAGTGAATTATCTGCTTTCGGGTTAAAATGTCACAAGATACTGACTACAAAAAATTTTCACCTAAATTAGGTGTCATATCAATTAAAAAGCACAATCTTTGCAACTGATTCCAAAGTTTTCAACAGGCCAGGTGAGGTGAACATTTATGTAAGAATAGTTCTGCTGATTTATTTTCAGTAAAGTTTTCAACTGGCCAGATGAGGTGAGCATTTTTGTAAGGTTCTGCTGATTTTTCTTGAAGTAAAATAAGTTGGCTGGTCACTTAAAAATGTGGTGCCCTAGTGGAGTAGTTGAATGCATATATGATTTGTGATGAGGAAAGAAATCATATCCAGTTTCTTTGAGAGTTATTTGTCTTTGAATCCACAGTTATGATCAGAGAATGTCATAGGCCTTTCTTATGATTTTTGCAATGATCAATTTTGATTTCAGCAATGCTCCATGCTCGTGAGAATTTTAGATTGTGAATTTGTTTTCTTCATTTGCAGGTGTGTATTCTCTTTGTGATAGTCCAGCCATTTCTAGTGGACCATTTCTTGGAACGGCATTGCTATGTTCCTTGGCTTCAGTTATCATCTTGTCAGTTAAAGCTTGTGTCTTTAGTCCTATATCAGAAATTGAAACTGATGCTTCACCCTCATCGGTACGAGAGAGGCTTCATTTGAAGATATCGTGTGGGATGCCCATACTTTTCCTTTCTTCATTAGTCTTTGCACTTGGTCACACCGTGGTTGCTTATAGAACGAGCTGTAGAGCACGGAGAAAGCTATTGATTCATCGTGCAGATCCTGAAGCGGTATGTCTCGTATTACAGTTATATGTGCAAATGCTCATTTGTGCTGTCTTCAGTTGTCTATTAGCAGGTTGCCATACCGTTTGCATATTGTTAAAGATAACAAATTTAGTGGCACTTTCTTATGACCTTGCTTATTTTATCTCAGGTTCTGGCCTGCAATGTATTCTCTGGATACAAGGTCCCTCGATCTCCCACACCATGCTCGGGGAAGTACTCAAAGTTTGATGGTGAAATCAAAAGAAAGGCTATAGTTCATCATGAGTGTGAACTTCCAATTAACTTTCTTGCTGATGTGGATAGTTTATTCATTACTTGCCAAGGGATTACTGTTCATTATAAGATTAGCCTTTTTGAATCACCTATTTCATGGTCTTTGGCCTTGTCGCCTTCCCATGAATCTAGCCCTAATGCAAGTCCTCGGGGCATTTCATCTGGTAGGCTTAAACTTGAGAAGCCTTTGATACTTCCATCTAAAACAAGTCATCATCTTAGTAGGAGCTTCAGTAACCAATTTCAGAATTCCTCCCTGTATGCACCACTATTGGCTGATGCTACAAACTCACCCAATTTTTCTTCAGATTCAATACCTAGTTTTAGTCTCGATGATGGCTATACTGATGTATGTTCAACTAAATTCATGAGCTTGAAACATGGGATTGATGAAAGGGGCAAAGTTGCCATAGTCTTGGTGCATGGCTTTGGAGGAGGGGTTTTTTCGTGGAGATATGTGATGAGTGCATTGGCTAGGCAGGTTGGACTTCCAGTTGTTGCTTTTGATAGGCCTGGTTGGGGATTAACAACTCGCCCTCGTAGAAAGGATTGGGAAGATGAGCAATTGCCAAACCCATACAAGCTTGAATCACAGGTGATTCTCTTGTTCCTCACGAAGTATATGAAGTACTGTCATAAGTTTCCTTCACAGATCTAATAATCTGTAGTCCATTATAGACATTTAAGTTCCTTAAAAGTTTAAGAATTTTCTTTGTATGGTTTTCATGGAAGTGGTCTTTTTGGAGCATTGCTCAATCGTCTTCTTATTACCGATATTGATAACAGACATAACTTTTAATTTTTGAGGATTCTTTGTCTTATGCTAGAACTTCAATTAGATCCCTTTGTTTTTTTTTATTGGATAGGTAGAACAATCTTTTTCCCCCCACAATTTGTAAATGCTTCTTCTTCATAATGCTTATGATGGATATTTTATTTTCTATGTAAGTCAAAGGTTATCCAGTGCCTAAATTACATATTAGTTACTAAAGAAAAAATTCTTGTTTTTTTTTAATTTTAACTTGCAATATATAATCCAGTTGAAGAAAATTAGTTTTAGGATTATCCAATTCCTAAAGATTTCTTGGCTTATCAGATGCACCTTGGTTTTTCTGCCAATATATGTTTATGTTGTATATAGAGGAACAAGAGCTCTTCAAATTTCTTGCATGTTTATCATTAACTAATCATTGAAATTATTTGTAGTATTGCATATATTGCATTCATAATCATGATATGTTGCCTTTGTAACCCTAATTTGCATGACAGACAACCAGGAATATTGTTCTCAGGTTGGCCATTGGCTGTTTTTTCAAAAAAAAAATTAATGTGATGCTCCTGAAGCCATGTGAACTAGTGTTGGAGCCATGATGTATTTTACATGCATATTTAACTGGTTGATTGTAGCTCTAGTGCAAATTGGTGACATTTCATCTGCTGGCTCATGCAACAAGAAGAACCACATTTTTTATGTTTCATTGCAATTCCAAAAAAGCAGACATCATGGTTGAATGGCCAACTGTTCTGCTTGTACTTTGATTAATCAGAGCCATGCATGTTATTTTTCACTTGGGCAATCAGATATATGTTAAGAAAAGCTAACCAGGGGATGCATCACACTTGCTTAGTCCACATGCTTGCTGACATACTCAAGATCCTCTCTACTCAAATATTCAATTACACCTTGTCGAGGAAAAAACCATGCATCTCCTGTTTTTTAATGGTTTTTTGGTCTTTGATTCGGCCAGTTTTATTTGACTGATCTTAGAACATTTGAAGAAGTTTTTGCAAAGTCTTGCAGGTGGATCTTCTTATCGCATTTTGTTTGGAGATGGGCTTTTCATCTGTCATCTTTGTTGGTCATGATGATGGCGGCCTCCTTGTTCTAAAAGCAGCAGAGAAGATCCGGGCATCCAATGGTTCTGCTAATGTGAGGAACTGTCTGTAATTTCTATTATTGCAAACTCTTTTGCTGTAGAGCACATGAGAACTTTTTTTATCTAAACATATATAATTTGTGTGTGTGTTTGTATTTTCGTTAGCTTGTATCCTATGTTAACATTCCATGTATTTGCCTCTTCTTGATGGTCAAATTTGATCAATCTTCTCAAATTTTGGTTTGGTTTGATGTTCCTTTTGAAAGTTCCATGTCTATGAAAGTCCCTTTTGTGATTTTGATTTTCACTTGATGTGTGCAATATTTAGGTTGAAGTCAAGGGAGTGGTACTTGTTAGTGTCAGTTTATCAAGAGAAGTTGTTCCTGCCTTTGCTCGAATCCTCCTGCATACTTCACTAGGGAAGAAACACTTGGTCCGCCCTTTGCTACGTACTGAAATTACTCAAGTCATTAACCGCCATGCATGGTATGATGCTACCAAGTTGACACCTGAAGTTACGAACCTCTATAAGGTATCATCCATATTTCATGCTTAATTGTGAATAACTTATATATGCTATGGCATCTGTCGATTGAATTATTATGGGTGGTTCCTTGCCTTTTAGAAGTTCATGTCTCCTTTGACAACCTTGTTCTTAGATTCCAAAGAATAATGTGTTATTCCAAAGAACAAGTGAAAAATCCCAAATGCATGCTTATCTATGTAGTTAAACAAAACAACCATAAGGAAAATTCTCTCGTGCTTTTTTTTTGTCCATCTTTTAGTTGTCAGAACTGAATTTTTCTGGTATTCTATGTACTTGATGTAATTATAAACTTCTGTATGCATGTTATTTAGAGCCATTGTTGGTCTATATGCAGGCACCGTTATTTGTTGAAGGATGGGATGAAGCACTACATGAAATAGGGCGACTATCCTTTGCAACAGTCCTCTCTCCACAGAATGCAGCAGCATTGCTGAAATCAGTTGAAGACTTCCCAATTCTTGTAGTAGCTGGTGCTGAGGATGCACTCGTGCCTCTGAAGTCTTCTCAAGCTATGGCGTCAAAGTTTGTAAATTCGGTAGGTGGCCTGGGTTATCCCTACTTTAGTTCTCCATTTAGATGTAGAAAGTTGAATACCTTTGTTTTAAAGAAATTTACTGCCTCTGTTTCATGATAAATAATGTTTCTCTCGATCGAAATGGTGCTTAAGTGATGATTTTCCTTAACATAATAGTCTTTGTACCATAGATATGCATGCTTATCCTTTTATACCTTTTTGAAGTTTCTTAAAGCTAGTATATTTATGAGAGGCAGCATCAATTTACCTATCCAAATAATTTCTGTAGACCAATTAAATAATAAGCTTTTGAAGGTTGTCCATAAAACTCAAATCACCATCTTAATATATTTTGAACAATTAAAACTTCAAATCACCATATTAGTAGATTGATAAGCCAAAATAATTATTGCTTCTAAAGAAATAAATTAATGAATTTACATTTTGTTATGCTATATTTTTGTGTTAATTGTATGCCCTTTATCAAGATATAAACTGCAGATTTGTCATTTCCTTTGTTGTTTTTGGGCAAGAAGTTAAAAGAAAGTTGAGGTGAAAAGAAATGGTAGCTAATTGTAGTATGAGATTGAAGGGTTTAGACATGGTAGAGAAAAATATGTAGCTTTCCATCTCAATTGTAAATTTTTAATTATCTAAAATGGAATTCTTAAGTTAATCATTTGTTTCATTAATATTTCTTTTTGACAATAATTAAATGCTTACTTGAGATGTAAAATCTAAATAGTATTTCGAAAATACAGTGTTTAGTGCATGGGCCTATAACTAATGAAGAATGGTGATGCACTGCAGTTAGCTTTTAAATCTTGAACTAGTTCTTATTGGAAATATTGTTCTAGAAAGAGAATTGAACATTTTCTTATTTGATGTTCTTGAGCCACTTCCTTATAACATTCCTTGTCCCAATTTGAAGCAATGGAAAATTTTATTGGTTGGATCTACACATTCTCATATCATGCCTATCTGGTTTGCAAGTTCAGGAAGAAAAGAAAAAAAAAAAGAAACTGGTACATCAGGGAACACCTAACAGACCTATCTTTTATGGCAATTTGTCTGCAATTGGATATATAAGGAATTGCTCATTTGTTAGGCAATTTCTTTTGCGCCATGAACTGTTTTGTGGGCTTTTGAACGATTTTCAGACAGTTTGGTTAATTCCCTTTTCCTCTTTGGTGCTGCTTTGCAGAGACTCATCGCAATATCAAGCTGTGGACATCTACCCCACGAGGAGTGCCCCAAAGCGTTACTCGCGGCTCTCTCACCTTTTATAACTAGACTGCTATCCTTGCCATTTGCATTGCACGGCCGGTAGCATCTAGTTTTCGTCTGATGCCTTCAATCAAATATTGTCTCCCTCATTTTTCTCTTTTTATTACGAGGATTAGAGATCTAACCCGTTGGGGCTTTTCTTTGTTTCTTTTTGTTTTTGTTTTCGTTTTTTTTTTTTCTGTTTGGGATTTTCTTCTTTGGTTGTGGGTGGGGTTGACGCCATTTTCATGTTCATGGTGTTTAGCTTGGAGCCGGACCCAATGCTCAGGGTTGCTGGAGCTCGCACATTCTTGATCTTAGCGTCTTGCATGTAACGCTTGTGAGGATGGTTATGATATCAATGCGGCCGGATAAGTTGTACAGCATTAATAGTCGATTCTGCTTAACGAATCTTCACTTAATTTCTAAGGACTAATTCCTTTGAAAAATATTTTTATTTCGATTCTATTTTTTTCCCCGTAGAATGCTCCCATTTCACTTTGTTCTCATTCAGACTGCCTTTTCTTTCTGAAAAAATATTAAAGTATTATGAAAGAAAGGAAAGGTCCTCAGAAATCTCCTGCTTTAAATTGGGAATGTTATACGAAAAACCCAATACAGAGGGTTTTCTTTAAAGAATACTTAAAATATGTATATATATATATATATTAATAATAATAATAATAATTTGGAGCATTATTGCGTTTGTGCTAATCGATGATGATAAAGCGAAGCGTGGTATGATGCTGGTCTTGCGAGTATACAGGAGTGCCCGACGCGCCTCTAACGGTAACAGCAGCTACAAAACATTTTATTATTGTTTGTTTCAAACGTGATAAAAAAGAAGAGCCATTTATCGGTTGGAGAATCGAGGTGGCCACGTGGGTTGTCGGCCCTTTGCCTTGTCTGCTACTCTTACCCGTGAACTCACGTGCAGCAGTGAGCCTGCAAAGTCTTCTTCCCCTTGGAAATACCCACCTGATACAAAAACGAAGACTCCGCCTCTCCTTCCTGAATTTGGTTAGTGCTCCGTGGTCTGCAACAATCGTTCGTCCTACCACTATGAACGGCGACAGCGGGCTACACCTGGTGGTGGTGCCGCTGATGGCCCATGGACACCTGATTCCCGCCATCGACATGGCCCGCCTCTTCGCGGAGCGCGGAATCCTGGTCAGCGTCGTCACCACCCCCGTCAACGCGTCCCGCATCAGGGCTGTAATCCGCGGCATCGACGAATCCGGCCTTCCCATCCGGTTCGTGGAGCTGCCCTTCCCCTGCGCCCAAGTGGGCCTGCCCGAGGGCTGCGAGCACGTCGACGTGGTGCCGCCCCACCTTTTCGCCAACTTCTTCCGAGCCACTGCCTTGCTCCGCCTCCCTCTGGAATCCTATCTCCGGGATCACCACCCCCGCCCGAGCTGCATAGTCGCCGACGTGTGGCTTCCGTGGACCATGGAGGTGGCTAGAGCACTCCGAGTCCCCAGGCTGGTCTGCCACTGGATATCCAGCTTCGCGGTGCTCTGCTACCACAACATCCGCCGGCAGAGGGTACGCGAGAGCATATCTGACGACTCGGAACCCTTCGTGGTGCCCGGCTTACCCGATCGGATCGTGACGACGAGGGCGCAGGCGCCCGGCTTTTTCGACGCCTTCGGGTGGGATGATATTTATGCACAGTCGGTGGAGGCAGAGGAGACGGCCGACGGGCTGGTGCTCAACAGCTTCGACGACCTGGAGCCGTCATACATCGACAAGTACCGGGAGGCGACGGGGAAGAAGGTTTGGGCCATCGGCCCCTTCTGCCTCGGCAACAGGGACAGGGCGAGCAAGGCGGTAAGAGGGAGCCAGGCGTCGGTCGACGGGGACGGGTGCATGGTCTGGTTGGACTCCATGCAGCCGCGGTCCGTGGTGTACGTGAGCTTCGGCAGCCTGACCCAGACGCAGCCTTCGCAACTAGCGGAGATCGGGGAAGGCCTGGAGGAGTCCGGAAGCCCGTTCATCTGGGTGATCAAGGACAGGGAGAGAACCCCCGCGACGGAAACGTGGCTGTCGGGATTAGAGGGGAGGACCAAGGGGAGGGGACTGGTGATCACGGGGTGGGCGCCGCAGGCCCTGATCCTGTCGCACCCAGCCATCGGGGGCTTCGTGACGCACTGCGGATGGAACTCCGCGTTGGAGGGCGTCAGCGCCGGCGTGCCCATGATCACGTGGCCCCACTTCGCCGACCAGTTCCTCAACGAGAAGCTGCTGGTGCAGGTGCTGAAGACTGCTGTGCCCATCGGGGTTGAAGCGCCCATAACCTATGTCTTCGACAAGGCTGTGGCGCTAGTGAAGCGGGAAGACGTGAGCAAGGCGGTTCGCAGCGTGATGGATGGAGGGGAGGAAGGGGAAGGCAGGAGAAAGAGAGCCCAGGAACTGGGGAAGAAAGCAAGGAAGGCTGTAGACGAAGAGGGCGGATCGTCTCAGGAGAACTTGACGCGCTTACTCGATTATGTCTCGAAGTTATGCCAAGCCAAGTAGTACATCAACGAGGGTATTACGCAACCAGTTCGGCTTCCACTTCTGTTCTACGTTCTGATGTGGTCTCTTGCGTGGGTCATGTTCTCAGTTGCGTTGCAATAACCTTCGCTCTCGGCTCAATCCTATGCATCTCATGTGACCCGTTTCTAGTCTCGTTTCTATCCTCTTAATTCAGAAAAATAAACAAGCCATGCTACATGTCGGCATTACATCTTTGATCTCCTACTTCTTTAGCGTTCTAAGCCATGCTTCGTAGGAGTCGTCCATTAAGACGACCTATTGGTTTTGAACTTAAAACCATCCATCGATGTTTTATGTACCTGTTGTTCGCGTATAAGGCGCTTTTGCATCTTCAGAAACAATTGCGTGATATGACATCAATGGTACTCTTGCATATTTATTCCTAAAAAATTAATTTCTTCGAAAGTTTGTATAGTTCCTTAGGATTAAAAAAAAAAAAAAATAGATGAAGCATTTAGATCTTACAAGCAGATATTTCAATAAGCACTTGATAGAAAATATAAATTATAAACATAAACTTTATAAGTTCTAAACTGTTGTTCAAGCCCTCATGTATTATTATCATCGAATATCCTAAACATTATCCCAAAAGCTCATTTAGTTATATATCACTCGAGCTCTAAGGTGCTCCATTGGCTGATACTCCGTACTAATATGTGGAGCTTATTAATCCCTAAAATGATTATTTGAAGGATCTATTTTTAGGTAGTTTTGTCTCTGCATAATAATTATACATAATCTAAGTTTACAAGACTAAAATGGATATAAAAAGTTAACCAAAATGGGGCTACTAAGTTTACTGCTGTTAGGACCGTATCAGCACTAAGAGAGGGAGTGAATTAATGCTTTCGATAAATCACATCGATTTGAAAAATTATATTCAACAAAAATCGATAATGAAAGTGAGCTTGATTAAAAGTAAGTGTAAAGTAGAGTGAGTAATAAAATCAGTAAGCAATAAGGGTAAACAACAAAGGAAAAGAGCACACTAGATTTATAATGGTTCAACCATCGTGACCTATGTCCACTCCCGATTTCTCTTCACTCGAGGCCACCGGCTTCCAATATCGATCTTCTTTCTAATAAGTAAAGATCAAATACCCTTACAACTCTTTCTCCTTTTCACAGAGAGAACCTTTACACCCCTCTTTTATAAGTATTTCCTCATACACCTCCCTTAGGATTATCTCTAAGCTCTAGGAGGAGAAACTCTATACTTTAAAAGAGTTTACAACCTTAGAAGTATAAAGTTTTTATTCCAATTTCTTATTATACCCAAGCAAAAATTTGTGGGGTTTTATAGACCCCAAATGACATAAAAAAATTAGAACCAAAATTCAAATCCTTGAGTTTTCGGGGTACCGGTGGTACCACCACTTGACTGCATCGGAGATAGGGCTTTTGACTTTTCTAGCTCATAGGCGGTTCCACCACCAGTTTGGCGGTGCCATTGCTTGACACAACTTTTGGGTCACTGAATGAGCCTTCATTTTGGCCCAAAATAGTCTTAATTTATGCCTAATTGGCCCCTAATTGAGCTAGCATGATTACATTAAAAACTAACTCAATAAGCCCCCTAAACTATTTCAATCTAGATAAATGATTATAAGCATGGATCCTATATTGTTCGGCATGTCATTGGTTCATCTGGCGCTTTGTCCGATCCTTCGACGCATCATCCTCTCCTTCGACCCATTGCTCAATCGGTATATTGATCTTGAGCAACATCTGATCTCCTTGGCGCAATGTTTGATCATTTGGCATGATGCCCGAACTCATGGCACGAAGTCATTCTGCCAGCACGTCAACCGATCCTCTGGCTCGATAATCAATCTTCTGACATGTTTGTTAGGGCCGAAATCGACACTAAGAGGGGGGGGAGGGGTGAATTAGTGCTTTTGTAAAAATAATGATTTAGGAAAACCTCATTCGATAAATCTCGTATCGGAAAGATGCTTAACTTGAAAATGTTCGTAGAATATAATGAGTAATAAAATAAGTAAGCAATAAAGGTAAATAGCAAACAAAAAGAGCACACCAGATTTATAGTTGTTTGGTCATCGTGACCTGCATCCACTCTCGATTTCTCCTCCGTTGAGGCCACTGGCATCCACTAACAGTCTTCCTTTAATGGGCAAAGATCAACTATCCTTTTATAACTCTTTTCTCTTTTAAATAGGTTTAGGAGAATAGCCTCTAAATTTCCTTTATAGCCCTTTTTACAAAATTTCCCTCACACTCTTCCTTAGAATAGCATCTAAATTTTACGAGGAGAGACTCTACACATTACAAGGGTTTACAACTTTAGAATCATAGAGTTTTGTTCTACTTTCTTGTTGCCTTAAGTATGAAAGATTGGGGTATTTATAGACCCCAAATGACTTCAAAAATTAGAACCAAAATTCAAATAATTGAGATTTTGGGATACTAGTGGTACCACCGCCTATGCTAGGTGGTGTTGGGAAATCATAGGGGGGGGGGCGACATCATATGCGCAGCGGAAGAACAAGAAAACAAAAATCCCCGATTCCCAAAAAGATGTACATCGTCGTGCGAAGATTGGTGCGCAAAATCCGCAAAAACACAAAACTGCGTATAGAGATTGTGTTACCTAGGGAGATCGTATATCCCTGTTTCCTTGCAGATCCTTAGGAGAGGATGAAGGAGGTCAAGCGTCCTCCTCTCTAGCGGTGATCCACACAGCAGGGTTGCGACGACGCTCCTCAAAACTCCAGGCCTACTCTGAGGTGGAGAGGGAGAGGAGAATAGGAAGGGCAAGCAAAGACTCTAGCCTATGAGGCTGTGAATCCCTCCTATTTATAGAGATCCCGTGTCAAAACCCTAATGGGTCCTTTCCCTAGTGGGTATTGGATCTGCATCCAATAAGACAAGGGCTCCGTCGGATATCTCATATCCGAACCTCTACTCATCGCAATGCCTACCATATGTGTGTGACCCTCTAGGCCCAATATCGAGCTGGCCGTGAGTCATACCTGTCAGAACTCCTTCTAACTTAGTGAATTATTATCTCTGTAATAATTCACTCGACTCATCGACTACGGAAGTACTAGGCCACTACGCCGTAGTCCCCAGACGATATAGGGGAATCCAATCCATTGGACCTGTCTGTCCTCAGTTACCATGTACCTATAGTCCCTCATCCATCTAATATCCCAGAGACCGTATATCGAGCATGGTGCTGTCAGACCCATACGGTTTCTACTCGAGTCTCGCTCTAATCGGATTCTCCCGGAGAACTCTTTCTCTCTCAACCCGAATGACCCTGGCCAGGGATTTGTCTGAGCAAGAACACATGGGATATTCCTCTCATGATACCGAGAGTGGATGATCCTCTATCGACACTCAATAGCCCTCGTAAGGTCGACTACCACTCCCAATGACCAGCTGTACTAGATCTGGGAACAGCCAAACCTATAAGTCTGGTATCAAAGAGTGGAGCACTCATACAGGACATCCTTGGTGTCTCAAGTCTAAGAACCAGATACACCACTAGGACTACGGAATCGTTGTCTGACAATAAGGCATCATCAACCATCCAGCATTCCGTAAGCGGATCAATCAGTGAACTCATTCTCCAATGAGCACCTGTACTGTATCCCTAGTGTCCCTACACGAGCAGCTATGAGACCAGCTGCATCCATCATATGGACGGGTATACAGCACACCAGTCTATCCGGTTATCACGATGTCCCTCTCGAGTAACCTATGACCGGGATTATTTAGGATATGTGTTTAAAGGTGAATCGATCTCATTATCGTGATCTCATCACGATCCGATTCCCATTGCACAAATCCAAGGACATCACAATATATATGCATTTATGCAATAGTTATAAAGTGATATATGCCAAAATATAATAAGCAAAAAGATTCTGTATCAAGTCACACGTGCCATCACTCACGTGATTGGCTTGCTGGGCACTTATGACTAGCAATCTCCCACTTGACCTAAAGCCAATCACCTATGTGTCTGATCCCCATCAGACCCCTGTGACGCTCAAAGACAATCTGAGACAATGGCTTTGTTAGTGGATCTGCAATGTTATCTTCGGATGGAACTCTTTCCACTGCTACATCTCCTCGGGTCACGATCTCTCTGATAAGGTGGAACCTCCTCAGAACATGCTTAGATTTCTGATGAGACCTAGGTTCCTTCGCTTGAGCAATTGCCCCGTTGTTGTCGCAATATAGGGAAATCGGCTCCTCACTATCCGGCACGACTCCCAAATCTGTGATGAACTTCTTCAACCAGACTCCCTCCTTTGCTGCATCTGATGCAGCAATGTACTCCGCCTCTGTGGTCGAGTCAGCAGTGGTATCTTGCTTGGAACTCTTCCAGCACACTGCTCCTCCATTCAAGGTGTACACATACCCTGAATTCGACTTGCTATCATCGACATCAGACTGAAAACTTGAGTCAGTGTAGCCTTCAACCTTAAGGCTATTACCTCCATATACTAGTAAAAGATCCTTAGTCCTTCTCAAGTACTTAAGGATACACTTTACTGCTTTCCAGTGCTCCAAGCCTGGATCCGCCTGATACCTGCTCGTGACACTCAGAGCATGCGCTATATCAGGCCTAGTACATAGCATGGCATACATGATAGACCCTATTGCTGAGGCATAAGGTATCATATCCATGTTCGCCCTTTCTTCTGGAGTCTTTGGGGACATACTCGTAGAAAGCGATATCCCATGTCTCATCGGTATGAGACCTCTTTTGGAATTTTCCATGCCAAACCTTTTGACAATAGTTTCTATGTACCTGGACTGGGACAAGCCAAGCATCCTTTTGGATCTATCTCTATAGATTCTAATCCCCAAGATATAAGATGCTTCTCCTAAGTCCTTCATGGAGAAGTGTCTAGATAACCAAGCCTTTATTGTGGATAGCATTCCTATGTCATTCCCAATGATGAGGATGTCATCCACATATAACACCAAAAAGCTAATAGCGCTCCCACTTACCTTTCTGTATACACAAGGCTCATCTTCGTTCTTAACGAAGTCATAAGATCTGATTGCCTCATCAAATCTTATGTTCCAACTTCGGGAAGCTTGCTTTAGTCCATAAATGGATCTAAGCAACCTACACACCTTATCTGGGTAGTTCTTGGACACGAATCCCTCAGGTTGCATCATATACACCTCCTCCTCCAGGTTCCCGTTGAGGAATGCGGTTTTCACATCCATCTGCCAGATCTCATAATCATAGTGTGCTACAATAGCCAATAGAATTCTGATGGATTTTAGCATTGCTACGGGTGAGAAAGTTTCGTCGTAGTCAACACCTTGCCTTTGACGATACCCCTTAGCCACTAGCCTTGCTTTATAGGTCTCTACCTTTCCATCTACTCCGATCTTTTTCTTAAAGATCCACTTGCAACCGATGGGTACAATACCTTCGGGTGCATCAACTAGGTTCCAAACCTTATTGGAGTACATAGAATCCATTTCAGAATTCATGGCTTCTTTCCACTTCCCGGAGTCTATACTCATAATAGCCTCCTCGTAGGTCTGAGGATCAATATCCTCTACATCCTCTGCTCTAATATGTCCCACATATCTCTCAGGAGGATGGGATACTCTATCAGACCTGCGTAAAGTTGAAACTTGTGTATTAGATACCTGAACAGACTCGGGCTGTAGAGTGGTGCTTGAGCTTGGTTCCCTAACTTCGCTCAACTCTATCATTCTCCCACTGTCTCCGCCAAGAATGTGTTCCTTCTCAAGGAACACTGCTCTCTTAGCTACAAAGACCTTTTGGTCCTCGAGATGATAGAAATAATACCCACAAGTTTCCTTGGGGTATCCCACAAATTTACATCGCCCTGTCCTTGATTCTAACTTATCGGGGTTGTGTCTTTTAACATGGGCAGAGCAGCCCCAAATCTTAACTACTTTAAGATCAGGCTTCTTCCCTTTCCATATCTCATATGGTGTAGACACCACCGACTTAGTTGGAACTCTGTTCAGAAGGTAAGCTGCGGTTTCTAGGGCATATCCCCAGAATGAGATGGGTAGGTCAGCGAAACTCATCATGGACCGTACCATATCTAATAATGTACGATTTCTCCTTTCAAAGACACCATTGAGCTGAGGTGTATAAGGAGGTGTCCATTGGGATAATATCCCATGGTCCTTGAGGAAGTGAGTAAACTCTGTACTTAAGTACTCACCTCTTCGATCTGATCGAAGAGTTTTGATACTCTTTCCAGTCTGGTTCTCCACCTCATTCTTATACTCTCTGAATTTCTCAAAGGCCTCGGACTTGTACTTCATTAAGTACACATATCCATACCTTGAGAAATCATCAGTAAATGTAATGAAGTAGGAGTAACCTCCAATGGCATGAGTTGACATGGGTCCACATACATCACTATGTATGAGTTCCAACAACTCAGTGGCTCTCTCTCCAGTTCCACTAAATGGAGAGTTGGTCAGTTTTCCACGAATGCAAGGCTCACAAGTTGCATATGACACATAGTCGAATGGATCTAGATATCCATCATTTAGCAACTTTTGAATCCTTCTTTCATGGATGTGACCTAGCCTACAATGCCACAGGTATGCACTGTTCAACTCATCTCGTTTCCTTTTGGACACATTTATATTCATGATATGTGGAGTGGTGTCTAACATAAATAAACCATTATGCAATGTTCCTTTCGTGATGATCTTATCATCTAATAATATCGAACAACCATTGTTCTCAAAAACAAATTTATATCCACTAACTGTTAAACATGAAATGGAGATAATGTTTTTGATAATAGAAGGAACAAAATAACATGCATCTAATGCAATAAAAGCTCCACTAGGCAGATGTAGGGCGACCTCGCCAACAGCTAATACAGCAACTTTTGCTCCATTACCCATCTTGAGGTCCATCTCGCCTCTCTCTAGTCTCCTAGGCCTTGCCAGAACCTGCAACGAATTACATATATGATAAGCACTACCGGTATCTAATACCCATGTGTTATCATAAGAGTCTGACAAATGGAGACTGATCATGAATGTACCTGAAGCTTCATCAAGCTTTTGTTTCGCCCTTTCTGCAAGGTACTCTTTGCAGTTTCTCTTCCAGTGCCCATCTTTACCACAGTGGAAGCACTGGCCTTTGTCCTTTGTTGGGTCTTTCTTAGCAACCTTTGCTTTACCTTGTTTGCCCTTGCCCTTTCCCTTCTTAAGGGACCTTTCTGCTTTCCTTTTCTTTCTGGTCTCACCAGTGTAGAGAACTGGCTTCTCTTTCTTAATAGTACTCTCTGCCTCCCTCAACATATTGAGGAGCTCTGGGAGAGTCACCTCAAGCTTGTTCATATTAAAGTTCATTATGAACTGTGAAAAGGAATCTGGTAGGGACTGAAGCACAATGTCCACACACAAGTTATCCTCTAGGACCATTCCTAGACCTGTGAGTTTCTCTATCCACTCAATCATCTTTAGGACATGGTTCTGAACCGGTGTCCCCTCAGTCATCCTAGCGCGGAAAAGGCTCTTGGATATCTCATATCGTTGAGTCCTTCCCTGTTTCTCAAACAATTTACGGACATGTAGGAGAATGGATCTGGCATCCATCTTTTCATGTTGTCTCTGTAACTCTGGAGTCATAGAGCCCAACATATAGCACTGAGCAAGAGTGGAGTCATCAATGTACTTCACGTAGCGAGCGATCTCATCCTCGCTTGCCCCTTCTTCGGGCGTAGGCATCACTGTATCAAGGACGTACACGATTTTCTCCGCTGTGAGAACAATTCTCAAGTTACGGAGCCAATCCGTATAATTTGGACCAGTGAGGCGGTTGACATCAAGTATGCCACGTAAGGGATTTGAAAGCGACATTTTCTGAAAATAAAGATGTAGCAAAAATGAATAACATGCAGATTTTGCAAGAAATAAACTATCAAGATATGGACTTCTATCTTAATATGCTCCCACTATTTTACTAACGAGTCACGCGACACCCTCAGCACGTGAAACGGAAGTCTCCGGCAGACTTCTAGTGGGGATCAGGATCCAATCAGCGTCTTAGTGTAACCTCGAGGGACTCGACCAATCACACTAAGCCTAAAAGGTAGACAACTCTTGCCGATCACAACTCCTTGTGATTCCCGTCCTGTTCGGCCTCCGAATCACCATGGCCTCGAGGGACTCGACCAACCATGATGCTCGGTTAAGTCAACACCTTCGTTACAAGATGAGTCTGATTTGATGATATACCCTCGAGGGACTCGACCAAGCATATCATGCCCTCAGGTCACCGGTGACATCTCTATGTAGTAAGCAAGATAGCGAATCGCGATATAGGTGAGTCTCGAGGGACTCGACCAACTCAACCTACACCGGGATTCGGTTCCTACTCATAACGATGGAAGGCCACGTGGGTCAATCTAATTGCCTCACGTTTACCGACTTAATATTATCGAGAGATGTTTCTATGATTTGGTCTCCTAATATGACATGTCACACATATACATATTTAATATATATCTATATCGCATGCAAATATATATACATATCTAGTATGTGTATAAGCAATCACACCAGATGATCATGGACCACAACCTAATATGATTAGGCCCGAGCCAGTAGGCCTAATCACTCACATCAAGATCTATGTGTGCAACGGTGCATCTCCATGCCTTGTGATCGTCCATCTCGTCCTCGTTGGTTCCGTCGACATCTTGATGCATCTTCATGCATCACGATCGTCCGTCTCGTGGGTCCCGCTATGGCTTCCACGCTCCCGCTGCGCCTCCTCATGTGATTACAACTTAATCATAGGCACGCAGGCCCGACAATAAACGAGAAATATAATGGAGGTTCGCAGACCTCAATAATAATAATCACAAGTACACACATCACACGGTCCATGATCATCCGTCCACTCATCATACATCACATGTA
Source organism: Musa acuminata AAA Group (assembly GCF_036884655.1). NCBI lineage: Eukaryota > Viridiplantae > Streptophyta > Magnoliopsida > Zingiberales > Musaceae > Musa > Musa acuminata. Next base: position 27,080,287 of record NC_088340.1, read on the forward strand.
TAAATAATCATCATCATGTAGGACTACTAGATAATAATAAAAATAATAATCAACTAAACCTTTTAATTAATTAATATTTTCTGAAATCAGGGATATATAGGGAATTTCTCAATTCCTAAGGGTATTTTCGTAATTTGGACAAAAGTCAGAAACTGGAATTTCTCAAATTCCGAGGGGCAAAACTATCTTTTGCGCAGAAAACCCTAATACCCTTTCCCCTTTTTCGCTGCTGCGCCGCCGCCGCCGCCACCCTGCTGGCGGCGGCTTGTGCGGCGAGGGCGAGGGCACTGCCCTCGCCTGCAGGTGGCACGCCCGCTGGGGTCGCTGCCGCTGCAGGTGGGCACCCCCGCGAGCGCCGCCGCCTTCGCGGGCGGTTCTGCCCGCGAGTCAGCGCCCGCAGGTGGTGCTGTCTCGCTGGCGGTCGCCCCTGCGGGGTTTTTGCCCGTGGGAGCAGCGGCCACAGGCGCCGCTGCCCTGCGGTGCCTCAGCCCGCGCTGCTGCCCCGCGGCGCCTCTGCCCGCGGGCTCAGTGGCTGCAGGCGCTTCTACCGAGCGGGCTGCCAGCCCCGCCGGCCGCAAGCCTGCTGCAAGCAGACCGCCGGCCGGCTGCTGCAGGCACAGCGCTTGCGCATGCGCCAGCGCTATGCTGCCTGGCTGCGGCTGCGGCTGGCTGCAGGCATGCAGATCGAGGGCAGCAACTGTTGCTGCCCTTCCTTGCTTTTGCGTCAACGATTTTGACGTCAATATTCTTCCTAAACACAACACACGCAGTTCAAAAACCAATCATTCGCACGAACAACCTGGCTCTGATACCACTGTTGGGAAATCATGGGGGGGGGGGCGACATCATATGCGCAGCGGAAGAACAAGAAAACAAAAATCCCCGATTCCCAAAAAGATGTTCATCGTCGTGCGAAGATTGGTGCGCAAAATCCGCAAAAACACAAAACTGCGTATAGAGATTGTGTTACCTAGGGAGATCGTATATCCCTGTTTCCTTGCAGATCCTTAGGAGAGGGTGAAGGAGGTCAAGCGTCCTCCTCTCTAGCGGTGATCCACACAGCAGGGTTGCGACGACGCTCCTCAAAACTCCAGGCCTACTCTGAGGTGGAGAGGGAGAGGAGAATAGGAAGGGCAAGCAAAGACTCTAGCCTATGAGGCTGTGAATCCCTCCTATTTATAGAGATCCCGTGTCAAAACCCTAATGGGTCCTTTCCCTAGTGGGTATTGGATCTGCATCCAATAAGACAAGGGCTCCGTCGGATATCTCATATCCGAACCTCTACTCATCGCAATGCCTATCATATGTGTGTGACCCTCTAGGCCCAATATCGAGCTGGCCGTGAGTCATACCTGTCAGAACTCCTTCTAACTCAGTGAATTATTATCTCTGTAATAATTCACTCGACTCATCGACTACGGAAGTACTAGGCCACTACGCCGTAGTCCCCAGACGATACAGGGGAATCCAATCCATTGGACCTGTCTGTCCTCAGTTACCATGTACCTATAGTCCCTCATCCATCTAATATCCCAGAGACCGTATATCGAGCATGGTGCTGTCAGACCCATACGGTTTCTACTCGAGTCTCGCTCTAATCGGATTCTCCCGGAGAACTCTTTCTCTCTCAACCCGAATGACCCTGGCCAGGGATTTGTCTGAGCAAGAACACATGGGATATTCCTCTCATGATACCGAGAGTGGATGATCCTCTATCGACACTCAATAGCCCTCGTAAGGTCGACTACCACTCCCAATGACCAGCTGTACTAGATCTGGGAACAGCCAAACCTATAAGTCTGGTATCAAAGAGTGGAGCACTCATACAGGACATCCTTGGTGTCTCAAGTCTAAGAACCAGATACACCACTAGGACTACGGAATCGTTGTCTGACAATAAGGCATCATCAACCATCCAGCATTCCGTAAGCGGATCAATCAGTGAACTCATTCTCCAATGAGCACCTGTACTGTATCCCTAGTGTCCCTACACGAGCAGCTATGAGACCAGCTGCATCCATCATATGGACGGGTATACAGCACACCAGTCTATCCGGTTATCACGATGTCCCTCTCGAGTAACCTATGACCGGGATTATTTAGGATATGTGTTTAAAGGTGAATCGATCTCATTATCGTGATCTCATCACGATCCGATTCCCATTGCACAAATCCAAGGACATCACAATATATATGCATTTATGCAATAGTTATAAAGTGATATATGCCAAAATATAATAAGAAAAAAGATTCTGTATCAAGTCACACGTGCCATCACTCACGTGATTGGCTTGCTGGGCACTTATGACTAGCAGGTGGTACCATTGCTAGTACTCTCTGACATTGAGCAATACCATCGCTTGACACTAGGTGGTTCCATCACCTGATATAGTCTTGGAGACTGAGCCGTTGGTGGTTCCAGAGCCTGGACCGACGATGCCACCGCTTAACCCAACTTTTGGGTCACTGAATGAGCCTTTCACTTGGCCTAAAACAACCAGAATTCAGGCCCAATTGGCCCCTAATTGAATTAATATTGTTTCACCCCAAAACCGACTCAATTAGACCTAAAATAACTTAATCTAGACACATGATTATAAGCATGAATCCTATATTATCCGGCATGTCATTGGTTCATCCTACGCTTCATCCGATCCTTGGGCGCATCGTCCTCTTTTTCGGTATATTGCCCAATTGGTATATTGACTCCCGTAACTTTCAATCTCCTTAGTATAATGTCTGATCATTCGGCTTGATACCCGAACTTATGGCACGAAGTCCTTCTACCGGTACGTCGATCGATCCTCCGGCTCAACGTTCAATCTCTTTACATGTTTCACTTCGACCCAACATCTCATTTCTCCTACTTTAATTGATTTTTCTTTTTTAATCCAAGTTAGTCTTGCATCACTTAAACTACAGATTAGATCATAAACTTATCAATTTATTTCATCATCAAAATCTGAGATTCAATAATATCCCCCTTTCTGATGATGATAGCCAATTGATGATGGAGTTTAAACTAAACTCCCTCTATCAATATGTCATAATTTCAATCATGAATTATATGCAATACATCATATCATTACTTACATCATAAGTTCAAGTAGTGCATCCAAACCATCATATATAATAAAATTTCATTATACCATACATGATTATCATCATAGCTTCTCCCCCTTTGTAATCAACAAAAAGGAGAAATGCAACTAGTCAGTTTTTAAGATATAAAAATTAGTAAAATTTTACTTCTCTTGAGATGTGCAAGATAGCATATTTACTTTTCTTTGTGATGTTCAAGCCAGTAAGTTTCATAAAAGAATGCAAGATATTAAATAGCAAGTTTAGATCATTTTAGAACTTACAAGCTAGCAAGTTTTAGATATGTGCAAGTTCAGTAATTCTTTGCTTCTTGAGATAGGCAAGATAGCACTTTGCTTCTCTTAAGATTGCAAGCTAGCAATTTTTGCTTCCTTTTGTAAGCTAGCAAGTTTTCTTTCCTTGAAATATATAAGTTAGCAAGACTTTCTCCCCCTTTATTATCGTCAAAGAGAAGGGAAGAATATAGGAGTAACCACCTATGTTATGAGTTGACATGGGATCATATATATTACTATGTATGAGTTCCAACAACTCTGTGGCTCTCTCTCTAGTATCACTAAATTGAGAGTTGCTTAGTTTCCCACGAAGGTAAAACTCGCAAGTTGCATATGACTCGTAGTTGAATAGATCTAGGTATCTATCTTTTAGTAACTTTTGAATCATTTCCTCATGGATATGACCTAACTTACAATGTCATAGATATGCATTATTAATCTCATCAAGTTTTCTCTTAGACTCACTTACATTCAGGATATATGGAGCAGTGTCTAGTATAAACGAATTATTATGCAATAATTCCTTTCGTGATGATCTTATTATCTAATAATATTGAACAACCATTATTCTTAAAAACTAATTTATATCCACTAATTATAAATATAAAATGAAAATAATATTTTTGATAATAGAAGGAATAAAATAATATGCATCCAATGCAATAATAGCTCCACCAGATAGATGTATGGTGACCTTGCTAATAGCCACTACAATAACTTTTGCTTCATTGCTCAACTTGAGGTACATCTTATCTCTCGTCAAGCTCCAAGGTCTTGTTAGAACCTGTAATGAAATGCATATATAATAAGTATTATTGGTATCCAATACCTATCATAAAATTCTAACAAGTAGAGACTGATAATTTGCGAAGGTCAACTGGCCGATTGGGCAATAGGCCGCAAGAGAGTACAATGTGCCGAAGAATCGGACGAAGCGTCAATGGACCAATGACATGTCGGATGACATGATTCATGCTTAGTAATAATTGTCTAGATCGAAGTGTGTTTTTATGTATGCAGGATTAACTATGATAGCAACGCATAAAGCAAAATGAAGTCCCGGAGTTAAGAACACGATTTCGTTGGGAGTTCTAGAGTTCGTCGGAAGTCCGGACGTTCGTCAGAAGTTCTGCCAGAATTGACCGAGAAGTCTTGGAACTTGCCAAAAAAGCTCGTTGGAACTCACCAAGAAGATCGTTGTGAAGTCCAGGAGCTTACCGGGAGTCCACCGGAACATTGCCAAGAGATCGTCGGAAGTTCGCCAGAAGATCGTTGGAAGAAACCAGACTTATTTTGCTTAGTATATGTCTTAGGAATCATAGTTAGCAGTTGGAATTGGGAGATAATCCCATCAACTCTATTAGGGGCCAACTGAGCCCGAAGTTGGGCTAGTTTGGGTTGGATTCAAGGCCCAACTAAGATGCTAAAAGCCTAGCCAATAGTGGCACCACTATGGCCGACGGTGGCACCACCTGGGGAACAGCACCCTAGGAATTCTAGGCGGTGGTATCGCCCAGTGGTAGGGTGCCAAGCGATGGCACCGCCCTTGTCAAGCAATGGTACCACCCAGTGTCAGATTGACACTAGCGATGGTACCACCCAACCCAAGCGGTGATATCGCCTATACCTAGGAAACCCGGGATGAGATGTTTTTAGACTCCAAGTTTGAATCAATTTGAGGCCTATAAATATCCATCTCATCCCTGATTAAACTACACAAGCATAGAGAATTTAAAAAGGGAAAAATGTTGTTGTAATCTCTTGTGAGAATCATTCTCTTCTAGTCTAAGTATTAAAATAGTTTGAGAGAGGAGTGAGTGCTTGTAAAGGTTATCTCCTAAACCTGTGAAAAGGAGAAGAGGGGTGTAAAATGGAGGTTGATCTTCGCCTATTAAAGGAAGATCGATAGTGGATGCCGGTGGCTTCGACGGAAGAGGAATCGGTGGAGTGGATGTAGGTCACGACGATCGAACCACTATAAAAATCCGGTTTGCCTTTATTTTGAGCAATTTACTTTTATAAGCATTGCCTCCCATCCTTACTATGCTTTTACTATGCCTATACTGGCATATGCTTTCAAGTTTTCGAAATCGATTTTATCGTACGAAACGAAAAAATTTCAGAACTGACGTTTTTACGGCTGCACTAATTCACCCTCACCTCTTAGTATCGACTCATTCCTAATAGTTTGTAAAATATGCATGTTTTTCTCATTTGGTTTAACACCCAAGAGAAATAACTCTTTTTGGTTTTCAAGAGGGTCACTTTCTCATTCGTCCTCCTATGTTCAATGGGACGGGCTACACATATTGAAAAACTCGAATGAGAGTTTTCTTACTTTCGTTGAATCTCAATTTATGAATATATATATATATGTACATGTACATATGCATATGTACATGTACATATACATATGCATATGTATATATGTATATGTATACATATGCATATGTATATGTACATATACATATATATATATATATATATATATATATATATATATATATATATATATATATATATATATGCACATCGGGCTTATGACTCATTTTGGAGACTCTTCGATGCATGCACACGTTGGCATTCAACACAAGAAATAAGTAGGTATTATTTACGAGTGCAGACGTTGACGTAACTGGTTTGTACGAGCGAGACTCTTCTAATCAACCCATGCGGTCGATATCATCTGTCCATCCCGTAACTACATTTGACATAATTGGTATCACTTGGCTACCTTCAGCGACACGTCAGGTCGGCTACTAGTGCCTATGGATTGCCTTGACTACCTCTTACACCAATTATCTATCTACCTATATATATATATATATATAACAGACCAAAAAAGATAATATTAACCGATTATTATAGAGGAGAAAGAGAAAAAAGTCTTAAGTTTGTTTCACATATGTTTGCGACAGAAATCAAAATAGCACTAACAACGGAGTTTCGGAGAAATCAATCAGGAATTTATTACGCCCACTCTAATAATTATAGCTCGTTAACGCTCGGCTGGCTTTGGCTGCTTTATCATGGCGACGGGCTGGCCATTGCATCGTCGATTACGTCGTCATCGTCGCCGCTTATCCGGTCGAGTACTATGATGAGACCCATAGCAAACGCTGCGTCGCAGCGAGGCCCAAGGCAGAGAGAGAACACATCCCTCCCCAGCACAACGTGGGAGCATGCGTCTACCTTACGCTTAATCTCCGCCACCATCACCACCGCTCCTTTCCCCCCTCCACCACTCTCGTAGAACACGCGGCAGCACCGCTTCGGGAAGGACCCTTCGATGCGGTACTCCTCTTCCTCGTCCTCCCCCTCCTCCTCCGAACCGCCGCAGGAGTGCACCTCCACCGCAAAGCCACTTCGGTCGCTGCCGAAAATGGAGGACCTCCGCACCGCGAACAGCGGCTTCTGCCCCTCGCTCCTCTCCCCCAGGAATGCCTCCCACCGGTGATGCAAACTCGGCCACTGCAGGCGTCTCGCAAGAAGAAACCCCCATATGATCGCACACAAGAAGTAGAGGAGGAGTGAGGGCGAAGAGTTAATCGAGGGGATTGATTACCCGTGCACCTACCTTGCGGCGGAGAGTAAGGATGGGATCACCGGATGGATCCATGAGCAGAAGCGGCTGGTCGGCGAAAGCGGGTCCGCCTCGGGCATAGGTGTCCACCCGGAAGACCAAATCTCCGGTTATGTGGTCGTAGACGGCGAATCCGTCTCCAGGAAAGAAGAGGGATGTCTTCCGGACCGTCAACTCCCGTTCCTCCTCGCTGCAAAATCTCTCTCCAACTATCGCCACCATAGCGCGAGCAAGCGTGTCGGGAGGTGGCTATGGATTCAGAAGCGCAAGGAGTGGGGGGGGGGGGGGGGGGCGGGGGGTAAGAATATCTACTCACAGACGATCAATTATATGATCCAGATAACAGGAAAGGAGGGGGAAGGGAGTAAGCACAAGTGTGTGGTGTCGATGTTTCGAGATGTGTGGTACGGTGACCGACCCCTGCCGTCAGCATCAACACACCGCTCACGATATGGTTTCATCTCTTTGATCTTTTTTCTATGGTTTCTCCAGCGCAACCACGGCCCCTTTATTCACCGCGTTGGAGATCATACGGTCCACCATTCATCTCCACATGCCCGCGCGGGCTTGCCGCCTTGTACAGGCTGCACTTGCACGTGAGGTAGCTGTTTGACGGGGAGGGGCATCCCACGGGAATGGCGTGGATGTGTGAATCCAAGATCACGTGGATACACCTCGTGTAACGATGTGTACGTTGAATCCACAAAATTAAATATGATCTTACAAAAATTCAAAAATCCTCGTCAACCAAAAACTCAATGTCGTAAGTAGATTTAAATTATTTATGATTAAAAAAAAATTAAATGAGATTAGACTATTTAATATTTTTAAAATATATGAAATGAGATTTTAAACTTTTAATCTTTAATAGATATATCACTATCAAATCAAATTATTTATTATTTAAATGCATAATGAAACATGTAAGTCAAGGTAAATAATTTAAATTCTTTATATGAGATCATAATAAAAAAAACATGATCTTTTTTTTTTATTCGTTGGTCAACCATGTAGATCCTCGTTATATACTGACGTTGAAATTTCTATGACGTCGGAGAACTAGTTCGTTCACTTTCTCCAGCCACACCTTTCTCTTCCACAGCAAATGCCTCATTTATGACCCTCTTTTTTTTTTTCTCTCTATATAAAAAGTGAAATCTATTAGTATACGAAATACAAAAAAGGTTCTTTCATTATGATTACCATTTTCTAAAAGAAAAAAAAATGGAATGGTTTGATCCCTCCGTTATACAGAATGAAAAGCTCATAGCTCTTGATACATTGTTAGGTGTTAATACTTTCCCATCGAAATCAAACCTCGTTATTCTGTCCAAATTACGAGATGCAGCCAAATTAGATCCGCTTTCTCTGCCTCCTATATTTAGAGTTGATAAAATACATGTCACTGTAGCATTTAAATACACAAGAAATAACTCCCGACCAACTGCTCTGATATATATAACCAGAAAAAGAGAAAGAATGAAGAATTCGTTTGCTTGAATGGTCAAGTTATTTGGGGTGCATTCCATGTGTATTCTTTTCTTTGAGGACTTTTACAGCAAATTAAAAGTGTTTTTCTTTTTATAAACAAACATATATGGATGAATTAGATTTTCCCTTCAATGCTGTAATGATCAAAACATTCCCTATGCAACCTCCACTTTCTTGCTCGAACCAACATTCTGATTGATGAGACCGACGACAGCTCTCGTCAGACAAGAAGGTGGATTCACCAAACCAGAACTGAAGCCTGATGCTTTCCAACAATAAGCCGATGCATTGCCGCCGGATTCCAGTGACATGTTAATGTCCTGTAGATATATTTTCTCACATGGAGAACTGTCGCTGCAAGAAAATTTTATTGCATCCTTTGTTGTCGATGTTCCCTTAATTTCAATGAAAGAAATCTGATGCACCTTCACAGCAGACGTCTGCATTCATCGAACATCAATCTTCATCACTAGTTTCTTTGAATCATAATATGCAAAAAATTTGAAACTCAGATTCCCATACCTGATTTTGGCACTGACGTGAAGAATCGCAGTAGTACTGATCAATTATTATTGGGTTGGAAACATTGCTCATCCGGATACCACGGAAAACTATTTTGCGAGCATAACCACTACCACCCTATTCAGTAACGTAATACATGTTTGAATGCTGCTGAATACTTATTTGCATACAAGTCAGAAGGACCAGGAGGCTACCTGCCATGTCTTGATCCTTACACCATTTTCGGTGTTTGAAATCAAGCTATTCTCCACTTTTACATCATGTACTTGGGAATAAGAATTTGATTTGCCAAGACTTCCGATACTGATGGCAAGTAGCAAGTAACAATGAAATGTTTGACACTGAAATATGGCAAGCTACTTTTTCTGATCTTACCTAATACCATGACCAGGTCCACAGATGATATTTATCACTCGGATATTGGAAGAATTGCCGACGATGGAGATGCAGTCATCCCCTGAAATGAAAATATAAGTGCTGCGTTTGCCAGCGGGTGGTCAATGACATGATGTTTAAAAGAAAATAAACACGATAATACTACGGACAATAATTGTTGGTTGAAAATATAACATAACTCATTATTGGAAAAGAATATTAAGATAAAAGGTTCACTGAGGCCGTGAGTTCGCCAATGAGCACGATAAATGTTCTGTTTACACTGACTCCTAGTAGTTGATAATTTGTTTATCGATCAGTACTTATATCAGTTGACAATATTCAACTTATGATTTTTCTCCTTTACACCTAATGCATGGTGATGGCTTGTGAATTAGCAAAACTCAACTTAGGATCAACACAAAACTACAACAATGGATGAATCAGAGCACGAAAGCTAAGCTATTCAAGACAGTATAGGACAGCCCAATGCACGCAACTCAAGACAGATGCGCCGTTCAAAGATCTGGATGGAATATCATGTTAATTATTCATAACAGAACAATAATATGTCCGATCAATTTTAACCCAGAATAAAAAAATGGAATATATGTTATTGAAAATGTTTGGTCTTTCGATGTACCATCTGAAAGGCGAGAAACTCGAAGATGAACAGAAAAAGGAAAGGGAAAAAAAAAAAAGCAGAAGAAGGTAACACTGCAAATAGACACAGTGGAACGGACCTGCCCTTATAGTGCTGTCCTCAACCAAGGTGGCAATGGATCCACTTATATGGATTCCATCAGTGTTAGGGCTCTCAGCAGGTGCAGTCACCTTCAACCTAGATGCACGAACATGAGAACATGAGGTGAATGCAATATGCATCTGTTGACCATTCAATACAGTCAAATCACGGATGGCAACGTGCTTGCTCCGATGAAAAGTAATTGCCTGCATCATCATAAATGTGATTGCTCTTTTCTAGTGAAAAGGTAAGCGAATTAGCGCAAGGGATGCTACCAACTTCGCAAATCCAATGGAATCGAAGAGGAACTAACCGTTGGGGCGTGTCGGCAAGGCTGCATATATAATATGAAATAGATTTAGGTTCTCTTGTCTAAGTAACAAATGCATGCTAACTAATATTATGAGCGAGAAAGGAATGTATATGTTACATATGTGGTGTTCCTTTTGCAAGATCGTGACCACCAGTTGTGTCCCTTGCCGTCAAGGGTTCCACCACCGCGTACTACTATTTGTTTAATCCCATGGAAGTAAATCCACTTACGAGGATCAAGCCCATCCCAAATGTCAGGATCTGAAGGAGCAATTATAGTTCCTGAGATCTACTTACAGAAGGCACCAAATTAGTCAAGTCATTCAACAAGGAAAAAAAAAAAAAAAAAAAACAAAAAACAAAAGAAAGAAAAGAAAACCCTGCGGCAGTACCACTTTCCAAACCCAGAGACCTACCGACACTGTAATCTTTGAGTTACAAGGGCCGGCTAAGTTAATTGGCTTGATCAAATAAACTCTTCTTGCAGGAAACTTAATTTCTACATGCAGTGGTGAAGAACAAGCATAGTCCCATGCATACTTGAAGGCCTAATATTCAACAGAAAGTGTAATTAATAAAAGCCATTTGAATGTATTTGGAATCTCAAGTAAAGATGACAAGAGACCAAAAACTTATTGAAGAACATTTTAATGAGAATATATGAGCTTTGCAGAACTGATTCAGTTTAGTTTCATCAAACACCTGAAATGCATATAGAGGAGCTCCCATATCCTCTTTCATCTTAAAGAAGACAAAATATCAAACTTGTCTTATTTATTGTCTTAGTGTGCGCATTGTCAGAATAAGATGTTCAAATTGATGTAAGGACTTCCTCTGTTTTTCGTACTGTGTTGAGCGAGATTCAATGTAATGGTTTTTCCTGTAATCGCGTGTAGCCTACCCTTCTTTTTTCCACCATTCACGCAGTGGGGCATCATCTTGGCTTACCATCCAATCATGGCATTAGTAAATTTCTTGCGTATTGCTGCTTCCTGAATCAATCGTCGGTTCCTTACTGACTGTCGACGAATGAACGAACGAATGGAAGTCCTTTTTAGTAGAACTCACAGAATTGGGCATTTTCCTTTTCACTCCTCCGAACTACCAAAGCTACCTATATATTAATCTATAGGAAAACAATAGCTGGAGAATCGGCGTAAAAGAAAACAATCGATCAATAATTTCTGTGAAATCTATCGATTGTCTAGCTAGGTTGAGTTTCAGATTAAACGCATCATTCTAGATTTTAGATAAGAACATACATACCAGGGTGTCGTCGTCGAATCCATTGCCTTTGGCTCCGAATTCATTCACAGAGATGACGACCTTTGTCTTGTGGTCTGCCGAGCGGGGAAGTTGTATGAGCGAGGACGACTCCGGTAGTCCTTTTGCGCGACCGATCATGATTGGGTACAACAAGAGGAGGATTGCGGCAATAACAGATCGAGAGGTGGCGTCTTTGCTAGATGATCTGTTCCGGACAAAAATAACATATTGATCATCCACCATGGCCACCACCACCACAACTTCGGGTCGGGATGGGATTTCTGCGGTTGTGAGGGGTAGCGAGCCAAGGGAGGAAAGAACATCCGTTGTCTGTAAATTAGCTCAGGCAGGTACTCCATCGGTCGGAAGAGACTCATCAATATGGGCAGTTACGTCGACGAAGTTGCGCAGATGGGGAGGGGATGGGATCCGTACTCGGTACTTGGATCGACGGACGGATGATAGATGAGGAGCATCGGACGCAAGTGCACCGCCGCGTGGAAAACGATTGATTCGCCGCTTGATTCGGCCCATCACGATGACGCTGGATTAAGTTGAGGTTGACCGGTCTCTGCTCCTCCTCTCGTCTCCTCTTCTTCCCCACGAATTGAATGAGGTCGGTGCATCTGCAACGTTGTTGCGGGATAGCTCTTTTATTACACGTGGCAGCACTCGATTTGAAACTATTGTTCTCATCTTCTACGTCGAGTAAATCTCTTTTTTTTTTTTTTTTTTAAGTAAAAAAAAGGTCTTAATAAGAAAGAGCAAAATCAAACACTTGCACAAGCGTTGTCTCATTTCTAGTGAGCATTTTAAAATTTCAAAAACTATTGTCACCGGGATAAGAAATATTGCCATGAGAATAAGTCCACGAGAAAGATTTATAAATATTTTGAGATTCATATAGATGGTGTCACAAGGATAAGGAATGTTATTACTGTTGAATTTTCAATTTTGATGATGAACTCAGTTAATGAGTTTTGATCTAATCTGTGTTTTGAGTAATGTAGGACTAGCTTCGATCAAGGAGAGACAAATTGATTAAAGCAGGAGGAATCAGATATTGGGCCGGAGTGAACATGTCAGAAGATTGGACGTCGAGCCGGAGGATCGATCGACGTGTTGGCAGAAGGCTTCATGCCGTAAATTCGGGCATCAAGCCGAAGTATCGAACATTGCACTAAGGAGATTAGAAGTTGCAGGAGTCAACATGCCGATTGGGCAATATGCCTAAGGAGAGGATGATGCGTCGAAAGATTGGACGAGCGTTGTATGAACCAATGACATGCCGGACAAAGGATTCATGCTTTGTAATCATTTGCCTAAGATCGAAGTAGTTTAGGGGGCTAATTGAGTTAGCTTTTGGTGTAATCATGTTAACTCGATTAGGGGCCAATTGGGACTGATTTGAGCTCATTGGGAGGCTCATTCAGTGACCCAAAAGTTGGGTCAGGTGGTGGCATCGCTAGAACAGGTGGTGGAACCGCTTGTGAGTTGGAAAACTCGAAAAACTCAATCTCCGAGACTGTCATCATCATAAATATTTCAAATCATCATGATATTAAAAATATCAAAATATATTACATCCTACCATGTATGATTCTCATATCATCATATATTCTCCCCCTTTGTCATCAACAAAAAGAAGAAGTACAACTATCAAGTTTTAGAGATATGAAAGCCTAGCTATTTAGCAAATTTTTCATCACTTTAGAACATGCAAGCTAGTGAATTCTTTCTTCTCTTTTGAGAAGTGCAAGATATCATGTTTTTGTATCTTCTTGAAATGTGTAAGCTAGCAAACATTACTTCTCTTGAGATTTGCAAGATAGCACTTTTAACAAGTTTTACATCATGCAAGTTAACAAATTTTTATCTCCCTCTTTGTTTAATGCATGAAGTGATAAATATTTCAAAATGTTGATTTAATGCATGAAGTGATAAATGTTTAAAAATATTGATTTAATATTTGGTATCATGATCAAAATGTTGATTTAATGCATGAAGTGATAAATATTTAAAAATTTTAATATCTTAGGATAATGAATGTTGTGCCTAAAATGATTTATCATGAATGCTTGAGTATCATATATGATATACCCATATTAATGATCTATTTTTGGTATCATGCATGAGGCAAGGATGAAATATAATGGTTTGAAATTATGCATGTTATATATTGAAGACTTGAAACCATGTTTTGGCATCATGCATACCCAAGTAATATTGATTTAAAAATTTATTGATTTAGTATCATGCCCAACGTGATAATGATGATGACTTGGCATTTCGTACAAGAAAACTTTATGGGTTAAGATTTATTTTTTATCCAAATCATGATATTAATTTCTCGATATTTGATTCATGAGATTTTTCTATGAATCAAGATCTTATTTTTGAACTCCCATATTTCTTTTTGTTATTTACTAAAAGGGATATTTATCAAAATAAATCATATCCTTTAGTATTCATGACTTAATCCTTCATGATATTTTATATTATATCTTTCATGACATCATATCTTTGTATTTACGGCTTGTATGTCTTGTAATGATTGAAATATTTTGCACTATTGTATCTTTCCCTTTGTTGAATCTCGGATTTTGATGATGCAACCAATTGATAGTATTTATGATTCAATCTACATTTTGAGTGATACAGGAAGCTTCGATCAGGAAGAGATAATTAAAAGTAGGAAGAATCATGTTGGGCTAGAGAGAAACATGTCAGAAGATTGGACGTCGAGCCGAAGGATCGATTGACGTATCGGCAGAAGGCTTCGAGCCATGGGTTCGGGCATCGGGCCAAGAAGAGTGAAAATTGTACCCAAGAAAATCGGGTCAATTAGCAGATTGGGTAATAGGCCGCAAGAGAGGATGATGCACTGAAGAATCGGACGAAGCGTCGATGAACCAATAATATGGTAGATAATATTTGATTCAAGCTTTGTAATAATTGTCTAGATCGATGTAGGTTTTAAGTTTACAGGATTAACTATGATAGTGATCAAGGCATAAAGCAAAATGAAGTCCCAGAGTTAAGAATGAGACTTCGTTGGGAGTTCTAGAGTTCATCAGAAGTCCGGACATTCATCAAAAGTTCTGTTAGAATTGACCGAGAAGTCCAGGAGCTTGCCAAAGAAGCTCGTCGGAACTCACTAAGAAGATCATTGTGAAGTCTAAGAGCTTGTCGGGAGTCCGTTAGAACATTATCGAAAGATCGTCGAAAGTTCGTCAAAAGTTCGTCGAAAGCTCTTTGAAAGAAACTTAGACTTGTTAGACTTAGCTTAGTGTATGCCTTAAAATTCATAGTTAGAACATAATTGGGTCGGAATTGGGCCAACTCAATTAGGGGCCAATTGGGCCCATGTTTGGGCTATGTTGGGCTAAGTGAAAAGGTCCAAATAGTGACCCAACAAGTGGAACCATCGTGGCACAGTCTCCGAGACTATGTTAGGCGGAGGTACTAACAGACTGAGCGATGATACCACATAGTGTCAGTGCTATAGGCAATGGTACCGCCCAGTATAGGCTCTAAGTTTAAATCCACTTGAGGCCTATAAATATGCCTCTCATCCCTGGTTAAAATACACATGCATAGAGAGCTTAAAAGTGGGAAAATGCTATTGCAATCACTTAAGAGATTCCCTCCTCTAGTTCTAAGTTTAGAATTCTGTTTAGGGAGGAGTGAGTGCTTATAAAAGGTTGTCTCCTAATCCCGTGAAAAGGAGAAGATGAGTGTAAAAGGGTAGTTGATCTTTATCTATTAAAAGAAGATCATTAGTGGATGCCGATGGCCTCAACGGAAGAGTAATCGGTGGAGTGGACGTAGGTCACGACGATCGAACCACTATAAACTAGTTTGCATTTTGTTTTGAGCAATTTACCTTTACTGCAAACTGCTTTACCTTCTCGTTACTTTTTCTGCACACTCTTACGAACATGTTTTAAGTTAACATTTTTTCCAAAATCGATTTTAATCGAATGAAAATTTTTTTTGAACCGACGTTTTTATCCGCTGCACTAATTCACCCCCCCCATCTTAGTGCCGACTCATTCCTAACAGTTGGTATCAGAGCCATGTTATTTCTCATTTGGTTTAACACCCATGAGAAATAACTCTTTTCGGCTTTCAAGAGGGCTTTTCTAACATTCATCCTCCCATGTTCAATGGGATGGACTGCACATATTGGAAAACTCGAATGGGAGTTTTCTAGCTTTCGTTGAATCTCGATTTATGGAATATAGTCGAATTTGGTTTTCAAAAGTCTTCTCTTCCAATGAACAATTAGAATAAGTTAGAGAAGAAGACTTCTTCTTTAAATGCTAGAGCTATAAATGCTCTATTTTGCGCCTTAGACAAAAATGAATTCAATCGGGTTTCTACTTGCGAAATGACTTTTGACATTTGGCACACATTCGAAATCATATACAAAGGCACTAGTAGAGTTAAAGGCTCAAAAGTTAATCTTTTAATGTATGATTTTAAACTATTTTGAATAAAGACAAGTGAAACCATTGTTGACATATATACCCATTTTACGGATATCGTCAATGGCTTAAAAGCTCTTGACAAATAATTTTCAAATTTTGAACTTATTAATAAAATATTGAGATCCTTTCCAAATAGTTGGGACCCTAAAGTAACAACAATTCAATAAGCCAAGGATTTGAACTAGTTTCCAATTGAAGAACTTATTGGGTCATTGATGACCTATGAAATAACTTATATGGCACATGACGAACTTGAGAACAATCTTCCAAAGAACAGAAAAGATTTTGCACTTAGAACAAAAGAAGACCACTAGAGCGAAAACTCAAGTGATGATGAACTTGAACTTCTCATAATGAAGCTTAAAAAGTTCTTAAAACAAGAATCAAAGAATAAAAGCAAACGTAAAAAGAATACAATTACTTGCTATGAATGTAAGAAGCCGGGTCACTCCAAAGATGAGTACATAAAACTAAAGAAGTTGCCAAAGGGCGAATCGAGTTCATATGAAGACGAGGAGAAAACCAACAATGGCAAGGTGGCGAACTGCACTTTGACGACTTTCGTCAATAAGGTAAGCAACTCAATCAAATCTCATTTTCCTTACCATGAAATTACTTAGTGCTTATCATGATCAATATATATATATATATATATATATATATATATATATATATATATATATATATATATATATATATATATATATATATATATATATATATAGATCATGATAATTGCACGTTTTGTAATAATACTTATACATCAAATAAGATTAATTCCTTGTATGTTATAAGAAACAATTATGTGTATCTTGATGATTTTGTATTGCTTTTTGGTTTTAAATATGATAGATGGTTTTTATACGAAAAAAACTTGAGCACACTTATGTGAAATCAATCACATAAAATGAAACACATAAAAAGAAAAATATAGTATCATTGGAATCAACATGATAAATCAAATCGCTTGTTTAAAAGAAGCCTTATGTTTAATGTGATTGGTCATGATGATTTTGATGATAAAATTTATGTTTCGCTTTTCATCAATGATGAATGGATTTGGCATAAAAGAAAAGGGCATCAATCGCATAAGTTGAAACAAAAAAAGGAAATACATTTTTCCCTTAAAAACTTCTCAATCCGTATCTTATTGAGTTTTCAAAAAAAGATTGATGAGTCTATTTGTATGAATCTCTTAGACTATGAAAAAATTTTTGATTATTTGAATCTAAATGAGATTTTTCCAATCGAATCATGAATCTTCCCTTGGGATATCTTCTTTTTTATGTGAATCAAGATCTCTTTTTTATTCTACTATGTTTCTTTTTATCATTTACTAAAGAGGATATTTTCTATATGAATCATAAAATTTCTTATGCATGAATTGAAATCTTTTTCTCCTATGTTTCTCTTTACGATTTACTAAAGAGAATATATTTTTCAGAATTCATGACTTAAACTTTCTTTTGAAGATCTTTTACTATTTGATCTCCTAAGATTTTCTTTTGATTATTTAAAAAGAGATTTATTAAAATAAATCATTTTTTTTTATCTCACGTGATCTTATATTTCATAATATGATTTTTTTGTATTCATGAAGTATATCTTATCACCAAATTTTTCTTGATATTCTTAATGTAATGATATGAAATTATGCATGAAATACTTATGATTTGGAATGATATATGTAATACTATGATTTTTTTGATAAAATGTTGTATCATGAATGCTTGAGTATCATGTATGATATGCCTATAGTGATGATTGATTTATTTGTTGTATCATGCATGAAGTAAAGATGAAATGTAAGATTTTGAAATTGTGCACATTTTAATTTGAAACTATAATGATGAACAAACATATTGAATTAAGAATGATACTTTATCTTTGTCATGATTTGAAGATTGAAGTAAAGGGAAAAAAATTACAACATTGTATTTGACAATGACAAAGGGGGGAGTAAAATTTGCTAGCTTGCATATTCTAAAATGATGCATTACTATCTTACTAGCTTGTTATCTTGTATTCTTTTTCAAAAACTTACTAGCCTTCATACTTCAAAGAGAAGTAACACTTGCCAAATTGCTAGCTTGCATGTTGTAAAATGATGTAAAATTTTGCTAGCTTGTACTTTGCAAGGGAAGCAAAAAATTATACTTCTCAAAAGTGAAGAAAGAACTTTCTATCTTGAACATCACTAAGAATTACTAGGTTGCAATATCAAGAAAAGCAAAAGTGCTATCTTGCCTATCTTAAGAATTAAAAATGCAAAGTTACAAAATTTGTCATCTTACACATCTTTAAAATTAATGATGATTTCGTAATTATGCATGTTGTAAAGTGATGAAAAAATTTGCTAGCTTGTAGGTTGTAAAACTTGCATATCTCAAAAATTGGCTAGATGCACTTCTCGTTTTTGCTGATGACAAAGGGGGAGAAGTTATGATGACAATCACGCATGGAATGATATTTTGAAATTTTGATTATGCATGATTTTATGATGACATATTATGAATATTAATGATTAAAATTTCCTTGACTTGAATTCATTTTAAATTCAAAGTTATATCAATATGACATATTGATAGGGAGAGTTAAGGTTAACTCCGTCATCAATTGGTTATCATTATAAAAAAGGGGGAGATTGTTAAATCTCAGATTTTGATGATGAAACCAATTGATAGTATTTATAATTTGATCCGTGTTTTGAGTGACATAGGAAGTGTTGATCAGGGAGAGATAATTAAAAGCAGGAAGAATCATGTTGGGTGGAAGAGAAACATATCAGAAGATTGGACGTCGAGCCGAAGGATTGGTAGAAAGTTTCGGGCCTTGGGTTCGGGCATCAGGCCAAGAAGAGCAAAAATTGTGCCAAGAAAATTAGAGTTGTAGAGGCTAACTTGTCGATTATGCAATAGGCCGCAAGAGATGACGATGCGTCGAAGAAACAGACTAAGCGTCGATGAACCAATAACATGTCGAACAACATTTAATTCAAACTTTGTAATAATTGTCTAGATCAAAGTAGGTTTTAAGTGTGCAGGATTAACTACAATAGTGATCAAGGCATAAAGCAAAATAAAGTCCCGGAGGCAAGAACGAGACTTCTTTGGGAGTTCAAGAGTTCGTCGGAAGTCTGAACGTTCGTTGGAAGTTCTGTCATAATTAACCGAGAAGTCCAGGAGCTTGCCAAAGAAGCTCATCAGAACTCACCAAGAAGATCGTCGTGAAGTCCAGGAGCTTATCGAGAGTCTGCTGGAACATTGCCGAGAGATTGTTAGAAGTTCACCGGAAGATCGCTGTAAGCTCGCCGGATAAAACCTAGACTTACCAAACTTAACTTAGTGTATGCCTTAAAATTTATAGTTAGTACATAATTGGGTTGGAATTGGGCCAACTCAATTAGGGGCTAATTGGGCCTAAGTTTAGGCTATGTTGGCCCAAGTGAAAAGGCCCAAATAGTGATCCAATAGGTGGAAACATCATGGCACAATCTCCAAGACTATGTTAGGCGATGGTACCACCCAAACACAATCTTCGAGAGACTGTTAGGTGATGGTACTGCTAGACTAGGCAGTGGTACCATCCAGTGGCAGGATATCAGGCGGTGGTACCACCAGACTGGGCGGTGGTACCGCTAGACTAGGCGGTGGTACCGCCAGGACCCGAGATAAGACCTTTTTAGGCTCAAAGTTTGAATTCGCTTGAGGCCTATAAATACGCCTCTCATCCCTTGTTAACACACATATGCATAGAGAGATTAAAAGTAAGAAAATACTATTGCAATCACTTGAGTAATCCCCTCATCTAGTTCTGAGTTTAGAATTCTGTTTAGGGAGGAGTGAGTGCTTGTAAAAGGTTGTCTCCTAAACTTGTGAAAAGGAGAAGAGGGGTGTAAAAGGGTAGTTGATCTTCGCCCATTGAAAGAAGATCATTAGTGGATGCCTATGGCCTCAACGGAAGAGAAATCAGTAGAGTAAATGTAGGTCACGACGACTGAACCACTATAAACTGGTTTGCATTTCGTTTTAAGCAATTTACCTTTACTGTAAACTGCTTTACCTCCTCATTACTTTTGCTGCACACTCTTACAAATGTGTTTCAAGTTAACATCTTTTCCAAAATCAGTTTTAATTGAACGAAAGACATCGGGGGAGAAAAACTTTCTAGCATGTACATCGTAAAGAAAAACAAAATTGTTGCTAGTGTGCACATCTCAAAAGAGAACCAAAATTTGCTAGCTTACACAATTCAAGAAAAAGCAAAATTGCTAGCTTGTATATTTGAAAATGATATAAAACTTGCTAAATTTGCTAGCTTGAACATTGCAAAGGAAGCAAAAATTGTTAGCTTGTATATCTCAAAAGAGAAGCAAAAAGTGCTATCTTGCCTATCTTTAAATTTGCCCATCTTAAGAAACAAAGAATTGCTAAACTTACACATCTCTAAAACTTGCTAGCTTGCATGTTCTAACTTGCTATCTTACTAGCTTGAATATCTAAAAATTTACTAGTTGTACTTCTCCTTTTTATTGATGACAAAGGGGGAGAAGATATGATGATAATCATACATATTATGCATAAAACGATAATTTGAGTCGATATATTGATTTAATGTTTGGTATATTATCAATGTTTGGTATATTATCATGCATATTATGCCTAAAATGATAATTTGAGGCGATCTATTGATTTAATGTTTGGTATATTATGCCTAAAACATTCATATTATGCATATTATGAATGTTTGGTATCATGATCAAAATGTTAATTTAATGCATGAAGTGATAAATGCTTGATATCATGATCAAAATATTGATTTAATGCATGAAGTGATAAATGCTTAAAAATTTTATTGTCTTAGAATCATGAATGTTATGCCCAAAATGATGTATCATGAATACTCGAGTATCATGTATGATATGCCCATAGTAATGATTTATTTTTGATATCATGCATGAAGCAAGGATGAAATGTTATGGTTTAAAATTATGCATGTTATATATTGAAGACTTGAAACTATGTTTTGGTATCATGCATGCCCAAATAATATTGATTTGAAAATTTATTGATTTAGTATCATGCACAATGTGATAATGATGATGACTTGGCATTTCTTATGAGAAATCTTTATTGGTTAACATTTATTTTTTATCCAAATTATGATCTTGATTTCTCGATATTTGATATATGAGATTTTTCTATGAATCAAGATCTTATTTTTGAACTCCCATGTTTCTTTTTGTTATTTACTAAAAGAGAGATTTGTCAAAATAAATTATGTCATTTAGTATTCATGACTTAATCCTTCATGATCTTTAATATTATATCTTTCATGACATGATTTCTTTGTATTTATGGCTTGTATGCCTTGTAATGATTGAAATATTTTACACTATTATATCCTTCCCTTTCCTTGTGACAATGACATAAGGGGAGAAAAACTTTGCTAGCTTGCGCATCCTAAAAAAAACAAAATTGTTGCTAGTGTGCACATCTCAAAAGAGAACAAAAAATTATTACCTTACACAATTCAAGAAAAAACAAAATTGCTAGCTTTTATGTTCGAAAATGATATAAAACTTGCTAAATTTGCTAGCTTGAACATTGCAAAAAAAACTAAAATTGCTAGCTTGCATATCTTAAAAGAGAAGTAAAAAACATTATCTTGCCCATCTCAAGAAGCAAAGAATTGCTAAACTTGCAATTTCTAAAACTTGCTAGCTTGTATATTCTAACTTGCCATCTTACTAGCTTGCATATCTAAAAATTTGCTTGTTGCACTTCTCATTTCTGTTGATGACAAAGGGAGAGAAAGTATGATGATAATCATGCATATTATGCCTAAAATAATAATTTAAAATTATGTATGATGATCATGCATGTAATGATGATTTTAAAAATATATATTATCTTTTAGAATGATGCATGCAATACTCATGATTTTATTACGATGATGTATATGATGTATTGCATATGATGTGATTAAAATAGTTTCAACATGGACTAAAATGTTGAATCTCGGATTTTGATGATAAAGTCGATTATCATTTGTTATCTAATCTATATATTGAGATAAGTGTGCAGGATTAACTATGATGAAAGTGAGACATGCAGCATGAGTTGCGCCGGAGTCAAGACAATGATCACGTTGGGAGTTCGAGAGTTCGACGGAAGTTCGGACAGTCGTCAAAAGTTCTACAGGAACAAATCCGAGAAGTCCATAAGCTTGCCAAAGAAGCTCGTTGGAACTCGCCAAGTGAATCGTCGCAAGTCCAGGAGTTTGCCGGAAGTCCGAAGGAGCATCACCGAGGGTTCATTGGATGATCGACAGAAGTTCGCCGGAAGCTCGCCGGAAGAAGCGATTGACGCACCGGAGCAAGTTGCAGTAAATGTCTTAGGAAAACTCGTAGTTCGCACATTGATTAAGTTGGAAATGGGAGGTGATCCCATTAACTTAATCTTGGGGCAATTGGGCCCCTGAAAAACCCAAATTGGGCCGAATGGATCAACCCATTCGGACCCTGATTTCTGCCAAGCGGTTGAACCGCCCAAGGCAGGAGGTTGCACCGCTTGGGCTCAGTCTCCGAGCGAGACTAGGAGGTGCAACCGCTCCAGCCAGGCGGTGGCACTGCCTGGGGCTCAGTCTCCGAGCGAGACTGGGCGGTGCAACCTCCCCTGACAGGAGGTGGCACCGCCTGAGCTCAGTCTTCGAGCTCTGCCAAGCGGTGCAACCGCCTCAGTCAGGAGGTGCAACCGCCTGAGCTCGGTCTTCGAGCTCTGTCAGGAGGTGCAACCGCCCCTGACAGGAGGTAGCACCGCCCAGAGGCTCAATCTTCGAGCTCTGCCAGGCGGTGCAACCGCTCCAGTCAGGAGGTGCAACCGCCTGATCCCGGAATTCCGGGAATTGATAGTTTTGAGCTCTAAATTTGAACTGGGTTGGGGCCTATAAATACCCCACCCATTCAGTACTGAAAGGGTATGAACTGACACCGAAATCTTGATCCTTTTCTGTGATTCTTAGAGCTCAAAATTATTGTAAAGGCCAAAAGTTCTTCTCCCTCTGTTCTTCCAAGTTCTGAGTTGTAAAGAGAGGAGAGAAAATTCTGTAAGGGTTGTCTCCTAAGCCCATCAAAAGGAGTGAAACTGTAAAAGGGTGGTTGGCCTTCGCCTATTGAAGGAAGGCCTCTAGTCGACGTCGGTGACCTTGTCGGTGGAGGAAGCCAAAAGTGGAGTAGGTCAAGATTGACCGAACCACTCTAAATCTCGGTTTGCATTTACTTTGAGCATCTTATCTTTACTACAAACCTCCTCAATAGCTTACTGCCTTCTGTGTTTTTACGAACGTGTTTTAAAGTTCAGTGCTTTCCGAATCGGGATTTAAGACGCGAATCAGTTTTATCGTACGAACGTCGTATTTCAGTTTACGCTTACATTCTGATTTCCATTATAACTACAAACTGACTTTATATCTTTGCTTTAACTGCATCTTACCTTATCTTAAGTTAAAGTGGTTTACAAATCAGCTTTTATACCAAAATCACTTTTATCGTACGAACATCGTATTTCAGTTTGCGCTTATATTCTGATTTCCATCATAACTGCAAACTGCGTTCATATATTTGCTGCATCTCTCCTAGTCAAAAGTTGAAGTGATTTACGAATCGGCTTTCTTACCAAAATCACTTCTATCAAACGAAAGCAGTTTTCGATTTTAATCGTAGAAGGTTTTCCGCTGCACTAAGTCACCCCCCCTCTTAGTGCTCTTGATCCTAACAATTGGTATCAGAGCGGGGTTAACTCTCTAACGGATTAAAACCCAAGAGAGATAGCATACGCCGGAAACCAAGAGGGCCATTCTATTACACGTCCACCCATGTTCAGTGGGACGGACTACACCAATTGGAAGACCCGAATGAGGATCTTTCTTATTTCTATGGATTTTGAACTTTGGAATCTTGTCGAAAAATGATTTTCGAAGCCTTCTCTTCCAGTAATCGATTGGAATGAATTGGAGAAGAAGGCTTTCGCTCTTAATGCAAAGGCTATGAATGCCTTATTTTGTGCACTTGATAAAAACAAGTTTAACCGTGTTTCGACTTGTGAAACCACATTTGATATTTGGCACACACTCGAAGTGACTCACAAAGGCACAAGTAGAGTGAAAGAGTCAAAAATCAATCTTCTGTTACATTCTTTCGAACTTTTCCGGATAAAACCGAGTGAAACCATTGACGACATGTTTACCCGTTTCACGGATGTCGTCAACGGTCTAAAAGGACTCGGAAAAAGTTTTTTGGATTTTGAGCTCGTAAATAAGATTCTAAGATCCCTTCCTAAGAGTTGGGATCCTAAAGTCACTACTATTCAAGAGGTGAAAGATCTAAGCAACTTCCCTCTTGAAGAACTAATCGGGTTATTCATGACCTATGAGATGACTTGCAAAGCTCATGAAGAGCAAGAAGACATCCTTCCAAAGAACAGGAAGGATATGTCACTTAAAACTTCAGAAGGCCACTTGAGAGAAAACTCAAGTGATGAGGACTATGATGATGACTTGGCACTTCTAACAAGAAAATTTAAAATATTCATTAAAAGAAACAAGTTTAAGAATGACGTAAAAAATAAACTTGAACCCAAGAAGGACCAAGTTATTTGCTATGAATGCAAAAAGCCGGGACACTACAAGAGTGATTGTCCCCAAGCCAAAAAGAGAACATCAAAGAAGAAGGCGCTCAAAGCAACGTGGGATGACTCGAGCGCGTCCGAAGAAGAGGAGTCCAACACCGAGCAAGTTGCTCACTACGCCTTAATGGCCATCGAAGTGGAGGTAACGAATTTAATGGATGCAGATTTATCATTTGATGAATTATTAAATGCCTTCCATAACTTATTTGATGAATGCAAGATTATTAGTAGAAAATATAAATTGCTAAAAAAGGAGCATGATAATCTTACTTGTAATTTTGATAAGTTAAAGACTGAATATCATGATAGTTTAAGTTCATGCACAAAATACCATGATCTAGAAACTCTCCAAAAGGAAAACTTGCTACTTAAGGACACCTTGAAGAAATTCGAGGTTGGTAGCAAGTCATTGAACATGATCCTTCCAAACAGGGGTCACGTTCCCAAAAGAAGTGGAATTGGATTTGTGAGAAGTCCTCACCAAAATCCAACCACCTTCATAAAAGGCTCCATCTTACATGTTTGACACCAAAGCAAATGCAACTTTTGTTACAAATTTGGACACAAAACATATTATTGTCCATTCAAGAAAATTAGTCCAAATAAATTAATTTGGGTTCCTAAAGGAACCATAATAAATTCTATGCAACATGATAAATAATGTAGATATATTTTTGAGGCACCCAAAAGCAAATGGGTTCCTAAAAATCATCCTTTCTTATAGAAACCTATACCATCGCAAGCTAGGAGCAAGAGATGGTACCTTGATAGTGGATGCTCAAGGCATATGATCGGAGATCCATCTCAATTCTCTAAGCTCACTTGCATAGACGAAGGCTATGTCACCTTCGGAGACAGCAACAAAGGTAAAATCATTGGCAAAGGAACCATAGGTAACAAATCCAACTTCTTTATTGAAGATGTTTTGTTAGTTAATGGTTTAAAACATAACCTCTTGAGCATTAGTCAACTATGTGATAAAGTATACATTGTCAGATTCGAATCTAATGCTTGCATCATTGAAAAATCACACAAAAACATGTCTATGATTGTATTAAAACAAAATAACGTATATACTATTGACATCAATGATTTGTGTAATGAAATATGTTTTTCGATTTTGAATGAGGATGCTTGGCTATGACATAGAAGATTAGGTCATGCTAGCATGAAACTAATCACTCAAATATCATCTAAAGAACTTGTAAGAGGAATTCCTCATATCAAGTTCATCAAAGATAATGTATGTGATGCTTGCCAATTAGGTAAACAAATTAAGGGTAGTTTCAAATCTAAGAATCAAATAAGCACCTCTAGGCCCTTACAATTGATCCATATGGACTTGTTCGGACCAATCTCTACATCAAACCTAGGAGGTAGCAAATACACCTTCGTCATTGTGGATGACTATAGTAGATATACATGGACTTACTTCTTAAAACAGAAAAATGAATGCTTTAGATACTTTACCAAGTTTTGTAAACTTGTTCAGAATGAGAAGGGATCTATGATTTCGTCAATTAGAAGTGATCACGGTGGAGAATTTCAAAACCATGATTTCCAAGAATTTTGTGAACTCAATGGATACAACCATAATTTCTCTACTCCAAGAAATCCTCAACAAAATGGAGTAGTAGAAAGAAAAAATCGAAATTTACAAGAAATGGCAAGAACCATGTTAAATGAACATAGCCTACCCAAATATTTTTTAGCCGAAGCCGTAAACACCGCATGCTATATTTTGAATAGAGTTCTGGTAAGACCCTTACTCACCAAAACTCCTTATGAGTTATGGAACAACAAAAAACCCAATGTTTCATATTTCAAAGTCTTTGGGTGTAAGTGTTTTATCTTGAATGAAAAGGATAACTTAGAAAAATTTGATGCTAAATCCGATGAAGGAATCTTTCTTGGTTATTCTTCGGTTTCTAAAGCTTTTCGTATCTTCAATAAAAGAACCTTAATTATTGAAGAATCCATTCATGTTGTTTTCAATGAGATTTTCGAAATCAGGAAAAACGATTTTGATGATGATGTTAATTTTGATTCCTTAAATTTAAATGAAACCCCATCTCCAACTAGCAACTTGGATGCATCCACTTTCGAAACATCCTTACCCAAGGATTGGAAGTATGTAGATGCTCATCCCAAGGAGCTAATCTTAGGAGACACATCAAAGGGGGTTCAAACACGATCTTCTCTTAAAAATTTTTGTGCGAAGCTGAACCCAAATGTGTTGACGAAGCCATGAAAGATGATTCATGGATTATCGCAATGCAAGATGAATTGAATCAATTTGAGAGAAATGAGGTGTGGAAGCTTGTTCCTAGGCCAAATGACCATTTAGTTATTGGTACTAAATGGGTTTTTAGAAACAAGCAAGATGAAAATGGTATCGTGGTTAGAAACAAGGCTAGATTAGTGGCCAAAGGTTTCAACCAAGAAGAAGGTATCGATTACGAAGAAACCTTCGCTCCTGTGGCTCGATTGGAAGCCATAAGGATGCTCATTGTCTACGCTAGTAGTAATAATTTTAAGTTGTTTCAAATGGATGTAATAAGCGCTTTTCTTAATGGCTTTATTTCCGAAGAAGTTTATGTTGAACAACCTCCTGGATTTGAAAATAATAGCCTCCCTAATCATGTGTTTAGATTAACTAAAGCTCTCTATGGTTTAAAACAAGCCCCAAGGGCTTGGTATGAGAGACTTAGTTCTTTTCTTATTGAAAATAATTTCACAAAAGGCAAGGTTGATACTACATTATTCATCAAGAATTTTGAAAATAATTTTCTTATTGTTCAGATTTATATTGATGATATTATCTTTGGTTCCACGAATGAATCTCTTTGTGAATCGTTTGCTAAAACTATGAGTCTTGAATTCGAAATGAGTTTAATGGGAGAATTAACATTCTTCTTAGGCTTACAAATCAAACAACTAAGCAATGACATCTTTATTAGTCAAACTAAATATGCTATGAATTTATTAAAAAAGTTTAATATGAATAGCTCAAAGGCTATTAACACTCCTATGAGCACCTCCACTAAGTTAGAAATTGATGAAAGTGGAGAAAGCTTCGATCAAAAAACTTATAGGGGTATGATAGGAAGTTTACTTTACCTCACTGCAACTAGACCAGACATCATGTTCAGTATAGGACTTTGTGCTAGATTTCAATCAAACCCTAAGATATCTCATCTCAAAGCAATTAAAAGAATACTTAGATATCTTAATGGTACCACAAATCTAGGATTATGGTACCCGAAATTAGAGAATCTTGAGTTAATTGCTTATGCTGATGCAGACTTTGCTGGCTGTAGACTAGATAGAAAAAGTACATCAGGATCATGTCAATTTTTAGGACATGCTCTTGTCTCCTGGTCATCTAAGAAACAAAACTCGATTGCACTATCAACAACCGAAGCTGAATATATTGCAGCAAGTGCATGCTGTGCACAAGTTGTATGGATGAAAAACACCTTAGAAGATTACAAAGTTCATCTTAAAAATATTCCCATTAAATGTGATAACATAAGTGCAATATGCTTAACCAAAAATCCTATACAACACTCAAGAACAAAACATATTGATATTAGACATCACTTTATATGAGATCATGTTACTAATCATGACGTAACCATAGAGTTCATTGATACTAAACATCAACTAGCTGATATTTTTACAAAACCTCTGAGTGAAGAGCAATTTGATTTCATAAGAAGAGAATTAGGAATATTGATGTGTCCGAATACATAAACTAGTTAAAATTATTTTTCGGACTTTATTAAATGCTCAAATCACTTGATTGCCATTACATGCCTAAATAACATGTTGGAAATTATGTGTTGAATACAAAAAAGTTTTGTCTTCATGATTGTATTTGAAAATCTGTAGCATAGTCTTGTCTGAATGCATGAAAAAGTTCATTTCATATTTCGGATTCGCTTAACAATTTGAATGCTAAAAATCGAATTTTCTCATACACTCTTATGAAAAATATTTTTTTCTGAAATGGATTTGATGAAATGATTCCTTCTTATGAATTCCATCTTGAAATATGGATGATAGTATTTTTACTTGCAAAAAGCTGTTTCACACACATATCTTGACTCAAAGTAAACTCACAAATAGCTGGTATCACAAATGGCTTTCCTCCTTCATGCAAAAAGGATTATAACAAAAAAAGAGGAAGAAGTATTCAATGCAATCTACGTATCATGCCTTCCCTTATATGCTTGATAATTTGCTGGTATCACAACTACCATGCTTTTTGTTGATGATAAAGGGGGAGAAATATATGAATTGATGCTATAAACACTGATGCTATGATTATGCCATGCTTGCATCACCAAGAGATATATGAACAGATGCCATGCATTAATTTGCATTATGCCTTGAGTTGATATCTTACCATGTGAAGAAATGCAATACTTGCTAAAATATTTGAAATGTGTACATCATGTAATGATATCAAAATCTTACTTCACAGCTTTACATGTTGATATGATGAATTGCTACAATTTCCATCATTCAAACTTGTTTTTGTAATATTTGAAAATGAATGTCAAGCCTTAACATCATCTTCAGAGAGATACATCATGATGGGAATCATGATGGGAGTATTGATAAGTTCAAATGATTTTAACTTATCAATATGTCTCTTGAATTCTTAGGTTTTGAATTCAAGAATGACTTATCTCAATTATAGCATATAGATAGGGGGAGTTAAGGTTAACTCCATTATCAATTGATTGTCATCATAAAAAAGGGGGAGATTGTTGAATCTCGGATTTTGATAATGAAGTCAATTTTCATTTGTTATCTAATCTATATGTTGAGATAAGTGTGCAGGATTAACTACGATGAAAGTGACACATGCAGTAGGAGTTGCGCCGGAGTCAAGACAATGATCACGTTGGGAGTTCGAGAGTTCGATGGAAGTTCGGACAGTCGTCGGAAGTTCTACGGGAACAAATCCGAGAAGTCCATAAGCTTGCCAAAGAAGCTCATCGGAACTCGCCAAGTGAATCGTCACAAGTCCAGGAGTTTGCCGGAAGTCCGTAGGAGAATCACCAAGGGTTCATCGGATGATCGACGGAAGTTCGCCGGAAGCTCGCCGGAAGAAGCGATTGACGCACCGGAGCAAGTTGCAGTAAATGTCTTATGAAAACTCATAGTTAGCACAGTGATTAAGTTGGAAATGGGAGGTGATCCCATTAACTTAATCTTGGGGCAATTGGGCCCCTGAAAAACCTAAATTGGGCCGAATGGATCAACCCATTCGGACCCTGATTTCTGCCATACGGTTGAACCGCCCAAGGCAGGAGGTTGCACCGCCTGGACTCAGTCTCCGAGCGAGACTGGGAGGTGCAACCACTCCAGCCAAGCGGTGGCACCGCTTGGGGCTTAGTCTCCGAGCGAGACTGGGCGGTGCAACCTCCCCTGACAGGAGGTGGCACCGCCTGAGCTCAGTCTTTGAGCTCTGCCAGGCGATGCAACCGCCTCAGTCAGGAGGTGCAACCGCCTGAGCTCGGTATTCGAGCTCTGTCAGGAGGTGCAACCGCCCCTGACAGGAGGTAGCACCGCCTAGAGGCTCAGTCTTCGAGCTCTACCAGGTGGTGCAACCGCTCCAGTCAGGAGGTGCAACCGCCTGATCCTGGAATTTCGGGAATTGACAGTTTTGAGCTCCAAATTTGAACTAGGTTGGGGCCTATAAATACCCCACCCATTCAGCACTGAAAGGGTATGAACTGACACTGAAATCTTGATCCTTTTCTGTGATTCTTAGAGCTGAAAATTGTTGTAAAGGCCAAAAGTTCTTCTCCCTCTATTCTTACAAGTTCTGAGTTGTAAAGAGAGGAGAGAAAATTCTGTAAGGGTTGTCTCCTAAGCCCGTCAAAAGGAGTGAAACTGTAAAAGGGTGGTTAGCCTTCGCCTATTGAAGGAAGGCCTCTAGTTGACGTCGGTGACCTCTTCGGTGGAGGAAGCCAAAAGTGGAGTAGGTCAAGATTGACCGAACCACTCTAAATCTCGGTTTGCATTTACTTTGAGTATCTTATCTTTACTGCAAACCTCCTCAATAGCTTACTGCCTTCTATGTTTTTACGAACGTGTTTCAAAGTTTAGTGCTTTCCGAATCAGGATTTAAGATGCAAATCAGTTTTATCGTACGAACGCCGTATTTCAGTTTGCGCTTACGTTCTGATTTCCATTATAACTGCAAACTAACTTTATATCTTTGCGTTAACTGCATCTCACCTTATCTTAAGTTAAAGTGGTTTACGAATCAGCTTTTATACCGAAATCGCTTTTATCGTACGAACGTCGTATTTCAGTTTGCGCTTATATTCTGATTTCCATCATAACTGCAAACTACGTTCATATCTTTTCAGCATCTCTCCTAGTCAAAAGTTGAAGTGATTTACGAATCGGCTTTCTTACCAAAATCACTTCTATCGAACGAAAGCAGTTTTCGATTTTAATCGCAGAAGGTTTTCCGCTGCACTAATTCACCCCCCCTCTTAGTGCTCTTGATCCTAACATAAAAGGTCATCATTTATGCCTTATTTCAATATGGCATATTGATAGGGGGAGTTTAGTTTAAACTTTATCATCAATTAATTGGTTGTCATCATAAAAAATGGGGAGATTGTTGAATCTCGGATTTTGATGTTGAAATCAATTGATGATTTTGTGATCTAATTTGCATTTTGAGTAATGCAGGACTAGCTTCGATCAAGGAGAGATAAATTGATTAAAGCAAGAGGAATCGGACATTGGACCGGAGTGAACATGTTAGAAGATTGGACATCGGGCCGAAGTATCGGTCGACGTGTTGGCAGAAGGCTCGTGCCATAAATTTGGGCATTGAGCCAAAGGATTGGACATTATGCCAAGGAGATCGGAAGTTACGGGAGTCAACATGCCGATTGGGCAATACGCCGAAGGAGAGGATGATGCGCCAAAGGATCGGTTGAGCGCCGGATGAACCAATGACATGTCGGACAAAGGATTCATGCTTTGTAATCATTTGTCTAGGATAGAAGTAGTTTAGGGGGCTAATTGAGTTAGCTTTTGGTGTAATCATACTAACTCAATTAGGGGCCAATTGGCCCCTAATTGGGACTGATTTGGGCTCATTGGGAGGCCCATTTAGTGACCCAAAAGTTGGGTTAAGCGGTGGTACCGCCAGAACAAGCGGTGGAACTGATTGTAAGTTGGAAAACTCGAAAACCCAGTCTTTGAGTCTGTCAGGCGGTGGTACCGCTAGATAGGGCTATGGTACAACCTAGTGACATTGTGTCAAGCAGTGGTACCGCCCAATGTCAGGCTATAGGTGGTGGTACCGTCCAGTGCAGGTAGTTGTACCGCCCGTACTCGAAAGACCAAAAAATTTAAATTTTTGTCTCCATTTTTTAAACCATTTGGGGCCTATAAATACCCCACTTAGGTAACAAGAAAGAAGCAAGAATTCTTGAGGAAAAAATTGAGTAAACTCTGCCAAAACTTTGAGTTCCCTCCTCCTAGTGCTTAGAGTTAATCCTAAGGGAGGTGTGTGAGAGAATACTTGTAAAAGAGTGACTTGTAAAGGTTATCTACTAAACCCGTGAAAAGAAGAAAGTGCTATATAGAGGTGGTTGGTCTTCGCCTATTGAAGAAAGATCTATAGTGGATGTTGGTGACCTCAACGGAGGAGTAATCAGAAGTCGATGTAGGTCACTACGACTGAACCACTATAAATTCCAGTGTGTTCTTTGTTGAATGTCGGATTTTGATGATGAAGTCAATTGTCATTTGTTATTTAATCTATATGTTGAGATAAGTGTGCAGGATTAACTACGATGAAAGTAAGACATGCAGCAGGAGTTGCGCCGGAGTCAAGACAATGATCACGTTGGGAGTTCGAGAGTTCGACGGAAGTTCGGACAGTCGTTGGAGGTTCTGCGGGAACAAATCCGAGAAGTCCATGAGCTTGCCAAAGAAGCTCGTCAGAACTTGCCAAGTGGATCGTCGCAAGTCTAAGAGTTTGCCGGAAGTCCGCAGGAGCATCACCGAGGGTTCATCGGATGATCGACGGAAGTTCGCTGGAAGCTCGCCGGAAGAAGCGATTGACGCACCGGAGCAAGTTGCAGTAAATGTCTTAGGAAATATCATAGTTAGCACAATGATTAAGTTGGAAATGGGAGGTTATCCCATTAACTTAATCTTGGGGCAATTGGGCCCCTGAAAAATCCAAATTGGGCCGAATGGATTAACCCATTCGGACCCTGATTTCTGGCAGGAGGTGCAACCGCCCAAGCTAGGAGGTGGCACCGCCTGGGCTAAGTCTCCGAGCGAGATTGGGTGGTGCAACCGCTCTAGCCAAGCGGTGGCACCGCTTGGGCTCAGTCTCCGAGCGAGACTGGGCGGTGCAACCTCCCCTAACAGGAGGTGGCACCGCCTGGGCTCGGTCTCCGAGCACTGGCTGAGCGGTGCAACCGCCTCAGTCAGGAGGTTGCACCGCCTGAGCTCGGTCTTCGAGCTCTGGCAGGAGGTGCAACCGCCCCTGACAAGAGGTGGCACCGCCTAGAGGCTCAATCTTCGAGCTCTGCCAGGCGGTGCAACCGCTCCAGTCAGGAGGTGCAACCGCCCGATCCCGGAATTTCGGGAATTGACAGTTTTGAGCTCCAAATTTGAACTGGGTTGGGGCCTATAAATACCCCACCCATTCAGCACTGAAAGAGCACTAAACATACACCAAAATCTTGATCTTGTTCTGTGATTTTTAGAGCTCAAAATTGTTGTAAAGGCCAAAAGTTCTTCTCCCTCTTTTCTTCCAAGTTCTGAGCTGTAAAGAGAGGAGAGAAAATTTTGTAAGGGTTGTCTCCTAAGCCCGTCAAAAAGAGTGAAACTATAAAAGGGTGGTTGTGTCATGACCCGAGTCTGATGAGCCAACTGGCCAATAACTCCATTTTGGTCCTTCAACCACGGACCAAAATGCTTAAGCGGGAGTTAACGTAGTACACTCATCAGGCCCTTATAAGCTAATCATACACATTGTCCACTTCTGATGTGGGACTAATGGGATGTTACAATAAGTTGGAAACCATGATTCGTACGAAACTTGTTTCAACAGAAAATAGATTGATATATCTTTCGATAATAGCCTTCTTGAGGGTATTGGAGCATAATTGACAATCTGAAGTATTTATCCAATGAGCCTCTCGAATTCTATCAGAAATCAAGATTTGATCGATTTCGTTTCGTTCGTTTGGAAATAGATTTTGTTCAGTTCCCTTCACTTAATTGTGGCTTATATTAATATTTGAATTCTCGTTTGCTCTTGTCTATAAATTATTACCATTCCTGAACATATTGTGTAACGTTTATGCTATATCTCAAATGTCATGACCCGAGTCTGATGAGCCAACTGGCCAATAACTCCTATTTTGGTCCTTCAACCATGGACCAAAATGCTCCCAGATTGAACCCTAGCATAGTGCATGTGAGGATTAACTCAGTGGTGGCTCCACGCCGTGATGAGTTCTTTGACTCCATCCACGGGTAACTCTTTCCTACTCGAGCCCTCTCACCCTGCCCAAATGCTAGGTCGGCTCTGATACCAAATGTCACGACCCGAGTCTGATGAGCCAACTGGCCAATAACTCCTATTTTGGTCCTTCAACCACGGACCAAAATGCTTAAGCGGGAGTTAACGTAGTACACTCATCAGGCCCTTATAAGCTAATCATACATATTGCCCACTTCCAATGTGGGACTAATGGGATGTTACAAGTTGGCCTTCGCCTATTGAAGGAAGGCCTCTAGTTGACGTCGGTGACCTCGTCGGTGGGGGAAGCCAAAAGTGGAGTAGGTCAAGATTGACCGAACCACTCTAAATCTCGGTTTGCATTTACTTTGAGCATATTATCTTTACTATAAACCTCCTCTAAAGCTTATTGCTTTCTGCGCATATACGATCGGGTTTCAAGCTTTGCACTTTCCGAATCAGCGTTTAGACGTAAATCTATTTTTTCGTACGATCATCATATTTCAGTTTGCGTTTACGTTTTGATTTCTATCATAACTGCAAACTACCTTTATATCCTTGCTTAAACTGCATCTCGCCTAATCAAGTGATTTATGAATCAATATTTAGACGTAAATCAGTTTCTTCGTACGAACGTCGTATTTCAGTTTGCGCTTATATTCTGGTTTTCATCATAACTGCAAACTGCCTTCATAGATTGACTTTAACGTCATCTCGCTTGATCTTAAGTTAAAGTAATCTTAGAATCGGCTTTCACACCGAAATCATTTTTATCGTTCGAACATTTTTTTATCGTTAAAAGATTTTCGCTGTACTAATTCACCCCCCCCCCCTCTTAGTGCTCTTGATCCTAACAATTGGTATCAGAGCGGGGTTAACTCTCAAACGGATTAAAACCCAAGAGAGATGGCATACGCCAGAAACCAAGAGGGCCACTCTATTACACATCTACCCATGTTCAATGGGACGGACTACACCTATTGGAAGACCCGAAGGAGGATCTTTCTTATTTCTATGGATTTTGAACTTTGGAATCTTGTCGAAAATGGATTTTCGAAGTCTTCTCTTCCAATGATCGATTGGAATGAATTAGAGAAGAAGGCTTTCGCTCTTAATGCAAAGGCTATGAATGCCTTATTTTCTACGCTTGATAAAAATGAGTTCAACCGTGTTTCGATTTGTGAAACCGCATTTGATATTTGGCACACACTCGAAGTGACTCACAAAGGCACAGGTAGAGTGAAAGAGTCAAAAATCAATCTTTTGTTACACTCTTTCGAACTTTTCCAGATGAAACCGAGTGAGACTATTGGCGACATGTTTACCCGTTTCACGGATGTTGTCAACGGTTTAAAAGGACTCGGAAAAAGCTTTTCGGATTTTGAGCTCGTAAATAAGATTCTAAGATCCCTTCCTAAGAGTTGGGATCCTAAAGTCACTGCTATTCAAGAGGCGAAAGATCTAAACAACTTCCCTCTTGAAGAACTAATCGGGTCATTAATGACCTACGAGATGACTTGCAAAGCTCATGAAGAGCAAGAAGACATCCTTCCAAAGAACAGGAAGGATATGACACTTAGAACTTCAGAAGACCACTTGAGAGAAAACTCAAGTGATGAGGACTGTGACGATAACTTGGCACTTCTAACAAGAAAATTTAAAAAATTCATTAAAAGAAACAAGTTTAAGAATGACACAAAAAACAAACTTGAACCCAAGAAGGACCAAGTTATTTACTATGAGTGCAAAAAGCCAAGATACTACAAGAGTGATTGTCCCCAAGTCAAAAAGAGAACATCAAAGAAGAAGACGCTCAAAGCAACATGGGATCACTCGAACGCGTCCGAAGAAGAGGAGTCCAACACCGAGCAAGTTGCTCATTACGCCTTAATGGCCATCGGAGAGGAGGTAACAAATTTAATAGATACAGATTTATCATTTGATGAATTATTAAATGCCTTCCATGACTTATTTGATGAATGCAAGATTATTAGTAGAAAATATAAATTGCTAAAAAAGGAGCATAATAGTCTTACTTGTAATTTTGATAAGTTAAAAACTGAATATCATGATAGTTTAAGTTCATGCATAAAATGCCATGATCTAGAAACTCTCCAAAATGAAAACTTGCTACTTAAGGACACCTTGAAGAAATTCGAGGTTGGTAGCAAGTCATTGAACATGATCCTTGCAAACAAGGGTCACATTCCCAAAAGAAGTGGAATCGGATTTGTGAGAAGTCCTCACTAAAATCCAACCACCTTCATAAAAGGCCCCATCTTACATGTTCGACATCAAAGCAAATGCAACTTTTGTTGCAAACTTGGACACAAAACGCATTATTATCCATTCAAGAAAATTAGTTCGAACAAATTAATTTGGGTTCCTAAAAGAACCATGATAAATTCTATGCAACATGATAAACAATGTAGATCTATTTTTGAGGCACCCAAGAGCAAATGGGTACCTAAAGATCATCCTTTCTTGTAAAGACATAAAACATCTTAAGTTGAGAGCAAGAAATAATATCCCGCTCTTTGGATTCTCGATATTCATGACACGAGATCCAAAAAGAACTCGCGATGCTCTCTAGCCTAAATAACAGAAGAGGATTAGAAAGTTAAAATTACAAATGTGATATAGATATAATCCTATTTGATCTCTCAGAATTGGAAACCCTTGATCCTCACTTCACATATCCTGTAGATTTTCAAACTCATTGATTTCATTCGTTCGTTACTTTCAATTCCAACTATATCATGAACTTACTAAGGTTGTCATGAACTTGCAAAGCTTACCAATCTGAACAATCCGTCACAAACATGTAGGCACGTCACAAGATCTATCTTGATCATGCAAAATTTCTTATCTTACAATGAAAATTCTTACATAATTACGTAAGTAATTATGTAAAGCTGATTGCGTTGAATGAAAATTCTTCTCAAGTCAAAAACTTTCAAATCATATCACACTGCGGTCAAAACAAGTGCTCACCACCTGCAGGTGGTGGCACTGCCCCAGCTGGAGGTAGCACCTCCGACTGTCACGTGTTGCAAGCAGTTGCACTGCCCCAACTAGAGGTGCAACCGCCCGCAACTCTGCCCCTTTTTAAACCGAGCTAGGGCCGGCGGTGGAACCGACCCCAACTCACTCCTTTCCCCTCTTTACTCTTCCAAAGCTTCTCCACCTCCATTTCTCCTCTCATAGCATACCAAATACTCCTCATTTCGAAGCAAAAGATCAACAATCTTTCCCCCTTTTGAAGATCTCACTAAGGTATTCTCTAAGAAGCCCTTAAATTCTGTTTTTGATTCATTTACTCTTGCTCATTACTATCCTCCTAAACAGTAGTAGTTATGGGGTCTAGAAGATCCTCAAGGGACAAAGGGAAGAGGAGATTAGTGGAAGATTTTGATCTTACCCTTTTCGATTCAAAATATCATGCTGAAAAGTTTTCCTCCTTCGAACTTAGGAGTGTCAATAAGGGAAAACATGTTGATTTAAATGAACTAAGATACTTAGAGACAATCCAATGGTTTGCAAACTTAGATCTACTCCCTATTTTACAAATTAATGAACCCATCTATCCAAGACTAGTTAGATTGTTTTACAACAACATACAAGTAGATGAAGAAGGAAGAATGTCTACCTATCTCTTAGGACAACACATCTCCATTACGGATAAATTCATTTGCGACATGATAGGCATTCCGATAAAAAGTAGAGGACTTTACTTTAGAGGATCATGGGATGATGAAACTGTTGGGACAACATATGTTGAAGCCTTAGGAACTATTTTCGCCAATCCCAACTTAACATTTGTTCCTAAAAGTTGTGAACATCTATTGCCACTAAACACTAAGGTACTTCATCATATCCTAACTAGCATCATTCTCCCTAAACAATACCATCATGATGAAATAAGCCAATTAGAATTAGGAACTATGTATTTGATCATGAAAGGACATGACATCTGTCTTGGTTATCTTATCCAACAAAACATGTTAGAACTATCTAAGAAAGATATGATGCTTCCATATGGTGGTATAATCACCAGAATACTGAAAGCCTACAATATTCTAATACCACCGGAAGAAGTAATAAAAGTAGATAGGTTTAGCATAATAAATAAAAATCTACTTCACTGATTAAGATGTGTTTATAGAAACGGTAACTGGGTTAGAATGCCTAGAAGAACCGATCCCTCTCAACCTGAACCAGAACCGGAAACACCAGTCTTTAGGGGTACTCAATCTCCTTCGATCTATCCCTTTGAGGAAACACATTCATTTGAGCTAGCTCATACATCATCTGTCGAAGATATTGGGATTCGGATGGACCGATTTGAACAAAGACAAGAACGGCTTGAACATCGACAAGATCAAATCCTATCTGAGCTATAGCAAATTCATCGACAATTTGACTCTTTATTTAGGCATTTTAATTTTCCACCTCCTGAATGAGCTTGTTTGTGTATTGTAAACTCTTTATGTTACTCACTATGATCACAATGCCTTGTGCCTTGATCCTTGATCTGGTTACCTGATGTATTTATTTGTGAGCAGAGTCACAAACATCACTCATTGTTTAATCTCGTTACTCACTGTCGGATTTTACATCGAAACTAAATGTTTTTGAAAACCTTGTGTCTTGATTTCCATGATAAATATGATTTGTGAAAATGATATACCAATGCAGTTGATGCGTCATGTTTTTACAAAACCTCTAAGTGAAGAACAATTTGATTTCATAAGAAGAGAGTTAGGAATGTTGATGTGTCTGAGTACATAAACTAGTTAAAATTATCTTTCGGACTTAATTGAATGATCAAATCACTTGATTGCCATTACATGCCAAAATAACATGTTGGAAATTATGTGCTGAATACAAAAATTTCCATAACAATAAGCATGTTTTGATTGTATTTGAAAATCTATAGCATAGTCTTGTCCGAATGCATGAAAGTGCTCATTTCATGTTTGGATTCGCTTAACAATTGGTATCCTAAAAATCAGATTTTCTCATACACTTATATGTGAAAAATATTTTTCTGAAATGGATTTGATGAAATGATTCCTGCTTATGAATTCCATCTTGAAATATGGATGATAGTGCTTTTACTTGCAAAGATTTGCTTCACATACATATCTTGATATCTGAAGCATGATTTAATCTCTCATCGGTTTTAACTTCACTCAGAGTAAACTCACAAATAGCTGGTATCACAAATGACCTTCCTCCTTCATGTAAAAAGATTATAACAAATAAAAAGGAAGAAGTATTCAAAGTGATCTACATATCATGCTTGTACAATTGATTTCCTATCACTTACTATTGGAAAATAACTTGAACCTAGTAAAGGCATGAACGACTATCACACTTATGCTCAAAATTCGCTTATTGTTCTCCTGCTATCACAATTACCATGCTTTTTGTTGATGACAAAGGGGGAGAAATATATGAGTATTAATGCCATACTTGCATCACCGAGAAATATATAAGTATTAATGCCATGCTTGCATCACCAAGAGATATATGGATTGATGCTATGATTGCTATAATTTGCATAATGCCTTGTTTGTATCTTGTAATGATATCAAAATCTTACTTCACAGTTTTACATGTTGATATCTTATAATTTGATGAATTGCTACTATTACCATCATTCAAACCTGTCATGTAAAATTTGAAAATGAATGTCAAGCCTTGACATCATCTTCAGAGAGATACATCATGATGGGAATCATGATGAGAGTATTGATAAGTTTAAATGATTTTAACTTATCAATATGTCTCTTGAATTCAAAGGTTTTGAATTCTAAAATGACTTATCTCAAGTATGGCATATAGATAGGGGGAGTTAAGGTTAACTCCATTATCAATTGATTGTCATCATAAAAAAAAGGGAGATTGTTGAATCTCGGATTTTGATGATGAAGTCAATTGTCATTTGTTATCTAATCT
This sequence comes from Musa acuminata AAA Group, assembly GCF_036884655.1. NCBI lineage: Eukaryota > Viridiplantae > Streptophyta > Magnoliopsida > Zingiberales > Musaceae > Musa > Musa acuminata. The sequence continues at coordinate 27,120,631 of NC_088340.1, forward strand.
ATATGTTGAGATAAGTGTGTAGGATTAACTACGATGAAAGTAAGACATGCAGTAGGAGTTGCGCTGGAGTCAAGACAATGATCACGTTGGGAGTTCGAGAGTTCGACGGAAGTTCGGACAGTCGTCGGAGGTTCTACGGGAACAAATCCGAGAAGTCCATGAGCTTGCCAAAGAAGCTCGTCGGAACTTGCCAAGTGGATCGTCGCAAGTCCAGGAGTTTGCCGGAAGTCCGCAGGAGCATCACCGAGGGTTCATCGGATGATCGACGGAAGTTCGCCGGAAGCTCGCCGGAAGAAGCGATTGACGCACAAGAGCAAGTTGCAGTAAATGTCTTAGGAAATATCGTAGTTAGCACAATGATTAAGTTGGAAATGGGAGGTGATCCCATTAACTTAATCTTGGGGCAATTGGGCCCCTGAAAAACCCAAATTGGGCCGAATGGATCAACCCATTCGGACCCTGATTTCTGGCAGGAGGTGCAACCGCCCAAGCTAGGAGGTGGCACCGCCTGGGCTAAGTCTCCGAGCGAGACTGGGCGGTGCAACTGCTCTAGCCAAGCGGTGGCACCGCTTGGGCTTAGTCTCCGAGCGAGACTGGGCGGTGCAACCTCCCCTAACAGGAGGTGGCACCGCCCAGAGGCTCGGTCTCCGAGCACTGGCTGAGCGGTGCAACCACCTCAGTCAGGAGGTTGCACCGCCTGAGCTCGGTCTTCAAGCTCTGGCAGGAGGTGCAACCGCCCCTGACAGGAGGTGGCACCGCCCAGAGGCTCAATCTTCGAGCTCTGCCAAGCGGTGCAACCGCTCCAGTCAGGAGGTGCAACCGCCTGATCCCGGAATTTCGGGAATTGATAGTTTTGAGCTCCAAATTTGAACTAGGTTGGGGCCTATAAATACCCCGCCCATTCAACACTGAAAGAGCACTAAACATACACCGAAATCTTGATCTTGTTTTGTGATTTTTATAGCTCAAAATTGTTGTAAAGGCTAAAAGTTCTTCTCCCTCTTTTCTTCCAAGTTCTGAGCTGTAAAGAGAGGAGAGAAAATTCTGTAAGGGTTGTCTCCTAAGCCCGTCAAAAGGAGTGAAACTGTAAAAGGGTGGTTGGCCTTCGCCTATTGAAGGAAGGCCTCTAGTTGACGTCGGTGACCTCGCCGTTGGAGGAAGCCAAAAGTGGAGTAGGTCAAGATTGACTGAACCACTCTAAATCTCGGTTTGCATTTACTTTGAGCATATTATCTTTACTGCAAACCTCCTCTAAAGCTTACTGCTTTCTGCGCATATACGATCGGGTTTCAAGCTTTGCACTTTCCGAATCAGCGTTTAGACGTAAATCTATTTTTTCGTACGATCATCATATTTCAGTTTGCGTTTACGTTTTGATTTCTATCATGCGAGTCTTCCAATATGTGTAATCCGACCCATTAAACAAAGGTGGTCGTGCAATAGAATGACCCTCTTGCATGCCGGAGTAAGCCATCTCTCTTGGGTATTAAACCAAATATGAGAGATAACCTTGCTCTGATACCACTTGTTAGGATCGGAGCGGCACTAAGAGGGGGGGGTGAATTAGTGCAGTGGATTAAAACTTCGATTTTAATAAAATCTTTCGTACGTTAAGAACGAAACTTGAAAAGTTTAACTTGAAGGCGTATTCTTAAAGTTGCGCAGCAAGAGTAATAAGGAACTAAAGTAGTAAGAAGATTTGCAGTAATGTAAATGACAATAATAAAATGCAAACCAGAGATTACGCCGATTTTTAGAGTGGTTCGGTCAAATGACCTACTCCACTTGCGAGGCCCCTCTTCGATGAGGCTCCCACCTTCCACTAGCAAGTCTCTTGAAATGGAAGGGTAAACACCCCTCTTACAACCTTTTACAAGCAGCTCAACCTCTTACAAATTTTCAATAAAAAAGGAGGAGAACTCTCTAGCAAATTGAAAACAAGACTTGCTAAGACTTTCTAAGACTTTTCTCTCAATCAAAATGCTTCACAAAAGTTGTAACCTCAGCTGAGATTTGAGGGGTATTTATAGGCCTCAAGAGGATTCAAATTTTGGGCTCCAAAATTTGAATTCTCTTAGGGTTCCCGGTGCTGGAGGTTCCACCGCCCAGCCAGGCGGTGCCACCGCCTAGCGCTCGGGTGCTGGACGGTGCAACCGCCCAGCCAAGGAGGTGTCACCGCCCAGCCAGGCGGTTCCACCGCCTGGCTTTCCGATTCATTGGTTTGGCTTATTTTTCGCCCAAACCAAATCTGACTTTGGGCCCAATTGGCCCCTAACCAGGATATAGGATTATCTCTTAATCCTAATCCTAATTACAGGTGAACTACATAACACAAAAAAAAACATCCTAAGCAAGTTTTTTAACCGCGAACGTTGAGTCTTGTTCCGGCGAGCTTTCCGACGAACTTCTTCCGACGGACTCCCTGCAAGCTCCCAATCTTTGTGATGACTTTAACGAGTAGCCGAGCCTTCTTGGTGATCTCCGCGAGCCTCCGACGATTTCTTCGGCAAACTTCCGACACGTTCCCGATTTCTTCTCGGACGGTTCTGGCAGCATCTCCGATGATTCTTCGGTCTCTTAAACGTCCATCGAGCTCGACTCCGGTATCCTTGCTTTATGTTTTCTGGTTATCGTAGTTAATCCTGCACACTTAACTCAATAATATGGATTAGATCAATTAACCCACCAATTGATTATATCATCAAAATCCGAGATTCAACACAAGACAATTATGAGAATGAATCCGAAAGATAACTATACAACTTTGGATTTGATTATGTTATAAATATCTTATATACTTTTGAGTTTTGTTAAGAGGAATAAAATATAAAAAATAATTAGGTGTTTCTGAGTTTCTCTTTATGATGTCTAAGAGGGGAGTGAGAAAAAAATATAAATTCTTTGGATTTATATGAGGATTTGTACTTGAGTGAAATCAGGAATATTATAATTAAATCATTTTTATAATTTTTTTAAATCTAACTTAATTTTTTTGTTGGACAAGAAAAGGTCTCGGTAATCTTGCATTGGTTATCGAAGAGTTTCCTAATGTTAAATTTCTTATTTTTTCTCCAAAAAATTCTCACATTTGATTAAGCTAAATAAAAAAAATCAAAATTAGTGAGGAAAGAGATTTATATCCATGGGGAAGCAGGATTTATCTACTATATATAATAAGGAAAGGGTTACGAGTTTGAATCTTGTTATTATGAGCATTTAAGATTTATTAGTTTTTATTATATAATAATATACAAGTTGAATTGAGTAAGTATATTATAGAAGGAAGACATAACACGTTGGAATAATCTTTATTAAGATAGGTGTACTTGGCTTATTTCAGACATAATCCAATAAGCCAAGACAGATCGAAAAATGAAAGATCTAGATATTGTAAGCTATTAAGCTATTAAGATCGATAAAATTTTTAATCTTGAGGTGTCTCGATTATTCTCTACCAAATCAAAGTTTAATAACATAAATATAGTTTTTCATTGGACATGATAGTTTTAACAATCCTGCATAATTACTTTCATTTTGACATAACTCTCACTTGCAATGTGATAGCAGTTAAGATTTTTCATAATAGTAGCTAAGATTTCTTCAACTATACGAGAAAATCTCGTAGTTCTATTGGGAGAAATCCTCCCTCCTAAATGTGTATAAATAGGGGGCATCATATAACAAAGAGATATATTTTTTTTTATTTCATTCTATCATGGTATTAGAGCGGCAGTCACCTTCTCCTTGACGATAACAATTCTGATCTCGTAGCCATCGCTGCTGCTATGGCACCCCCTCCTATTCCATCGAGTTGATGCTGAGAAACCCTCTCACCTTCTCGCTGTCCGATGTCACCTTGCTACTAGTTTTCTCCTCGTCCACGGTAGTCCATTCATCACCTGCACCACCTTAGGCGGATCTGCCACCCCCTTTTCCATCTCCTCCATCAATGCCTTCATCAACGTGTCCGTCAACGCCACCCGCACCAAGCACACACTCCAGCTCAATAGCGGGCAGTCCTTCCTCTACTACTCTTCATCGCCATTGTAGCTACGTAGCAAGGCAACTCATTGCTCATGACATTGGACTTCGCGAGCATCGTTTGGGTCACCTTCCTTCCAGACCCAGGACTCGACAGCCTCCTCCAGACTACAAAGTACGACGGGAGAAGCAGTCGGTGAGTCGCACACGCATCTCATAGATCCTTCCCTTCCCATCTCGACCGACGATGATTGCAGCTTCCTCCCCCTCTTCCCTCCTCTAACATTGGTCGATCTTCACTGCACCCCCCCCCCCCCCCCCACCCACACACCCTACATCCCTCTCCCCCCAAACCCCCCCCCCGCCTCTCGCCCCTCCTCATTTGCTTCACCCTCTTTGCCTACGTCATCACCAACAAGGGCGCTGGCCACACCATCTCCTGTAGCGGGTTCCCGGAGTACTGCCTCGATGACTACTTCCCCTGTTGTCTTCCCATCTTTCCTAGTCAGACCGACTGCCACATCTTTCCCAGTCACATCTTGCCTTTGAACTCGGTCGAACACTACGATCTGCATCGATTGCGCTATCGTCACCTACTCTACAACAAAAATCTACCCCTCCTCTATGATCGTTCCTTGAATGTATACTACAGTAGAGCAACAGCGGGAACACAGACAATTGGCTTCAATCTCCAAACCTCCAAAACTTAAAGTATTTGGCTGTTTATGTTATCCATGGCTTCGTTCTTATGCCTCGGATAAAATTGTTGAATCTCGGATTTTGATGATGAAGTCAATTATAATTTATTTGATCTAATTTATATGTTGAGAAAAGTGTGTAGGATTAACTACGATAGCAGTAAGACATAAAGCAAGTGTTGTGCCGGAGTCAAGATCGAGATCTCATTGGGAGTACGAGAGTTCTACGGAAGTCCGGACGTTCGTCGGAAGTTCTACCGAAATCAATCGAGAAGTTCAGGAGCTTGCCAAAGAAGCTCATCGGAACTCGCCAAGAAGATCATCATAAAGTCCAGGAGCTTGCCGGGAGTCCACCGGAACATTACTGAGAGTTCGTCGTATGTTCACCAGAAGTCCGCCGGAAGCTCGCCGGAAGAGCAATTGATGCATTGGATTTCTGGGTGGTGGTACCGCCCAGACTGGGCGGTGGTACCATCGACAGAAGTGCTGCCAGCGGTGGTACCACCCCTGTTCGACGGTGGTATCGCTGAGTGTCAGATCAGCGGCGGTAGTACCGCCCAATAACAGCAGTGGTACCGCCAGTACCCCGGATTCCGGAGATGTGACACTTTTTGGCTCCAATTTTAAAGTCATTAGGGCCTATAAAAACCCCACCATTTTCTTCATAAAAGAGCATAAAAGTATTGGTTTAATCTTGAAGTCTTGAATCATAAAAGTGTTGTTAAAGTTAGAATTCTCCTCCTTCATCTCTTAGCCTTGTAACCATCCAAGAAAGAGGAGTGAGACTTGTAAGAGTTGTCTCCTAAACCCGGGAAAAGGAGAAAGTGCTATAAAGAGGTGTTCAGTCTTCACTTATTGAAGGAAGGCCTTTAGTGGATGCTGGTGATCTCGTCGGAGGAGGAATCCGAAAGTGGATGTAGGTCACCTTGATCGAACCACTCTAAATTTCCGTTTGCTTTTCATTTGTGCAATTTACTTTACTACAAACCTCCTTAATCTTCTATTGCAACTTTATGAAAGCTTTCAAATTCAACTTCTCTTCGAAATAGATTGAATCGAAACCATTTTCGTCGGAATCACTTTTAAACGAAACGAACATTTTTCTGAAATCACGAAAGTTTTTTGCTGCACTTATTCACCCCCCCCCCCCTCTTAGTGCCGCTCTTGATCCTAACAATTGGTATCAGAGCAAGGTTTACTCTTATTTGGTTTTAAACCTAATAGTGATGACATTTACCGACAACCTAGAGGGCCATTCAATTACACGTCTGTCCATGTTCAATGGGATGGATTACACATATTGGAAGACTAGAATGAGGATCTTCCTAATTTCAATAGATTTCGAATTATGGAATATTATAGAAAATGACTTTCAAAAGTCTTCTCTTCTAATGAACGATCGGAATGAGTTAGAGAAGAAGACTTTTGCTTTAAACGTAAAGGCTATGAATGCATTGTTTTATGCATTAGATAAAAATGAGTTTAATCGAGTATCAATTTGTGAAACGGCTTTTGACATTTGGCACAAACTTGAAGTGACTCATGAAGGCACTAGTAGAGTGAAGGAGTCAAAAATTAATCTTTTAGTGCATTCTTATGAGTTGTTTCGAATGAAACCGAGTGAGACCATTGGAGACATGTACACCCGATTTACGAATAGTCAAAAAGGACTTGGTAAAAGTTTTGAACTTGTTCATAAGATTTTAAGATCCCTTCCAAAAAGTTAGGACCCTAAAGTAATGGTCATTCGAGAGGCTAAAGATCTAAATAATTTTCCTCTTGAAAAACTAATTGAATCACTAATAACCTATGAAATGACATGTAAAGCTTATGAAGAGCTTGAGGACACCCTTCCAAAGAACAAAATGTTGGGAAATCATTAGGGGGCGACATCATATGCGCAGCGGAAGAACAAGAAAACAAAAATCCCCGATTCCCAAAAAGATGTTCGTCGTTGTGCGAAGATTGGTGCGCAAAAAATCCGCAAAACACAAAACTGCGTATAGAGATTGTGTTACCTAGGGAGATCGTATATCCCTGTTTCCTTGCAGATCCTTAGGAGAGGGTGAAGGAGATCAAGCGTCCTCCTCTCTAGCGGTGATCCACACAGTAGGGTTGCGACGACGCTCCTCAAAACTCCAAGCCTACTCTGAGGTGGAGAGGGAGAGGAGAATAGGAAAGGCAAGCAAAGACTCTAGCCTATGAGGCTGTGAATCCCTCCTATTTATAGAAATCCCGTGTCAAACCCTAATGGGTCCTTCCCTAGTGGGTATTGGATCTGCATCCAATAAGACAAGGGCTCCGTCGGATATCTCATATCCGAACCTCTACTCATCGCAATGCCTACCATATGTGTGTGACCCTCTAGGCCCAATATCGAGCTGGCCATGAGTCATACCTATCAGAACTCCTTCTAACTCAGTAAATTATTATCTCTGTAATAATTCACTCGACTCATCGACTACGGACGTACTAGGCCACTATGCCGTAGTCCCCAGACGATACAGGGGAATCCAATCCATTGGATCTGTCTGTCCTCAGTTACCATGTACCTATAGTCCCTCATCCATCTAATATCCCAGAGACCGTATATCGAGCATGGTGTTGTCAGACCCATATGGTTTCTACTCGAGTCTCGCTCTAATCGGATTCTCCCGGAGAACTCTTTCTCTCTCAACCCGAATGACCCTGGCCAGGGATTTGTCTGAGCAAGAACACATAGGATATTCCTCTCATGATGCCGAGAGTGGATGATCCTCTGTCGACACTCAATAGCCCTCGTAAGGTCGACTACCACTCCCAATGACCAACTGTACTAGATCTGGGAACAGCCAAACCTATAAGTCTGGTATCGAAGAGTGGAGCACTCATACAGGACATCCTTGGTGTCTCAAGTCTAAGGACCAGATACACCACTAGGACTACGGAATCGCTGTCTGACAATAAGGCATCATCAACCATCTAGCATTCCGTAAGCGGATCAATCAGTGAACTCATTCTCCAATGAGCACCTGTACTGTATCCCTAGTGTCCCTACACGAGCAGCTATGAGACCAGCTGCATCCATCATATGGACGGGTATACAGCACACCAGTCTATCCGGTTATCACGATGTCCTTCTCGAGTAACCTATGATCGGGATTATTTAGGATATGTGTTTAAAGGTGAATCGATCTCATTATCGTGATCTCATCACGATCCGATTCCCATTGCACAAATCCAAGGACATCACAATATATATATGCATTTATGCAATAGTTATAAAGTGATATACGCCAAAATATAATAAGCAAAAAGATTCTGTATCAAGTCACACGTGCCATCACTCACGTGATTGGCTTGCTGGGCACCTATGACTAGCAATCTCCCACTTGACCTAAAGCCAATCACCTATGTGTCTGATCCCCATAAGACTCCTGTGACGCTCAAGACAATCTGAGACAACGGCTTTGTCAGTGGATCTGCAATGTTATCTTCGGATGGAACTCCTTCCACTACTACATCTCCTCGGGTTATGATCTCTCTTATAAGCTGGAACCTCCTCAGAACACTTCTGATGAGACCCGGGTTCCCTTATTTGAGTAATCACCCCATAGTTGTCGCAATATAAGGAAGTCGACTTGTCGCTATCTGTATCGACTCCCAAATCTGTGATGAACTTCTTCACCCAGACTCCCTCCTTTGCTACATCTAATGCAGCAATGTACTCCGCCTCTGTGGTCGAGTCAGTAGTAGTATCTTGTTTGGAACTCTTCCAGCACACTGCTCCTCCATTCAAGGTGTACACATACCCTGAATTCGACTTGCTATCATCGACATCAGACTGAAAACTTGAGCCAGCGAAGCCTTCAACCTTAAGGCTATTACCTCCATATACTAGTAAAAGATCCTTAGTCCTTCTCAAGTACTTAAGGATACACTTTACTGCTTTCCAATGCTCCAAGCCTGGATCCGCCTGATACCTGCTCGTGACACTCAGAGCATGCGCTATATCAGACCTAGTACATAGCATGACATACATGATAGACCCTATTGCTGAGGCATAAGGTATCATATTCATGTTTGCCCTTTGTAATTTTCCATGCCAAACCTTTTGACAATGGTTTCTATGTACCTGGACTAGGACAAGCCAAGCATCCTCTTGGATCTATCTCTATAGATTCTAATCCCCAAGATATAGGATGCTTCCCCTAAGTCCGTTATGGAGAAGTGTCTAGATAACCAAGTCTTTACTATGGATAGCATTCCTACGTCATTCCCAATGATGAGGATGTCATCCACATATAACACCAAAAAGGTGATAGCGCTCCCACTTACCTTCCTGTACACACAAGGCTCATCTTCATTCTTAACGAAGTCATAAGATCTGATTGACTCATCAAATCTTATGTTCCAACTTCGGGAAGCTTACTTTAGTCCATAAATGGATCTAAGCAACCTACACACCTTATCTGGGCAGTTCTTGGACACGAATCCCTCAAGTTACATCATATACACCTCCTCCACGAGGTTCCCATTGAGGAATGCGGTTTTCACATCCATCTGCCAGATCTCATAATCATAGTGTGCTGCAATAGCCAATAGAATTCTGATGGATATTAGCATTGCTACGGGTGAGAAGGTTTCGTCGTAGTCAACACCTTGTCTTTGACGATACCCTTTAGCCACTAGCCTTGCTTTATAGGTCTCTACCTTTCCATCTACTCCGATCTTTTTCTTAAAGATCCATTTGCAACCGATGGGTACAATACCTTCGGGCGCATCAACTAGGTTCCAAACCTTATTGGAGTACATAGAATCCATCTCAGAATTCATGGCTTCTTGCCACTTCCCGGAGTCTATACTCATAATAGCCTCCTCGTAGGTCTGAGGATCAATATCCTCAGCATCCTCTCCTCTAATATGTCCCACATATCTCTCAGGAGGATGAGATACTCTATCAGACCTACGTAAAGTTGAAACTTGTGTATTAGGTACCTGAACAGACTCGGGCTGTAGAGTGGTGCTTGAGCTTGGTTCTCTAACATCGCTCAACTCTATCATTCTCCCACTGTCTCCACCAAGAATGTGTACCTTCTCAAGGAACACTGCTCTCTTAGCTACAAAGACCTTTTTGTCCTTGGGATGATAGAAGTAATACCCACAAGTTTCCTTAGGGTATCCCACAAATATGCATCGCTCTGTCCTTGATTCTAACTTATCGGGGTTGTGTCTTTTAACGTGGGCAGGGCAGCCCCAAATCTTAACAACCTTAAGATCAGGCTTCTTCCCTTTCCATATCTCATATGGTGTAGACACTACCGACTTAGTTGGAACTCTGTTCAGAAGGTAAGCTGCGGTTTCTAAGGCATATCCCCAGAATGAGATGGGTAGGTCAGCGAAAGTCATCATGGACCGTACCATATCTAATAACGTACGATTTTTCCTTTCAGAGACACCATTGAGCTGAGGTGTGTAAGGAGGTGTCCATTGGGATAATATCCCATGGTCCTTGAGGAACTGAGTAAACTCTATACTTAAGTACTCACCTCCTCGTTCTGATCGAAGAGTTTTGATACTCTTTCCAGTTTGGTTCTCCACCTCATTCTTATACTCTCTGAATTTCTCAAAGGCCTCGGACTTGTACTTCATTAAGTACACATATCCATACCTTGAGAAATCATCAGTAAATGTAATGAAGTAGGAGTAACCTCCAATGGCATGAGTTGACATGGGTCCACATACATCACTATGTATGAGTTCCAACAACTCAGTGGCTCTCTCTCCAGTTCCACTAAATGGAGAGTTGGTCAATTTTCCATGAATGCAAGGCTCACAAGTTGCATAAGACATATAGTCGAATGGATCTAGATATCCATCATTTAGCAACTTTTGAATCATTCTTTCATGGATGTGACCTAGCCTACAATGCCACAGGTATGCATTGTTCAACTCATCTCGTTTCCTTTTAGACACATTTACATTCATGATATGTGGAGTAGTGTCTAACATAAATAAACCATTATGCAATGTTCCTTTCGTGATGATCTTATCATCTAATAATATTGAACAACCATTGTTCTCAAAAATAAATTTATATCCACTAACTGTTAAACATGAAATTGAGATAATGTTTTTGATAATAGAAGGAACAAATAACATGCATCTAATGCATTAAAATCTCCACTAGGCAGATGTAAGGCGACCTCGCCAACAGCTACTACAGCAACTTTTGCTCCATTACCCATCTTGAGGTCCATCTCGCCTCTCTCAAGTCTCCTAGGCCTTGCCAGAACCTACAACGAATTGCATATATGATAAGCACTACCGGTATCCAATACCCATGAGTTATCATAAGATTCTGACAAATGAAGACTGATCATGAATGTACCTGAAGCTTCATCAAGCTTTTGTTTCGCCCTTTCTGCAAGGTACTCTTTGCAGTTTCTCTTCCAGTGCCCATCTTTACCACAGTGGAAGCACTGGCCTTTGTCCTTTGTTGGGTCTTTCTTAGCAACCTTTGCTTTACCTTGTTTGCCCTTGCCCTTTCCCTTCTTAAGGGACCTTTCTGCTTTCCTTTTCTTTCTGGTCTCACCAGTGCAGAGAACTGGCTTCTCTTTCTTAATAGTACTCTCTGCCTCCCTCAACATATTGAGGAGCTCTGGGAGAGTCACCTCAAGCTTGTTCATATTAAAATTCATTATGAACTGTGAAAAGGAATCTGGTAGGGACTGAAGCACAATGTCCACACACAAGTTATCCTCTAAGACCATTCCTAGACCTGTGAGTTTCTCTATCCACTCAATCATCTTTAGGACATGGTTCTGAACCGGTGTCCCCTCAGTCATCCTAGCACGGAAAAGGCTCTTGGATATCTCATATCGTTGAGTCCTTCCCTGTTCCTCAAACAATTTACGGACATGTAGGAGAATGGATCTGGCATCCATCTTTTCATGTTGTCTCTGTAACTCTGGAGTCATAGAGCCCAACATATAGCACTGAGCAAGAGTGGAGTCATCAATGTACTTCACGTAGCGAGCGATCTTATCCTCGCTTGCCCCTTCTTCGGGCGTAGGCATCACTGTATCAAGGACGTACACGATTTTCTCCGCTGTGAGAACAATTCTCAAGTTACGGAGCCAATCCGTATAATTTGGACCAGTGAGGCGGTTGACATCAAGTATGCCATGTAAGGGATTTGAAAGCGACATTTTCTGAAAATAAAGATGTAGCAGAAATGAATAACATGCAGATTTTGCAAGAAATAAACTATCAAGATATGGACTTCTATCTTAATATGCTCCCACTATTTTACTATCGAGTCACGCGACACCCTCAGCACGTGAAACGGAAGTCTCCGACAGACTTCTAGTGGGGATCAGGATCCAATCAGCGTCTTAGTGTAACCTCGAGGGACTCGACCAATCACACTAAGCCTGAAAGGTAGGCAACTCTTGCCGATCACAACTCCTTGTGATTCCCGTCCTGTTCGGCCTCCGAATCACCATGGCCTCGAGGGACTCGACCAACCATGATGCTCGGTTAAGTCAACACCTTCGTTACAAGATGAGTCTGATTTGATGATATACCCTCGAGGGACTCGACCAAGCATACCATGCCCTCAGGTCACCGGTGACATCTCTATGTCGTAAGCAAGATAGCGAATCGTGATATAGGTGAGTCTCGAGGGACTCGACCAACTCAACCTACACCGGGAATCGGTTCCTACTCATAACGATGGAAGGCCACGTGGGTCAATCTAATTGCCTCACGTTTACCGACTTAATATTATCGAGAGATGTTTCTATGATTTGGTCTCCTAATATGACATGTCATACATATACATATTTAATATATATCTACATCGCATGCAAATATATATACATATCTAGTATGTGTATAAGCAATCACATCAGATGATCATGGACCACAACCTAATATGATTAGGCCCGAGCCAGTAGGCCTAATCACTCACAGCAACGGTGCATCTCCATGCCCTGTGATCGTCCATCTCGTCCTCGTCGGTTCCGTCGACATCTTGATGCATCTCCATGCATCACTATCGTCCGTCTCGTGGGTCCCGCTATCGCATCCACGCTCCCGCTGCGCCTCCTCATGTGATTACAACTTAATCATAGGCACGCAGGCCCGACAATAAACGAGAAATATAATGGAGGTTCACAGACCTCAATAATAATAATCACAAGTACACACATCACACGGTCCATGATCATCCGTCCATACATCATACATCACATGTATAAATAATCATCATCATGTAGGACTACTAGATAATAATAAAAATAATAATCAACTAAACCTTTTAATTAATTAATATTTTTCTGAAATCAGGGACATGTAGGGAATTTCTCAATTCCTAAGGGTATTTTCGTAATTTGGATAAAAGATAGAAACTGGAATTTCTCAAATTCCGAGGGGCAAAACTATCTTTTGCCCAGAAAACCCTAATACCCTTTCCCCTTTTCGCTGCTGCTGCCGCCGCCACCCTGCCGGCGGCGGCCTGTGCGGCGGGGCGAGGGCACTGCCCTCGCTTGCAGGCGGCACGCTTGCTGGCGGCGCTGCCGCTGCAGGTGGGCTCCCCTTTCGGGCGCCGCTGCCTCCGCAGGCGGTGTTGTCCCGCCGGGCGGCCGCCCCTGTGGGAGGGTTTTCGCCCGCGGGAGCTGCGGCGCCTCTGCCCGTGGGCTGCCAGCCCCGCCAGCAGCAAGCCTGCTGCAAGCAGACCGCCGGCCGGCTGCTGCAGGCACAGCGCTTGCGCATGCGCCGGCCGGCTGCTGCAGGCACAGCGCTTGCGCATGCGCCGGCGCTGTGCTGCCTGCCTTCGGCTGCGCTGTACGCACGCAGATCGAGGGCGGCAACTGTTGCTGCCCTTTCTCGTTTTTGCGTCAACGATTTTGACGTCAATATTCTTCCTAAACACAACACACGCAGTTCCAAACCAATCATTCGCACGAACAACCTGGCTCTGATACCACTGTTGGGAAATCATTAGGGGGCGACATCATATGCGCAGCGGAAGAACAAGAAAACAAAAATCCCCGATTCCCAAAAAGATATTCGTCGTCGCGCGAAGATTGGTGCGCAAAAAATCCGCAAAACACAAAACTGCGTATAGAGATTGTGTTACCTAGGGAGATCGTATATCCCTGTTTCCTTGCAGATCCTTAGGAGAGGGTGAAGGAGGTCAAGCGTCCTCCTCTCTAGCGGTGATCCACACAGCAGGGTTGCGACGACGCTCTTCAAAACTCCAAGCCTACTCTGAGGTGGAGAGGGAGAGGAGAATAGGAAAGGCAAGCAAAGACTCTAGCCTATGAGGCTGTGAATCCCTCCTATTTATAGAGATCCCGTGTCAAACCCTAATGGGTCCTTCCCTAGTGGGTATTGGATCTGCATCCAATAAGACAAGGGCTCCGTCGGATATCTCATATCCGAACCTCTACTCATCGCAATGCCTACCATATGTGTGTGACCCTCTAGGCCCAATATCGAGCTGGCCGTGAGTCATACCTGTCAGAACTCCTTCTAACTCAGTAAATTATTATCTCTGTAATAATTCACTCGACTCATCGACTACGGACGTACTAGGCCACTACGCCGTAGTCCCCAGACGATACAGGGGAATCCAATCCATTGGACCTGTCTATCCTCAGTTACCATGTACCTATAGTCCCTCATCCATCTAATATCCCAGAGACCGTATATCGAGCATGGTGTTGTCAGACCCATATGGTTTCTACTCGAGTCTCGCTCTAATCAGATTCTCCCGGAGAACTCTTTCTCTCTCAACCCGAATGACCCTGGCCAGGGATTTGTCTGAGCAAGAACACATAGGATATTCCTCTCATGACGCCGAGAGTGGATGATCCTCTGTCGACACTCAATAGCCCTCGTAAGGTCGACTACCACTCCCAATGACCAGCTATACTAGATCTGGGAACAGCCAAACCTATAAGTCTGGTATCAAAGAGTGGAGCACTCATACAGGACATCCTTGGTGTCTCAAGTCTAAGGACCAGATACACCACTAGGACTACGGAATCGCTGTCTGACAATAAGGCATCATCAACCATCCAGCATTCCGTAAGCGGATCAATCAGTGAACTCATTCTCCAATGAGCACCTGTACTGTATCCCTAGTGTCCCTACACGAGCAGCTATGAGACCAGTTGCATCCATCATATGGACGGGTATACAGCACACCAGTCTATCCGGTTATCACGATGTCCTTCTCGAGTAACTTATGACCGGGATTATTTAGGATATGTGTTTAAAGGTGAATCGATCTCATTATCGTGATCTCATCACGATCCGATTCCCATTGCACAAATCCAAGGACATCACAATATATATATATGCATTTATGCAATAGTTATAAAGTGATATACGCCAAAATATAATAAGCAAAAAGATTCTGTATCAAGTCACACGTGCCATCACTCACGTGATTGGCTTGTTGGGCACCTATGACTAGCACAAAAAGGATATGACACTGAGAATACAAAAAGACCAGTTGAAAGAAAACTCAAGTGATGAGGATCTTGATGAAGACTTGGCACTCTTAACAAGGAAATTCAAAAAATTCATTAAAAGGAACAAATTTAAAAATGATACTAAAAATAAATTTGAACCTAAGAAAGAACAAGTGATTTGTTATGAATGCAAGAAGCCGAGACACTTCAAGAGTGAATGTCCCCAAGCAAAGAGGAGGCAACCAAAGAAGAAGGCTCTCAAAGCTATATGGGATGACTCAAGTGCTTCCGAAGAAGAGGAGCCAACCAATACCGAGCAAGTTGCTCACTATACACTAATGGCTATTAGAGATGAGGTAACAAGTTCATTTGATGCAAATTTATCATTTGATGAACTTTTAAATGATTTTTATGATTTATTTGATGAATGTAAGTCAATTGTTAAAAAAGGAGCATGATTCTCTTGTTAGTGATTATGATAGATTAAAAGTTGAGCACAATGATAGTTTAGCTTCATGTACGAAATGTGATGAACTAGAATTACTTCAAAAGGAAAACTTGCTACTTAAGAAAACCTTAGAAAAGTTTGAGGTTGGTAGCAAATCCTTGAACATGATCCTTGCCAATAAGGGTCATGTTAATAGAAAAGGTAGAATCGGATTTGTGAGTAGCTCTCACCAAAATCCAACCACCTTTGTTAAAGGCCCTACTTTGCATGTTTTACCCAGAAAGCAATGTAACTTTTGTTGTAAATTTGGGCATATAGCTTATCATTGTCCATTTAAAAAATGTAGTCCACACAAATTGATTTGGGTTCCTAAAATAATCTCTAATGACTCAATACAATATGATAAGCTATATAGATCGATTTTTGAGGCAACCAAGGTCAAATGGGTACTTAAAAATCATCCTTTTTTGTACAAATATTTACCATCACAAGCTAGGAGCAAGAGATGGTACCTTGATAGTGGATGCTCAAGGCATATGACCGAAGATCCATCTCAATTCTCTATGCTCACTAGCATAGACGAAGGATATGTCACCTTCGGAGACAACAACAAGAGTAAAATCATTGGCAAAGGAACCATAGGTAATAAATCCACCTTTTTCTATTAAAGATGTGTTGTTAGTTGATGGCTTAAAGCATAACCTTTTGAGCATTAGTTAATTGTGTGATAAAAGATACATCATTAAATTTGAATCTAATGCTTGCATTATTAAAAAACCATACAAAAACACATCTATAATTGCACTAAAATAAATAATGTATACACTATTGACATTAATGATCTTTACAATGAAATGTATTTTTCGGTTTTGAATGACAATGCTTGGCTTTGGCATAGGAGCTTAGGTCATGCTAACATGAAACTAATCACTTAAATTTCATTCAAAGAACTTGTAAGAGGAATTTCTTATATTAAGTTTGTCAAAGATAATGTGTGTGATGCATGTCAACTAGGAAAATAAATAAAATGTAGCTTCAAACCTAAGAACCAAATAAGCACTTCTAGACCTTTGCAATTGGTCCATATGGACTTGTTCGGACCAATTGCTATATCAAGCCTAGGAGGTAGCAAATACACATTTGTTATCGTGGATGATTATAATAGATACACATAGACTTATTTTTTGGCATATAAAAGTGAATGCTTTAGGTATTTCTCTAAGTTTTATAAACTTATTCAAAATGAAAAGAGTTTTATGATTTCGTCAATTCGAAGTGATCACGGTGATGAATTTCAAAATCATGATTTCCAAGAATTTTGTGAATCTAATGGATACAACCATAACTTCTCTACTCCAAGAAATTCTCAATAAAATAGAGTAGTAGAAAGAAAGAATAGAAACTTAGTAAGAACCATATTGAATGAACATAGCCTACCTAAATATTTTTAGGTCGAAGCCGTAAATACGATATGCTATGTTATGAATAGAGTTCTAGTAAGACCCTTACTCACCAAAACTCCTTATGAGTTGTGGAACAACAAAAACCTCAATGTTTCATATTTTAAAGTTTTTGGGTGTAAGTGTTTTATCTTGAATGAAAAAGATGCCTTAGGAAAATTTGATGCTAAATCTGATGAAGGAATTTTTCTTAGCTATTCTTCTATTTCTAAAGCATTTCATATCTTTAATAAAAGAACTTTGATTATAGAAGAATTTATTCATGTTGGTTTTAATAAAGTTTCCGAAGTTAAGAAAAATGATTTTGATGATGATGTTAATTTTGATGCTTTAAATTTAAATGAAACATTTTCTCTATCTAGCAACTTGGATGTATTTACTTCCAAAATATCCTTACCCAAGGATTGGAAGTATGTAAATGCTCATCCTAAGGAGCTAATCATAGGAGACACATCTAAAGGGGTTCAAACTCGTTCCTCTCTTAAGAATTTTTGTGCACACGCTGCTTTTCTCTCCCAAGTTGAACCTAAATATATTGATGCGGCCTTGAAAGATGATTAATGGGTCATCGCAATGTAAGATGAGTTAAATCAATTTGAGAGAAATGAGGTGTGGAAGTTTGTTCCTAGGCCAAATGACCATTTAGTTATTGGTACTAAATGGGTCTTTAGAAACAAGCAAGATGAATTTGGTATCGTGGTTAGAAACAAGGTTAGATTAGTGGCCAAAGGTTTCAACTAAGAAGAAGGGATCGAAGATATAAGGATGCTCCTGTGGCACGATTAGAAGTCATAAGGATGCTCCTTGCCTATGCTAGTAGTAATAATTTTAAGTTATTTTAAATGGATGTTAAAAGTGCTTTTCTTAATGACTTTATTTCCAAAGAAGTTTATGTTGAACAACTTCCCAGGTTTGAGAATGATAATCTCCCTAATCATGTGTTTAAATTGACTAAAGCTCTCTATGGATTAAAACAAGCCCCAAGGGCTTGGTATGAGAGACTTCGCTCATTTCTTATCGAAAATAATTTCTCTATAGGCAAGGTCGATACTACATTGTTTATCAAAAATTTTAAAAATAATTTTCTTATTATTTAAATTTATGTTGATGATATTATTTTCGATTCCACGAATGAATCTTTATGCGAGTTATTTGCCAAAGGTATGAGTCTAGAGTTTGAAATGAGCCTAATGGGGGAACTAACCTTCTTTTTAGGCTTACAAATTAAACAACTTAGCAATGATATTTTTCTTAGTCAAACAAAATATACTTTAGATTTGCTAAAAAGGTATAATATGGATATCTCAAAGGCTATCAATACTCCTATGAGCACCTCCACTAAGTTAGACATTGATGAAAGTGGAGAAAACTTTGATCAAAAAGCTTATATGGGTATGATAGGAAGTTTACTATACCTCATTGCAACTAGACCGGATATCATATTTAGTGTAGAACTTTATGCTAGGTTTCAATCTAATCCTAAGATATCTCATCTTAAAGCAGTTAAGAGAATATATAGATATCTTAAAGGAATCATAAATCTAGGATTATGATATACAAAATCCGAAAACTTTGAGCTAATTGCTTATGCTGATGCGGATTTTGCTGGATGTAGATTAGATAGAAAAAACACATCTGGAACATGTCAATTTTTAGGACACGCACTTGTTTCTTGGTCTTCCAAAAAATAAAATTTGGTTGCACCATCTACAACCGAAGCCGAGTACATTATAGATAGTACATATTGTACACAAGTTGTATGGATGAAAAACACTTTAAAGGATTATAAGATTCATCTTAAAAATATTCCCATAAAATGTGATAATACAAGTGTAATATATTTTACAAAAAATCTTATTCAACACTCTAGAACTAAACATATTGATATTAAGCATCACTTTATACAAGATCATGTTAATAATCATGATGTAATTTTAAAATTTATTGATACAAAACATCAATTAGTCGATATTTTTATAAATCCCTTAAGTGAAGAACAATTTAGTTTTATTAGAAGAGAATTAGGAATGTTAATTTGTTTGAATGCATGAATTTTATTTTCGG
Source organism: Musa acuminata AAA Group (assembly GCF_036884655.1). Taxonomy (NCBI): domain Eukaryota; kingdom Viridiplantae; phylum Streptophyta; class Magnoliopsida; order Zingiberales; family Musaceae; genus Musa; species Musa acuminata. The sequence goes on from NC_088340.1 coordinate 27,139,748, forward strand.
ACATTCTTGATTCTTTGGATCACTCACTTAAATCCGTGCTGATAATTTTATGATGTGAATTTTACATGATGATAAGGTTGTATGCTTCAATAAAATGTTTACTTTGATGTTGGAATTTTGTGCTTTGATGCTGAAAGTTTCTATGATGTTGTGATCTTTTTAAATGATAAGCATGTTATCATACAATGATGCAATATCATGTTTACTTTGATGATTATGATCTCTATTGAATATTGAGAAGTTTTAATCATATATGATGCAGTATCAGATTCTTAACTTTTGAGTGCTACAAGCACTAATGATATTATCTCATACAAGTAGTGATGATAGGCTATGACGAAACATTCTATAAATGCATGAAGTGTTTATACATATCTTGATGTTTAATTCATGGAAATCATTGACAAATGCATCTCTCACGGATTTCACTCTTATGAATTTTTAATGAGAAATGGATTTGATGTAATGCTCTTCTCACTATGAAGTTTTATTCGTGAATTTTTCCTTCATGTGATACTCCTCTCCCATGAAAATTGAAGGAATTCCAATGGATATATTAATACTTGAAAGATGAATTCTTGTGTGTGATAATGAAAGCATTTGTGTGATAATTTTCATAGAGATTTGATTTCATATTGATATCTCGATCCTTTTCATGAATCCCTTCTCTTTGTCAAAATGAAAGCATATTTTAATGAAAACTTCTTTATCATTTTTGACTTGATTCAAATCATTTCACAAATTTAGTTCTTAATGGATTCCCTCATTACCTTTCCTCTTCTTCATGCAAAATGTGATGACAAAGTGGAAGAAGTTGTTGGAATCAATCATTTTAATGTTAATAACATTTAATGATGAGAACTTTTAAGTATGAAACTTGCTTGATTTTTTTTACCACACTTGCATTGTTGAATTATTCTCCTTTTTGTTGATGACAAAGGGGGAGAAATAATACCAAAATGTAGTAAATTGATGACAAATGTATGCAATGTATTTCATCATATATACTTGAAATGTTTGCTTGATAAATTTCTTTCATTATGATAAGATATCAAGAGCTTAACTTGCTATTTTGAATTGCTATCTTTGTCATCTTTTATATTTAAAATATCATACTTGAAAATGGATGTCATGCCTTGACATCATTTTGAAAAATACTTGGCATCGTATTTTGGAATGTTAGATTATGATAGGAATCATGATGTGCATGTTGATAAGTTTAAATAAACTTATCTTATTAGTTTTTTCTTTAATTCAAAGGCCTTGAATTGAAGAATGTCTTTTCTCAAGTATGACATATAGATAGGGGGAGTTAAGATTAACTCCGTCATCAATTGATTGTCATCATCAAAAAGGGAGAGATTGTTGAATCTCAGATTTTGATGATGAAGTCAATTGTAATTTATTTGATCTAATCTATATATTGAGAAAAGTGTGCAGGATTAACTACAATGGTAGTAAGACATAAAGCAAGTGTTATGCTAGAGTTAAGATCAAGATCTCATTGGAAGTTCGAGAGTTTGACGGAAGTCCGGACGTTCGTCGAAAGTTCTACCGGAACCAACTGAGAAGTCCAGGAGCTTACCAAAGAAGCTCATCAGAACTCACCAAGAAGATCGTCGTAAAGTCTAGGAGCTTGCTAGGAGTCCGTCAGAACATTGTTGAGAGTTCGTCGGATGTTCACTGGAAGTACGTCGGAAGCTCGCTAGAAGAGCAATTGACGCACCGAAACAAGAAGCACTGTAAATTATGTCTTAATTATTGTAGTTAGAGCATAAATTAAGTTAGGATTGGGAGATAATCTTACTAACTTAATTAGGGGCCAATTGGGCCCTTAATAGGGCTGAATTGGGCTGAATTAAGCACCCAATTCAGCCCCTGAAAACATATCTGGTGGTGGCACCACTAGGGCCGATAGTGGGACCACTTGGAAGGCAGTGCCCTTGGATTTCTGGACGGTGGTACCACCCAAACTGGGAGGTGGTACCATCGGCAGTAGTGCTGCCAACAGTGGTACCGCCCTTGTTCGGCCGTGGTACCGCCCAGTGTCAGATCAACGACAGTAGTACTGCCCAGTAAAGGTGGTGGTACCGCCAGTACCCTGGATTCCAGGGATGTGACACTTTTTGGCTCCAATTTGAAGCCATTGGAGCCTATAAAAACCCCACTCTTTTTTGTATGAAAGAGCACGAAAGTATTGGCTTAATCTTGAAGTCTTGAGTCATAAAATTTTTGTAAAAGTTAGACTTCTCCTCCTTTATCTCTTAGCCTGATAACCATCCAAGAAAGAGGAGTGAGACTTGTAAGGGTTGTCTCCTAAACCCGGGAAAAGGAGAAACTGCTATAAAGAAGTATTCAGTCTTCACCTATTGAAGGAAGGCCTTTAGTGGATGCCGGTGACCTCATTGGAGGAAGAATCCGAAAGTGCATATAGGTCACCTTGACCGAACCAATCTAAATTTCGGTTTGCTTTTGATTTGTGCAATTTACTTTACTACAAACCTCCTTAATCTTCTCTTGCACTTTTATGAAAGCTTTTAAGTTCAACTTCTCTCCGAAACATATTGAATTGAAACCATTTTCATTGGAATCAGTTTTAAACGAAACAAACATTTTTCTGAAATCGCGAAAGTTTTTCGCTGCACTAATTCACCCCCCCTCTTAATGCCACTCTTGATCCTAACAAGAATAACATCAAGATCTAAGCCTTGCATTTTCATTAGATACTCTCTTGAATATAATGTCTTTCGATACTACGAACCCCAAACTCAGAATATCTTTATATCACGTTATGTTATTTTTGTGGAGTCTACCTTTCCATTTTAAAACCATGAGGCTCATGCTGTGCGACCTACTCCAACAAATATACATCACTGGAGTACACCGTCGATCCCGTCAAACGAGCCTCCCACAACACCATCCAGTCCTTCTCCTCAGGATCCACACTATCTTCTCTTAGTTCAGCAACTCCTCACCCCTCCATTGCTCCTCCTCTCCCTTCTTCACAAGATTCCCCTACTGCTAAATTAATGCCCTTGGAAATACAACCATTACCTTTATTCTCTTTTGGTACCAGTGACACTGAAGTACCTCAGCCTGCCCCAACCCATGTCAGTGCCTCTCCACCGCCCATTCCTACAACACAACCTATAGCCCCCTAGACATCCAATGATAACATGCTCCAAAAGTGGTATCTTTAAACCATGACAAGTCCTTGACCTACAAGCTATCACAAAATCCTCATTAGAGACCAATTAACCTACCATAATTACTCAAGCACAAACATCTCTATACTGGCATAAAGCCATGGGTGAAGAATATGATACCCTCGTCCATAATTCTATATGGACCCTTTGTTAGGATCGGAGTAGCACTAAGGGGGGGGGGGGGGGGGGGTGAGGGGGGTGAATTAGTGCAGCGGATTAAAACTCGTAAGTTTAAAAATGATTTCGTAAATGCGTAGAGATTTCAATTCGTCAATGACTTGGAGAAAGTAGCTCGAGTAAAGTGAGAAGATGAAAACCAAAAGCTTGTTGCTATGTAAATAATGGTTTCAAAAAGGTAGAACTCACACATTCAAGGAACGCACCAATTTAAAGTGGTTCGGTCAAAATGACCTATATTCACTTGCGAAGCCTTCTCCAATGAGGCTTCCAACTTCCACTAGCAAATCACTTTGAAGGAGAAGGACAAATACTCCTCTTACAACCTTTTACAAGTGGTTCACACTCTTACAAATTTTCAAAGAGAAAGAGGGAGGTGAACACTCAAGCTATTGAAAATAAAAACTTGCTAAAGACTTTGCTAAGACTTATATCTCAATCTCATGCTTCTCAAAGGTTGTAATCTCAGCTGAGAATTGAGGGGTATTTATAGGCCCTAAGAGGATTCAAATTTGGGCTCCAAATTTTGAATTCTCTTGGGTTTCCAAGGCTAGCGGTGCCACCGCCTATCGGTGGTGGTGCCACTGCTTGTCAGTGTCTGACACTGACAGTTTACTGGCGGTGCCACCGTCGGACCTCTCGGGTGCTGGGCGGTGCCACCGCTCAGTCCAGCAGTGCCACCGCTCAGTTCTCGGGTTCTGGGCGGTGCCACCGCCTAATCTGGCAGTGCCACCACCTACACTATTTCAGCTCACTAGTTGGGCTCCAAACTTGGCCCAAACTAGTCTGAACTCGGGCCCAATTAGCCCCTACTTGGGTTATAGGATTAACACCTAATCCTAACCCTAATTAATGTGCTAACTATGAATTTAAACACATTTCCTAATCCATTACAAAGTCCACAAGTCAAGACTTTTTCCGGCTCGCTTTCGGCGAACTTCCGGCGGTCTTCCGATAAACTTTCGGAAATCATTCTGTGGACTCCCGGCAAGCTCTTAGACTTCACGATTTGATCTTGGCGAGTTCCGACAAGCTTCTTTGGCAAGCTACAATCTTTCTCGGTGAGCTCCGCGAACTTCCAACGAACCTTCCGGCGAGCTTCCGAAAAACCCTTTAGCAAGCTCCCTACTCATTCTCGGCTAGTTCTGGCAGCATTCCCGATGAACCTTCGGACTTCCGTCGAACTCTCGAACTCGCAACGAATCCTTCACGCTTGACTCCGATACTTTGTTTCGCTTTATGTCTTCATCATTATCGTAGTTAATCCTGCACACATAAGCCAAAACTCTACTCTGATCTAGACAATTATTGCAACGCGAATTGACATTCTGTCGCCCGGCACGTCATTGGTTGGTGCTTCGTCCGATTCTTCAACGCATCGTCCTCTCTTGCGGCTTGTTGCCCAATTGACGATTGACTTCTGTAACCCCGATATCCCAAAACCCGTGAAAAGGAGAAAGTGCTATAAAGAGGTGGTTGGTTGGAAGACCATTAGTGGACCCCGATGACCTCGACGGAGTAGGAATCAGAAGTGGATATAGGTCACACCGACCAAACCACTATAAATTCTGGTTTGCATTTCTATTATCTCTATTTACTTACATTGCAATAGCTTAACATCCTTTTTACTTGACTTTCACTACCCTTACGATCAAACACTCTTTCAAGTTATCTTTCGAGATCGTTTTTAATATATAAAGAATTTTAAACCATTTTTTTAATCTGTTACACTAATTCACACCCCCCCTCTTAGTGCCGACTCGACAATTTGTATCAGAGCTCGGTTACTCTCGATTTATTTAAAACCCAAGAGAGAAGGCTTATGCTGGCAATCAAGAGAGTCATTTAATTACACGTCCTTCCTTGTTCAATGGGACTGATTACACATATTGGAAGACCAGAACGAGGATCTTTCTAATTTTAATGGATTTTAAGTTATGGAACCTTATGGAAAATGGCTTCAAAAGTCTTCTATTCTATTGAATGATTGGAATAAGTTGGAGAAGAAGACTTTCGCTTTAAATGCCAAGACTATGAATGTCTTGTTTTGTGCTTTAGATAAAAATGAGTTCAATCGAGTGTCTATTTGTGAAACGACTTTTGATATTTGATACACAATCAAAATCACTCACGAAGGCACTAATAGAGTAAAGGAGTCGAAGATAAATCTTTTATACTTATGAATTATTTCGGATGAAGCCAAGCGAAACTATTGTCGACATGTACACCCGTTTTACAGATGCCATCAATAGTTTAAAATCTCTTGACAAATATTTTTTGAACTTGGAACTTGTTAGTAAAATCTTGAGATCCCTTCCAAAGAGTTGGGACCTTAAAGTAACGAGAGGCCAAGGATTTAAATAACTTTCCTTTCGAAGAACTTATCAAGTCACTAATGACCTATGAGATGACTTGCAACACTCATGAAGAGCTTGAGAACAACATTCCAAAGAACAAGAAGGATATAACACTAAGAACTCATGAAGACCACTTGAAAGAAAATTCAAGTAATGAGAACTGTGATGATAACTTGGCACTCTTGACAAGAAAGTTCAAAAAATTCATAAAAAAAAATAAAATTAAAAATAATACTAAAAATAAAATTAAACCCAAGAAAGAATAAGTTATATGCTATGAATGCCAGAAGCCGGGACATTTCAAAAGCGAATGTCCCCAAGCAAAGAAGAAGCAACCAAAGAAGAAGAAGACACTTAAAGCAACTTGGGACAACTCAAGTGCATCCAAAGAAGAGGAGCCAACCAACACAGAGAAAGTTGTTCACTACACACTAATGGCTATCAAAGATGAGGTAAGCAGTTCATTAGATACAAATTTATCTTTTGATGAATTATTAAGTGCTTTTCATGATTTATTTGATGAATGTAAATTAGTTAGTAAAAAATATAAACTATTAAAAAAATAGCATGCTTCTCTTGTTAGTAATTTTGATAGATTAAAAATTGAGCATAATGATAGTTTAGCTCCTTGCACAAAATGTGATGAATTAGAAATGCTTGAAAAGGAGAATTTGCAACTACATCAAATCTTAGAAAAATTTGAAATAGGTAACAAATCCTTAAACATGATTCTTGTAAGTAACACTCATAAGAATCCAACCATCTTTGTTAAAGGCCTAACTTTACATGTTTCACCCCGAAATAAATACTGTTGCAAATTTGGACATATTGCTTATCAATGTCTATTTAAAAGATGTAGTCCACACAAATTGATTTGGGTTCCTTAAAGAACCATAAAGATCTCCATGCAAAATGATAAGTTAAGCCGATCAATTTTTGAGGCACCCAAGGTCAAATGTATACCTAAAAATCATCCTTTTTTGTAGAAACATTCACCATCACAAGCTAGGGGTAAGAGATGGTACTTTGATAGTGGATACTCAAGGCCCATGACTGGAGATCCATCTTGTTAGGATCAAGAGCACTAAGAGGGGGGGGGGGGGGGGGGTGAATTAGTGCAGTGAAAAACTTTCGATGATTAAAACTGCGTTCGTACGATGAAATCGTTTCCGACGTAAAACCACTTTCGGAAACTTAACTTGAAAGCGAGTTCATAAAGGAGTGCAGCAAAAGTAATAAGGAAGTAAAGCACATATGGAGGTTTGCAGTAAGGTAAGCAGCAAGAAGAAATGCAAACTAGAGAGCACCGCAATTTTAGGGTGGTTCGGTCAATCCTGACCTACATCCACTTTTGGCTTCCTCCTCCGACGGGGTCATCGGCGTCTACTAGAGGCCTTCCTTCAATAGACGAAGGCCAACCACCCTTTTGCAGTTTCACTCCTTTTGACGGGTTTAGGAGACAACCCTTACAGAATTTTCACTCCTCTCTTGAATGATCGAAACTTGGAAGAAAAGAGGGAGGAGAACTTTTGGCCTTTACAACACTTTTGAGCTATAAAATCACAGAGTAAGATCAAGCTTTCGGTGCCCTTTCATGCAGGAAAGGGTGGGGTTTATATAGGCCCCAAACTGGTTTAAATTTGGAGCTCAAATGTGTCATCTCCCAGATTTTCGGGGCCCTGGCGGTACTACTGCCATAATTGGGCGGTACTACCTCTCGGAGACTGAGCTCAGGCAGTACCACTGCTTGACAGGGGTGGTACCACCCCTAGTCTCGCTCGGAGACTGAGCCTAGGCGATACAATTGCTTGACCTCGGCAGTTGCACCGCCCAGCTTTCTTGAGCCCCTGGGCGGTGCCACCGCCAGCCAAGAAATCTGGGTCCGAATGGGCTAATCCATTCAGCCCAATTTGAGTCTGTTAAGGGCCCAATTGCCCCTAAATTTAGTTAATGGGATCACCTCCCATTCCTAACTTAATCTACATGCTAACTATGATATTTCTTAAGACATTTGTTGTAACTTGCTCTGGTACATCAATCGCTTCTTCCGGCGAGCTTCCGGCGAACTTCCGGCGAACATCCGACGAACCTTCGGCGATGCTCCTGCGGACTTCCAGCAAACTCTTGGACTTGTGACGATCCACTTGGCGAGTTCCAACAAGCTTTTTTGGCAAGCTCTTGGACTTCTCGGATTTGTTCCAGCAGAACCTCCGATGACCGTCCGAACTTCCGTCGAACTCTCGAACCCCCTGTTAGGATCAAGAGCACTAAGAGGGGGGGGGGGGGGGTGAATTAGTGCAGTGGAAAACCTTCTACGAAAAATAAAAACTGTGTTTGTTCATTAATAGTGATTTTGGTAAGAAAGCCAATTCGTAAATCACTTTAACTTTTGTTTAAGTGAGATGCAGCAAATATATAAATGCAGTTTGCAGTTATGATTCTAATCAGATAGTAGGCGCAAACTGAAATATGATATTCGTACGAAAAAATTGATTTACGTCTAAATGCTGATTCGTAAATCACTTGATTAAGCGAAATATAGTTTAAGCAAGGATATAAAGGTAGTTTGCAGTTATGATAGAAATCAAAACGTTAACGCAAACAGAAATATGATGATCATACGATGAAACTGTTTTACGTCTAAACGCCGATTCGGAAAGTGCGAAGCTTGAAACCCGATCGTATATGTGCAGAAAGCAGTAAGCTTTAGAGGAGGTTTACAGTAAAGATAATATGCTCAAAGTAAATGCAAACCGAGATTTAGAGTGGTTCGGTCAATCTTGACCTACTCCACTTTTGACTTCCTCCACCGACGAGGTCACCGACGTCAACTAGAGGCCTTCCTTCAATAGGCGAAGGCCAACCACCCTTTTACAGTTTCACTCCTTTTGACGGGCTTAGGAGACAACCCTTACAGAATTTTCTCTCCTCTCTTTAAAGCTCAGAACTTGGAAGAAAAGAGGGAGAAGAACTTTTGGCCTTTACAACAATTTTGAACTCTAAAAATCACAGAACAAGATCAGGATTTCGGTGTATATTCTGTGCCCTTTCAGTGCTGAATGGGTGGGGTATTTATAGGCCCCAACCCAGTTTAAATTTGGAGCTCAAAACTGTCAATTCCTGGAATTCCGAGATCTGGTGGTTGCACCTCCTGATTGGAGCGGTTGCACCGCCTAGCAGAACTCGAAGACTGAGCCTCTGGGCGGTGCCACCTCCTGTCACGGGTGGTTGCACCTCCTGCCAGAGCTCAAAGACCGAGCTCAGGCGGTGCCACCTCCTGACTTAGGCGGTTGCACCGCTCAGCCAGAGCTCGGAGACCGAGCCCAGGCGGTGCCACCTTTGTCAGGGGAGGTTGCACCACCCAGTCTCGCTTGGAGACTGAGCCCAGGTGGTGCCACCTCCTTGCTGGGGCGGTTGCACCACCCAGTCTCGCTTGGAGACTTAGCCCAGGCGGTGCCACCTCCTGGCTTGGGCGGTTCAACCGCCTAGCAGAAATCAGGGTCCGAATGGGTTGATCCATTCGGCCCAATTTGGGTTTTTCAAGGGCCCAATTGCCCCAAGATTAAGTTAATGGGATCACCTCCTATTTCCAACTTAATCATTGTGCTAACTACGATTTTTCCTAAGATATTTACTGCAACTTGCTCCGGTGCGTCAATCGCTTCTTCCGGCGAGCTTCCGGCGAACTTCCGTCGATCATCCGATGAACCTTCGGTGATGCTCCTGCGGACTTTCGGCAAACTCCTGGACTTGCGACGATCCACTTGGCGAGTTCCGACGAGCTTCTTTTGGCAAGCTCATGGACTTCTCGGATTCGTTCTCGCAAAACCTCCGACGACTGTCCGAACTTCCGTCGAACTCTCGAACTCCCAATGTGATTATTGTCTTGACTCCGGCACAACTCCTATTGCATATCTTACTTTCATAGTAGTTAATCCTGCACACTTATCTTAACATATAGATTAGATAATAAATGACAATTGACTTCATCATCAAAATCCGAGATTCAATAATCTCCCCCTTTTTGATGATGACAATCAATTGATAATGGAGTTAACGTTAACTCCCCCTCTCTATATTCCATACTTGAGATAAGTCATTCTTGAATTCAAAACCTTTGAATTCAAGAGACATATTGATAAGTTAAAATCATTTAAACTTATCAATACTCCCATCATGATTTCCATCATGATGTTTCTCTCTGAAGATGATGTCAAGGCTTGACATTCATTTTCAAATTTTACATAATAGGTTTGAATGATGGTGATAGTAGCAATTCATCATATTGTAAGATATCAACATGTAAAACTGCGGAGTAAGATTTTGATATCATTACATGATACAAACAAGGCATAATGCAAATTATAGCAATCATAGCATCAATTCATATATCTTTTGGTGATGCAAGAATGGCATTAATACTCATATATTTCTCGATGATGCAAGCATGGCATTAATACTCATATATTTCTCCCCCTTTGTCATCAACAAAAAGCATGGTAATTGTGATAGCAAGAGAACTTTGAGCATAAGCGTGATAGCTGTTCATGCCTTTACATGTTATTTTCCAAGCATATAAAGGAAAGCATGATACATAGATTGCTTTGAATACTTCTTCCTTTTTATTTGTTATAATCTTTTTGCATGAAGGAGGAAGGCTATTTGTGATACCAGCTATTTGTGAGTTTACTTTGAGTGAAGTTAAAACCGATGAGAGATCAACTCATGAAGTTAAAATCGATGAGAGATTGAATCATGCTTCATTTTTACAGGTATCAAGATATGTATGTAAACAAATCTTTGCAAGTAAAAACACTATCATTCATATTTCAAGATGGAATTTATAAGCAGGAATCATTTCATCAAATCCATTTCAGAAAAATATTTTTCATAAGTGTATGAGAAAATCTGATTGTTAGGATATCAATTGTTAAGCAAATCCGAAAATGAAATTAACACTTTCATGCATTCGGACAAGACTATGCTATTGATTTTCAAATACAATCATGAAGACAAAACATGCTTTTATGGAAATTTTTGTATTCAACACATAATTTCCAACATGTTATTTAGGCATGTAATGGCAATCAAGTGATTTGATCATTCAATAAAGTTCGAAAGATAATTTTAACTAGTTTATGTATTCGGACACATCAACATTCCTAATTCTCTTCTTATGAAATCAAATTGTTCTTCACTTAGAGGTTTTGTAAAAATATCAGCTAGTTGATGTTTAATATAATGGCAATATGACGCATCAACTGCATTGGTATATCATTTTCACAAATCATATTTATCATGGAAACTAAGACACAAGGTTTTCAAAAACATTTAGTTTCGATGTAAAATTCGACAGTGAGTAACGAGATTAAACAATGAGTGATGTTTGTAACTCTGCTCACAAATAAATGCATCAGGTAACTAGATCAAAGATCAAGGCACAAGGCATTGTGATCATAATGAGTAACATAAAGAGTTTACAATACACATATAAGCTCATTCAGGAGGTGGAAAATTAAAATGCCTAAATAAAGAGTCAAATTGTCGATGAATTTGCTATAGCTCAGATAGGATTTGATCTTGTCGATGTTCAAGCCATTCTTGTCTTTGTTCAAATCGGTCCATCCGAATCCCAATATCTTCGACAGATGATGTATGCGCTTGCTGAAATGAGTGTGTTTCCTCAAAGGGACAGATCGGAGGAGATTGAGTACTCCTAAAGACTGGTGTTTCTGGTTCTGGTTCAAGTTGAGGGGGATCGGTTCTTCTAGGCATTCTAACCCAATTACCGTTTCTATAAACACATCTTAATCGGTGAAGTAGATTTTTGTTTATTATGCTAAACCTATCTACTTTTATTACTTCTTCTTCCGGTGGTATTGGAATATCGTAGGCTTTCAGTATTCTAGTGATTATACCACCATATGGAAGCATCATGTCTTTCTTAGATAGTTCTAACATGTTTTGCTGGATAAGGTAACCAAGACAGATGTCATGTCTTTTCATGATCCAATACATAGTTCCTAATTTTAATTGGCTTACTTCATCATGATGGTATTGTTTAGGGAGAATGATGCTAGTTAGGATATGATGAAGTACCTTAGTGTTTAGTAGCAGTAGATGTTCACAACTTTTAGGAACAAATGCTAAGTTGGGATTGGCGAAAATTGTTCCTAAGGCTTCAACATATGTTGTTCCAACAGTTTCATCATCCCATGATCCTCTAAAGTAGAGTCCTCTATTTTTTATGGGAATGCCTATCATATCGCAAATGAATTTATCCGTAATGGAGATGTGTTGTCCTAAGAGATATGTAGGCATTCTTTCTTCTTCATCTACTTGTATATTATTGTAAAACAATCTAACAAGTCTTGGATAGATGGGTTCACTAATTTGTAAAATAGGGAGTAGATCTAAGTTTGAAAAACATTGAATTATCTCTAAGTCTCTTAGTTCATTTAAATCTACATGTTTTCCCTTATTGACACTCCTAAGTTCGAAAGAGAAAAACTTTTCAGCATGATATTTTGAATCGAAAAGGGTAAGATCAAAATCTTCCACTAATCTCCTCTTCCCTTTGTCCCTTGAGGATCTTCTAGACCCCATAACTACTGCTATTTAAGAGGATAGTAATGAGCAAGAGTAAATGAATCAAAAACAGAATTTAAGGGGTTCTTAGAGAATACCTTTGTGAGATCTTCAATAGAAGGAGAGATTGTTGATCGTTTGCTTTAAAATGAGGAGTATTTGGGATGCAATGAGGGGTGAAATGGAGGTGACGAAGCTTTGAAAGAGTAAAGAGGGGAAGGAAGTGAGTTGGGGTCAGTTCCACCGTCGGCCCTAGCTCGGGTTAAAAAGAGGCAGAGTTGTGGGCGGTTGCACCGCTGGCTGGGGCGGTGCAACCGCTTGCAACACGTGACAGCCGGAGGTGCTACCTCCAGCTGGGGCGGTGCCACCGCCTGCAGGCGGTGAGCACTTGTTCTGACAGCAGTGTGATCTGATTTGAAAGTTTTTGACTAGAGAAGAATTTTCATTCAGAGCAATTAACTTTACTTACGTAACTACGTAAGAATGTTCATTGTAAGATAAGAAATTTTGCATGATCAAGATAGATCTTGTGACGTGCATACTCTAAATGTCGTGTACATGTTTATGACAGTTTGTTCAGGTTGGTAAGCCTTGCAAGTTTATGACAAACTTAGTAAGTTCATGATATAGTTGGATTTGAAAGTAACGAATAGATGAAATCAATGAGTTTGAAAATCTAAAGGATATATGAAGTGAGAATCATGGGTTTCCAATTCTGAGAGATCAAATAGAATTGTATCACATTTATAATTTTAACCTTCTAATCCTCTTCTGTTATTTAGGCTAGAGAGCATCGCGAGTTCTTTTTGGATCTCGGGTCATGAATATCGAGAATCCAAAGAGCAGGATATTATTTCTTGCTCCCAACTTAAGATGTTTTATGTCTTTACAAGAAAGGATGATCTTTAGGTACCCATTTGCTTTTGGGTGCCTCAAAAATAGATCTACATTGTTTATCATGTTGCAAAGAATTTATCATGGTTCCTTTAGGAACCCAAATTAATTTATTTGGACTAATTTTCTTGAATGGACAATAATGCATTTTGTGTCCAAGTTTGCAACAAAAGTTGCATTTGTCTTGGTGTCGAACATGTAAGATGGGGCCTTTTATGAAGGTGGTTGGATTTTGGTGAGGACTTCTCACAAATCCGATTCCACTTCTTTTGGGAACGTGACCCTTGTTTGCAAGGATCATGTTCAAGGACTTGCTACCAACCTCGAATTTCTTCAAGGTGTCCTTAAGTAGCAAGTTTTCTTTTTGGAGAGTTTCTAGATCATGGCATTTTATGCATGAACCTAAACTATCATGATATTCAGCTTTTAACTTATCGAAATTACTAGTAAGACTATCATGCTCCTTTTTTAGCAATTTATATTTTCTACTAATAATCTTGCATTCATCAAACAAATCATAGAAGACATTTAATAATTCATCAAATGATAAATCTGCATCTATTAAATTCGTTACCTCCTCTCCGATGGCCATTAAGGCGTAATGAGCAACTTGCTCGGTGTTGGACTCCTCTTCTTCGGACGCGCTCGAGTCATCCCATGTTGCTTTGAGTGCCTTCTTCTTTGATGTTCTCTTTTTAACTTGGGGACAATCACTCTTGTAGTGTCCCGGCTTTTTGCACTCATAGCAAATAACTTGGTCCTTCTTGGGTTCAAGTTTATTTTTTATGTCATTCTTAAACTTATTTCTTTTAATGAATTTTTTAAATTTTCTTGTTAGAAGTGCCAAGTCATCGTCACAGTCCTCATCACTTGAGTTTTCACTCAAGTGGTCTTCTGAAGTTCTAAGTGCCATATCCTTCCTGTTCTTTGGAAGGATGTCTTCTTGCTCTTCATGAGCTTTATAAGTCATCTCGTAGGTCATTAATGACCCGATTAGTTCTTCAAGAGGGAAGTTGTTTAGATCTTTCACCTCTTGAATAGCAGTGACTTTAGGATCCCAACTCTTAGGAAGGGATCGTAGAATCTTATTTACGAGCTCAAAATCCGAAAAACTTTTTCCGAGTCCTTTTAGACCGTTGACGACATCCGTGAAACGGGTAAACATGTTGCCAATAGTCTCACTCGGTTTCATCCGGAAAAGTTCGTAAGAATGTAACAAAAGATTAATTTTTGACTCTTTCACTCTACTTGTGCCTTCGTGAGTCACTTCGAGTGTGTTCCAAATATCAAATGCGGTTTCACAAATTGAAACACTGTTGAACTCGTTTTTATCAAGCGCACAAAATAAGGCATTCATAGCCTTTGCATTAAGAGCGAAAGCCTTCTTCTCCAATTTATTCCAATCGATCATTGGAAGAGAAGACTTCGAAAATCCATTTTCGAAAAGATTCTAAAGTTCAAAATCCATAGAAATAAGAAAGATCCTCATTCGGGTCTTCCAATAGGTGTAGTCCATCCTATTGAACATGGGTGGACGTGTAATAGAATGGCCCTCTTGGTTTCCGGCGTATGCCATCTCTCTTGGGTTTTAATCCATTTGAGATTTAACCCCGCTCTGATACCAATTGTTAGGATCAAAAGCACTAAGAGGGGGGGGGGGGGGGGGGTGAATTAGTGCAGCGGAAAACCTTCTACGAAAAATAAAAACTGCGTTCGTTCGTTAACAATGATTTTGGTAAGAAAACCAATTTATAAATCACTTTAACTTTTGTTTAAGCGAGATGCAGCAAAGATATAAATGCAGTTTGCAGTTATGATTCTAATCAGATAGTAGGCGCAAACTGAAATATGATATTCGTATGAAAAAACTGATTTACATCTAATTGCTGATTCGTAAATCACTTGATTAAGCGAAATGCAGTTTAAGCAAGGATATAAAGGCAATTTGCAGTTATGATAGAAATCAAAATGTTAACGCAAACAGAAATATGATGATCGTACGATGAAACTGTTTTACGTCTAAACGCCGATTCGGAAAGTGCAAAGCTTGAAACCCGATCGTATATGTGCAGAAAGCAGTAAGCTTTAGAGGAGGTTTGCAGTAAAGATAATATGCTCAAAGTAAATGCAAACCGAGATTTAGAGTGGTTCGGTCAATCTTGACCTACTCCACTTTTGGCTTCCTCCACCGACGAGGTCACCGACGTCAACTAGAGGCCTTCCTTCAATAGGCGAAGGCCAACCACCCTTTTACAGTTTCACTCCTTTTGACGGGCTTAGGAGACAACCCTTATAGAATTTTCTCTCCTCTCTTTAAAGCTCAGAACTTGGAAGAAAAGAGGGAGAAGAACTTTTGGCCTTTACAACAATTTTGAACTCTAAAAATCACAGAACAAGATCAGGATTTCGGTGTATATTCTGTGCCCTTTCAGTGCTGAATGGGTGGGGTATTTATAAGCCCCAACCCAGTTTGAATTTGGAGCTCAAAACTGTCAATTCCCGAAATTTCGAGATCTAGCGGTTGCACCTCCTGACTGGAGCGGTTGCACCGCCTAGCAGAGCTCGAAGATTGAGCCTCTGGGCGGTGCCACCTCTTGTCAGGGGCGGTTGCACCTCCTGCCAGAGCTCGAAGACCGAGCTCAGGCGGTGCCACCACCTAACTGAGGTGGTTGCACCGCTCAGCCAAAGCTCGGAGACCGAGCCTAGGCGGTGCCACCTCTGTCAGGGGAGGTTACACCACCCAGTCTCGCTCGGAGACTGAGCCCAGGCGGTGCCACCTCCTGGCTGGGGCGGTTGCATCGCCCAGTCTCGCTCGGAGACTTAGCCCAGGCGGTGCCACCTCTTGGCTTTTGCTGTTCAACCTCCTAGCAGAAATCAGGGTCCGAATGGGTTGATCCATTCGGCCCAATTTGGGTTTTTCAGGGGCCCAATTGCCCCAAGATTAAGTTAATGTGATCACCTCCCATTTCCAACTTAATCATTGTGCTAACTATGATTTTTCCTAAGATATTTACTGCAACTTGCTCCGGTGCGTCAATTGCTTCTTCCGGCGAGCTTCCGGCGAACTTCCGTCGATCATCCGATGAACCTTCGGTGATGCTCCTGCGGACTTCCGGCAAACTCCTGGACTTGCGATGATCCACTTGGCGAGTTCCAACGAGCTTCTTTTGGCAAGCTCATGGACTTCTCGGATTGTTACCGTAGAACCTCCGACGACTATCCGAACTTCCGTCGAACTCTCGAACTCCCAATGTGATCATTGTCTTGACTCCGGCGCAACTCCTGCTGCATATCTTACTTTCATCATAGTTAATCCTGCACACTTATCTCAACATATAGATTAGATAACAAATGACAATTGACTTCATCATCAAAATCCGAGATTCAACACCCCCAACGTGATCATGGTCTTGACTCCAGCGCAACTCCTGCTGCATGTCTTACTTCCATCATAGTTAATCCTGCACATGTAAAACAAACTAAAATCTAGACAATTAATACTAAGCATTAATCAAGTTGTCCGATATGTCATTGGTGACGCTTCGTCCGATTCTTCGGCATATCGTCCTCTCCTACGGCCTATTCCCCAATTGGATAGTGGACTTTGCAACTTCGATATCCTTGTGCAATACCCACTCTTCTTGGCTTTGTTAGGATCGAGAGCACTAAGAGGGGGGGGGTGAATTAGTGCAGCGGATAAATTTCAGCGATTAAAAACGAAAGCTGCGTTCGTTTGATAAAAACTATTTTGATGCAAAAGCCGATTCTAAGAATACTTATGATTAAGTGCAGTTTATGTCTAAACATAGTTTGCGTCTAAGCGCAGTTTACGCAGTTTGCGTCTAAATGCAGATTGCGTCTAAGCGCAGTTTGCGTCTAAGCGCAGTTTGCGTCTAAGATCAGATTGCGTCTAAGCGTAGTGCAGTTTGCATCTAAACGTAGTTTTACGTCTAAACACAATTTTACGTCTAAACGTAGTTTTACGTCTAAACGCAGTATGCGTCTAAACACAGTTTTACGTCTAAACGTAGTTTTACGTCTAAATGCAGTTTGCGTCTAAACGTAGTTTTACGTCTAAACGTAGTTTTACGTTTAAAAGTAGTTTACGTCTAAAACATAGTTTTAAAGGGATCTGAACTTAGAAACTTCGTTCGTAAAAGCGCAGAAGACAGTTTTGCAGAATCAAAACGTAAGCGTAAACTGTAATGTATGAAAACACCGATTTACGTCTGAATGCAGATTAGAAAAGATCAGCTATGTAGGAGGTTTGCAGTAATGATAAAGTGCTCAAAACAAACACAAACCAGAGATTTAGAGTGGTTCGGTCAGTCTTGACCTACTCTACTTTTGGCTTCCTCTACCGACGAGGTCACCGACGTCAACTAGAGGCCTTCCTTCAATAGGCGAAGGCCAACTGCCCTTTTACAGATTCACTCCTTTTGATGGGCTCAGGAGACAACCCTTACAGGACCTTTCTCTCCTCTCTTTACAACTCAAGACTTGAAGAACAGAAAGAGGAGAACTTTAGGACTTTTCACAAATTTGAGCTCTTAGAATCACAGAAAAGATCAAGAATTCGGTGTAGGTCTGTATCTTTTCAGTGTTGAATGGGTGGGGTATTTATAGGCCCCAACCCAATTCAAATTTGGAGCTCAAAACGATCAAATCCCGGAATTCTGTGATCAGGCGGTTGCACCTCCTTGTTGGGAAATCATTGGGGGCGACATCATATGCGCAGCGGAAGAACAAGAAAACAAAAATCCCCGATTCCCAAAAAGATGTTCGTCGTCGTGCGAAGATTGGGCGAAAAAATCCGTAAAACACAAAACTGCGTATAGAGATTGTGTTACCTAGGGAGATCGTATATCCCTGTTTTCTTGCAGATCCTTAGGAGAGGGTGAAGGAGGTCAAGCGTCCTCCTCTCTAGCGGTGATCCACACAGCAGGGTTACGACGACGCTCCTCAAAACTCCAGGCATACTCTGAGGTGGAGAGGGAGAGGAGAATAGGAAAGGCAAGCAAATACTCTAGCCTATGAGGCTGTGAATCCCTCCTATTTATAGAGATCCCATGTCAAACCCTAATGGGTTCTTCCCTAGTGGGTATTGGATATGCATCCAATAAGGCAAGGGCTCCGTCGGATATCTCATATCCGAACCTCTACTTATCGCAATGCCTACCATATGTGTGTGACCCTCTAGGCCCAATATCGAGCTGGCCGTGAGTCATACCTGTCAGAACTCCTTCTAACTCAGTGAATTATTATCTCTGTAATAATTCACTCGACTCATCGACTACGAACGTACTAGGCCACTACGCCGTAGTCCCCAGACGATACAGGGGAATCCAATCCATTGGACCTGTCTGTCCTCAGTTACCATGTACCTATAGTCCCTCATCCATCTAATATCCCAGAGACCGTATATCGAGCATGGTGCTGTCAGACCCATACGGTTTCTACTCGAGTCTCGCTCTAATCGGATTCTCCCGGAGAACTCTTTCTCTCTCAACCCGAATGACCCTGGCCAGGGATTTGACTGAGCAAGAACACATGGGATATTCCTCTCATGACGCCGAGAGTGGTTGATCCTCTATCGACACTCAATAGCCCTCGTAAGGTCGACTACCACTCCCAATGACCAGCTGTACTAGATCTGGAACAGCCAAACCTATAAGTCTGGTATCAAAGAGTGGAGCACTCATACAGGACATCCTTGGTGTCTCAAGTCTAAGGACCAGATACACCACTAGGACTACGGAATCGCTGTCTGACAATAAGGCATCATCAACCATCCAGCATTCCGTAAGCGGATCAATCAGTGAACTTATTCTCCAATGAGCACCTGTACTGTATCCCTAGTGTCCCTACACGAGCAGCTATGAGACCAGCTGCATCCATCATATGGACGGGTATACATCACACTAGTCTATCCGGTTATCACGATGTCCCTCTCGAGTAACCTATGACCGGGATTATTTAGGATATGTGTTTAAAGGTGAATCGATCTCATTATCGTGATCTCATCACGATCCGATTCCCATTGCACAAATCCAAGGACATCACAATATATGTATGCATTTATGCAATAGTTATAAAGTGATATACGCCAAAATATAATAAGCAAAAAGATTCTGTATCAAGTCACACGTGCCATCACTCACGTGATTGGCTTGCTGGGCACCTATGACTAGTAATCTCCCACTTGACCTAAAGCCAATCACCTATGTGTCTGATCCCCATCAGACCCCTGTGACGCTCAAAGACAAAATGAGACAACGGCTTTGTCAGTGGATCTGCAATGTTATCTTCGGATGGAACTCTTTCCACTACTACATTTCCTCAGGTTACGATCTCTCTTATAAGCTGGAACCTCCTCAGAACACTTCTGATGAGACCCGGGTTCCCTTATTTGAGTAATCACCCCATAGTTGTAGCAATATAAGGAAGTCAACTTGTCGCTATCTGTATCGACTCCCAAATTTGTGATGAACTTCTTCACCCAGACTCCCTCCTTTGCTGCATCTAATGCAGCAATGTACTCCGCCTCTGTGGTCGAGTCAGTAGTGGTATTTTATTTGGAACTCTTCCAGCACACTGCTCCTCCATTCAAGGTGTACACATACCCTGAATTCGACTTGCTATCATCGACATCAGACTGAAAACTTGAGTCAGTGAAGCCTTCAACCTTAAGGCTATTACCTCCATATACTAGTAAAAGATCCTTAGTCCTTCTCAAGTACTTAAGGATACACTTTACTGCTTTCCAGTGCTCCAAGCCTGGATCCACCTGATACCTGCTCGTGACACTCAGAGCATGCGCTATATCAAGCCTAGTACATAGCACGACATACATGATATACCATATTGCTGAGGCATAAGGTATCATATCCATGTTCGCCCTTTCTTAGAATTTTCAATGCCAAACATTTTGACAATGGTTTCTATGTACCTGGACTGGGACAAGCCAAGCATCCTCTTGGATCTATCTCTATAGATTCTAATCCCCAAGATATAGGATGCTTCCCCGAAGTCCTTTATGGAGAAGTGTCTAGATAACCAAGTCTTTACTGTGGATAGCATTCCTACGTCATTCCCAATGATGAGGATGTCATCCACATATAACACTAAAAAGGTTATAGCGCTCCCACTTACCTTCCTGTACACACAAGGCTCATCTTCGTTCTTAACGAAGTCATAAGATCTGATTGACTCATCAAATCTTATGTTCCAACTTCGGGAAGCTTGCTTTAGTCCATAAATGGATCTAAGCAACCTACACACTTTATCTGGGCAGTTCTTGGACACGAATCCCTCAGGTTGCATCATATACACCTCCTCCTCGAGGTTCCCATTGAGGAATGTGGTTTTCACATCCATCTGCCAGATCTCATAATCATAGTGTGCTGCAATAGCTAATAGAATTCTGATGGATTTTAGCATTGCTACGGGTGAGAAGGTTTCGTCGTAGTCAACACCTTATCTTTGACGATACCCTTTAGCCACTAGCCTTGCTTTATAGGTCTCTACCTTTCCATCTACTCCGATCTTTTTCTTAAAGATCCATTTGCAACCGATGGGTACAATACCTTCGGGTGCATCAACTAGGTTTCAAACCTTATTGGAGTACATAGAATCCATCTCAGAATTCATGGCTTCTTGCCACTTCCCGGAGTCTATACTCATAATAGCCTCCTCGTAGGTCTGAGGATCAATATCCTCAGCATCCTCTCCTCTAATATGTCCTACATATCTCTCAGGAGGATGAGATACTCTATCAGACCTGCGTAAAGTTGAAACTTGTGTATTAGGTACCTGAACAGACTCGGGCTGTAGAGTGGTGCTTGAGCTTGGTTCTCTAACATCGCTCAACTCTATCATTCTCCCACTGTCTCCGCCAAGAATGTGTTCCTTCTCAAGGAACACTGCTCTCTTAGCTACAAAGACCTTTTTGTCCTCGGGATGATAGAAGTAATACCCACAAGTTTCCTTGGGGTATCCCACAAATATGCATCGCTCTTGTTGATTCTCGGATTTTGATGATAAAATCAATTGATGGGTTAATTGATCTAATCCATATTATTGAGCTAAGTGTGCAGGATTAACTACGATAACCAGAAAACACAAAGCAAGTATACCGGAGTCAAGTTCGATGGACGTTTAAGAGTCCGAAGAATCGTCGGAGATGTTGCCGGAACCAATCGAGAAGAAATCGGGAACCTGTCAGAATTTTCGGAAGTTCGCCGAAGAGATCGTTGGAGGTTCACGGAGATCACCGAGAAGGCTCAGCTACTCGTTAAAGTCATCACAAGTTCGGGAGCTTGCTGGGAGTCCGTCGGAAGAAGTTCGTCGGAAAGCTCGCCGAAACAAGACTCGACGTTCGCGGTTGAAAGCTTGCTTAGGATGTGTTTTTTTGTTATGTAGTTCACTTGTAATTAGGATTAGGATTAAGAGATAATCCTATATCCTGGTTAGGGGCCAACTGGGCCCAAAGTCAGATATGGTTTGGGCTAAAATTAAGCCAAACCAGTGAAATCAAAGAGCCAGGCGGTGGCACCGCCCAGCACCCGAGAGCTGGGCGGTGACACCTCCTTGGCTGGGCGGTTGCACCGTCCAGCACCCGAGCGCTGGGCGGTGACACCGCTTGGCTGGGCGATGGCACCTCCAGCACCGGGAACCCAAAGAGAATTCAAATTTTGGAGCCCAAAATTTGAATCCTCTTGAGGCCTATAAATACCCCTCAAATCTCAGCTGAGAGAATAACTTTTGAGCAGTAAGTAATTGAGAGAAAAGTCTTAGAAGAGTCTTTGCCTTTCTTGTTTTCATTTGCTAGTGTTCACCTCATTCTTTCTTGCTGAAAATCTGTAAGAGAGTGAACCGCTTGTAAAAGTTGTAAGAGGGGTATTCACCCTTCCCTTTCAAGAGATTTGCTAGTGGAAGGTGGGAGCCTCATCAAAGAGGGGCCTCGCAAGTGGATGTAGGTCACTCGACCGAACCACTTTAAAAACAGCGTAATCTCTGGTTTGCATTTCATTACTACTATTTACATTACTGCAAACCCTCTTACTGTTTTATTTCCTCATTACATTTACTGCACAACTTTACGAATACGCTTTTAAGTTAAGCACTTCCAATTCCGATTTCTTATCGTACGAAAGATTTGTCTAAAACCGAAGTTTTAATCCGCTGCACTAATTCACCCCCCCTCTTAGTGCCGCTCCGAACCTAACAGCTCTGTCCTTGATTCTAACTTATCGGGGTTGTGTCTTTTAACGTGGGCAGGGCAGCCCCAAATCTTAACAACATTAAGATCAGGCTTCTTCCCTTTCCATATCTCATATGGTGTAGACACTACCGACTTAGTTGGAATTCTGTTCAGAAGGTAAGCTGCGGTTTCTAGGGCATATCCCCAGAATGAGATGGGTAGGTCAGCGAAACTCATCATGGACTGTACCATATCTAATAATGTACGATTTCTCCTTTTAAAGACACCATTGAGCTGAGGTGTGTAAGGAGGTGTCCATTGGAATAATATCCCATGGTCCTTGAGGAACTGAGTAAACTCTGTACTTAAGTACTCACCTCCTCGATCTGATCGAAGAGTTTTGATACTCTTTCCAATCTGGTTCTCCACCTCATTCTTATACTCTCTGAATTTCTCAAAGGCCTCGGACTTGTACTTCATTAAGTACACATATTCATACCTTGAGAAATCATCAGTAAATGTAATGAAGTAGGAGTAACCTCCAATGGCATGAGTTGATATGGGTCCACATACATCACTATGTATGAGTTCCAACAACTTAGTGGCTCTCTCTCCAATTCCACTAAATGGAGAGTTGGTCAGTTTTCCACGAATGCAAGGCTCACAAGTTGCATATGACACATAGTCGAATGGATCTAGATATCCATCATTTAGCAACTTTTGAATCCTTCTTTCATGGATGTGACCTAGCCTACAATGCCACAGGTATGCACTGTTCAACTCATCTCGTTTCCTTTTGGACACTTACATTCATAATATGTGGAGTAGTGTCTTGCATAAACAAACCTTTATGCAATATTCCTCTCGTCAATCTCCCCTTGGCTTTGCTAGAATTTACAATAAATTGTAGATGTGATAAGCAATATTGGTATCCAATACCAATGCATTATCACAAAAATCTGCCAATTGGAGATTGATCATGAATATACCTGAAGCTTCACCAAGCTTCTTGTTTCGCCCTTTCTGCAAGGTACTCTTTGCAGTTCCTCTTCTAGTGCCCATCTTTACCATAGTGGAAGCACTGGCCTTTGTCCTTTGTTGGGTCTTTCTTAGCAACCTTTGCTTTACCTTATTTGCCCTTGCCTTTTCCCTTCTTAAAGGACCTTTCTGCTTTCCTTTTCTTTCTGGTCTCACCAGTGCAGAGAACTGGCTTCTCTTTCTTAATAGTACTCTCTGCCTCCCTCAACATATTGAGGAGCTCTGGGAGAGTCACCTCAAGCTTGTTCATATTAAAATTCATTATGAACTGTGAAAAGGAATCTAGTAGGGACTGAAGCACAATGTCCACACACAAGTTATCCTCTAGGACCATTCCTAGACCTGTGAGTTTCTCTATCCACTCAATCATCTTTAGGACATGGTTATGAACCGGTGTCCCCTCAGTCATCCTAGCGCGGAAAAGGCTCTTGGATATCTCATATCGTTGAGTCCTTCCCTGTTCCTCAAACAATTTGCGGACATGTAGGAGAATGGATCTGGCATCCATTTTTCATGTTGTCTCTGTAACTCTGGAGTCATAGAGCCCAACATATAGCACTGAGCAAGAGTGGAGTCATCAATGTACTTCACGTAGCGAGCGATCTCATCCTCGCTTGCCCCTTCTTCGGGCGTAGGCATCACTGTATCAAGGACGTACACGATTTTCTCCGCTGTGAGAACAATTCTCAAGTTACGGAGCCAATCCGTATAATTTGGACCAGTGAGGCGGTTGACATCAAGTAAGCCACGTAAGGGATTTGAAAGCGACATTTTCTGAAAATAAAGATGTAGCAGAAATGAATAACATGCAGATTTTGCAATAAATAAACTATCAAGATATGGACTTCTATCTTAATATGCTCCCACTATTTTACTATCGAGTCACGCGACACCCTCAGCACGTGAAACGGAAGTCTCCGGCAGACTTCTAGTGGGGATCAGGATCCAATCAGCGTCTTAGTGTAACCTCGAGGGACTCGACCAATCACACTAAGCCTAAAAGGTAGGCAACTCTTACCGATCATAACTCCTTGTGATTCCCGTCCTGTTCGGCCTCCGAATCACCATGGCCTCGAGGGACTCGACCAACCATGATGCTCGGTTAAGTCAACACCTTCGTTACAAGATGAGTCTGATTTGATGATATACCCTCGAGGGACTCGACCAAGCATACCATGCCCTCAGGTCACCGGTGACATCTCTATGTCGTAAGCAAGATAGCGAATCACGATATAGGTGAGTCTCAAGGGACTCGACCAACTCAACCTACACCGGGAATCGGTTCCTACTCATAACGATGGAAGGCTACGTGGGTCAATCTAATTGCCTTACGTTTACCGACTTAATATTATCGAGAGATGTTTCTATAATTTGGTCTCCTAATATGACATGTCACACATATACATATTTAATATATATCTACATCGCATGCAAATATATATACATATCTAGTATGTGTATAAGCAATCACATCAGATGATCATGGACCACAACCTAATATGATTAGGCCCGAGCCAGTAGGCCTAATCACTCACATCAAGATCTATGTGTGCAACGGTGCATCTCCATGCCCTGTGATCGTCCATCTCGTCCTCGTCGGTTCCGTCGACATTTTGATGCATCTCCATGCATCACGATCGTCCGTCTCGTGGGTCCCGCCATCGCATCCACGCTCCCGCTGCGCCTCCTCATGTGATTACAACTTAATCATAGGCACGCAGGCCCGACAATAAACGAGAAATATAATGGAGGTTCGCAGACCTCAATAATAATAATCACAAGTACACACATCACACGGTCCATGATCATCCGTCCACACATCATACATCACATGTATAAATAATCATCATCATGTAGGACTACTAGATAATAATAAAAATAATAATCAACTAAACCTTTTAATTAATTAATATTTTTCTGAAATCAGGGACATGTAGGGAATTTCTCAATTCCTAAGGGTATTTTCATAATTTTGATAAAAGACAGAAACTGGAATTTCTCAAATTCACAGGGGCAAAACTGTCTTTTTGCCCAAAACCCTAATTCCCTCTTTCTGCTGCCGCTGCCGCCGCCGCCACCCTGCTGGCGGCAGCCTGTGCGGCGGGGCGAGGGCGCTGCCCTCGCCTGTAGGCGGCACGCTCGCTGGCGGCGCTGTCGCTGCAGGTGGGCTCCCCCTTCGGGCGTCGCTGCCTCCGCAGGCGGTGCTGTCCCGCCGGGCGGCCGCCCCTTTGGGGGGGGTTTCGCCCGCGGGAGCAGCGGCGACAGGCGTCGCGCGTCGTTGCCCTACGGCGGCAGGCGTCGCTTCCTTTCGGCGGCAGGCGCCGCTGCCCTGCGGCGCCTCTGCCCGTGGGTTGCCAGCCCCGCCAGCAGCAAGCCTGCTGCAAGCAGACCGCCGGCCGGCTGCTGCAGGCACAGCGCTTGCGCATGCGCCGGCACTGTGCTGCCTGGCTGCGGCTGCGGTAGCCGCTGCAGGTGGCTGCAGGCATGCAGATCGAGGGCAGCAACTGTTGCTGCCCTTCCTCACTTTTGCGTCAACGATTTTGACGTCAAAATTCTTCCTAAACACAATACACGTAGTTCAAAACCAATCATTCGCACGAACAACCTGACTCTGATACCACAGTTGGGAAATCATTGGGGGCGACATCATATGCGCAGTGGAATAACAAGAAAATAAAAATCCCCGATTCCCAAAAAGATGTTCGTCGTCGTACGAAGATTGGTGCGAAAAAATCCGCAAAACACAAAACTGCGTATAGAGATTGTGTTACCTAGGGAGATCGTATATCCCTGTTTTCTTGCAGATCCTTAGGAGAGGGTGAAGGAGGTCAAGCGTCCTCCTCTCTAGCGGTGATCCACACAGTAGGGTTGCGACGACGCTCCTCAAAACTCCAGGCCGGTGGAGAGGGAGAGGAGAATAGGAAAGGCAAGCAAAGATTCTAGCCTATGAGGCTGTGAATCCCTCCTATTTATAGAGATCCCATGTCAAACCCTAATGGGTTCTTCCCTAGTGGGTATTGGATCTGCATCCAATAAGGCAAGGGCTCCGTCGGATATCTCATATCCGAACCTCTACTTATCGCAATGCCTACCATATGTGTGTGACCCTCTAGGCCCAATATCGAGTTGGCCGTGAGTCATACCTGTCAGAACTCCTTCTAACTCAGTGAATTATTATCTCTATAATAATTCACTCGACTCATCGACTACGAACGTACTAGGCCACTACGCCGTAGTCCCCAGACGATACAGGGGAATCCAATCCATTGGACCTGTGTGTCCTCAGTTACCATGTACCTATAGTCCCTCATCCATCTAATATCCTAGAGACCGTATATCGAGCATGGTGCTGTCAGACCCATACGGTTTCTACTCGAGTCTCGCTCTAATCGGATTCTCCCGGAGAACTCTTTCTCTCTCAACCCGAATGACCCTGGCCAGGGATTTGTCTGAGCAAGAACACATGGGATATTCCTCTCATGACGCCGAGAGTGGATGATCCTCTATCGACACTCAATAGCCCTCGTAAGGTCGACTACCACTCCCAATGACCAGCTATACTAGATCTGGGACAGCCAAACCTATAAGTCTGGTATCAAAGAGTGGAGCACTCATACAGGACATCCTTGGTGTCTCAAGTCTAAGGACCAGATACACCACTAGGACTACAGAATCGCTATCTGACAATAAGGCATCATCAACCATCCAGCATTCCGTAAGCGGATCAATTAGTGAACTCATTCTCCAATGAGCACCTGTACTGTATCCCTAGTGTCCCTACACGAGCAGCTATGAGACCAGCTGCATCCATCATATGGACGGGTATACAGCACACTAGTCTATCCGGTTATCACAATGTCCCTCTCGAGTAACCTATGACCGGGATTATTTAGGATATGTGTTTAAAGGTGAATCGATCTCATTATCGTGATCTCATCACGATCCGATTCCCATTGCACAAATCCAAGGACATCACAATATATGTATGCATTTATGCAATAGTTATAAAGTGATTTACGCCAAAATATAATAAGCAAAAAGATTCTGTATCAAGTCACACGTGCCATCACTCACGTGATTGGCTTGCTGGGCACCTATGACTAGCACTCCTGACTGGAGAGGTTGCACCGCATGGCAGAGCTCGAAGACTGAGCCCAGGCGGTTGCACCTCTCTGTCAGGGGCGGTTGCACCTCCTAAGTCTGGCTCGGAGACTGAGCCCCAAGCGGTGCCACCTCTTAACTGAGGCGGTTGCACCTCTTTGCCAAAGCTCGAAGACCGAGCTCAGGCGGTGCCACCTCTCTGCTAGGGAGGTTGCACCGCTCAGTCTAGCTCGAAGACTGAGCTCAGGCGGTGCCACCTCCTGGCTGGAGCGGTTGCACCGCCCAGTCTCGCTGGGAGGCTTAGCCCAGGCGGTGCCACCTCCTAGCCTAGGCGGTTGCACCTCCTGGTGCAATCAGGGTCCGAATGGTTAGCTCCATTCGGCCCAATTTCAGTCTTTCAGGGGCCCAATTGCCCCAAGATTAAGCTAATGGGATCACCTCCCATTTTCCAACTTAATTAACGTGCTAACTACGATTAGATCTAAGACAATTTCTGCAGCTTTGCTTCGGTGCGTCAATCGCTTCTTCCGGCGAGTTTCCGACGAACTTCCGTCGATCATCCGATGAACCCTCGGTGATGCTCCTGCGGACTTCCGGCAAACTCCTGGACTTTGCGATGATCCACTTGGCGAGTTCCGATGAACTTCGCTTGGCAAGCTTCTGGACTTCTTGGATCTGTTCTCGCAGAACCTCCGACGACCGTCCGAACTTCCGTCGAACTCTCGAACTCCCAACGTGATCATGAACTTGACTCCGGCGCAACTTCTACTGCTTGTCTAACTTTCATCGTAGTTAATCCTGCACACTTAAAAACAAAAACTTCGATCGAGACAATTAATCCTAAGCAATTAACCAAGTTGTCCGGCATGTCATTGGTCCCTCGACGCTTCGTCCGATTCTTCGGCGCATCGTCCTTTCCTGCAGCCTATTGCCCAATCGGCCAGTTGACTCCGCAACTCCGATATCCTTGGCACAATACCCGCTCTTCTTGGCCCGATGCCCGAGTCCACGACCCGAAGCCTTCTGTCGATACGTCGACCGATCCACCGGCCCGACGTCCAATCTTCTGACATGTTCCTCCGGCACAAAATGATTTTCCTGCTTTAATTGTCTTATCCAGATCGAAGCATCCTGCGTCACTCAAAACGCAGATTAAATCATAAACATATATCAAGTGGTTTCATCATCAAAATACGAGATTCAACAATCTCCCCCTTTTTGATGATGACAACCACCTGATGACAGAGTTAACCTTAACTCCAGGAGTTTAAACAAACTCCCCCTATCAATATGCCATATTGATAGAAACTCTTGGATTCAAAAATCTAAGTAACATGTCATCATAATCTTCTGACATGTCATGTCATCAACATACTTCTCCCCCTTTGTCATCAACAAAAAGGAGAAGTACCACAATCAAGTGTTTGTGATGTAAGTTTAACTCATTGCATGAAAAACATAATATCTATTGTTACCATCATGCAAGTTTGCTATTATTAAATGGTAAGATATCAATATGTAAAATTACGATTCAAGTTCTTGATATCTTAACATGATATGACATTCATAGCACCTATTCATATGAATGCTGCTTTTGATATCTCATCATAATATGGCATTCATAACATCTATTCATATTCTTCAAATATGGCACTCATAGTATCAATTTATATATTTCTCCCCCTTTGTCATCAACAACAAGGAGACCGATATAAGCAAATTTTAAATATAAGTGCGATGCCATAAGTTGGTTCATGTCATTTTCCAACAGTGAGTGATAGGATACCAATTATGCAAACATCTCGAGGAAAACATGACATGGAGATAGCTTTTATTGCTTCTTCCTTTTTATTTGTTATCTTTTTACATGAAGGAGGAAAGCCATATATGAAGTTCAAATTGATAAGATATTAAAGCACACTTCATTTTTGCAAGGATTAAGATATGTAAGTGAGTCAAATCCTTGTATGTAAAAATATCTTCCTTTTATAAGAGGGAATCATCAAATATGTTTCTCGAAAAATATTTTTCACATGATAAGTGCATTTGCTAGATGATTCCATATGTCAAAAATCAATGATGTGAATTAAACTTGATATGACATATGCTTGTTAAATTCGGAAGAGGATAATGTATCAAGAAAATCCAATTGTTAGGATCAAGAAAATCCGAAAATGAAATTTGACACTTTCATACATTCGGACAGGGTTTTACTAGAGATATTCAATTACAATCATGAAGGTAAAACATGCTTATTATCATGGAAATTTTTGTATTCAAGCACATAATTTCCAACATGTAATCATGGCAAGTAATTGTGTAAAATCATTATGGCAATCAAGTGATTTGATTATTTAATCAAAAAAGTCCGAAAAATAATTTTAACAGGTTTAATCATTCGGGCATATTTTTGCCTTAGTTTTTCAAATATAATCATGAAGATAAGGTATGCTCATCATCATGGTAGTATGATAGCAAGTTTACCATATTCAAGCTAGCAAAAAATTTCTACATTTTAAGGCCCGCAAGCTAGCAATTTTGAGATGTTCAAGAAAGCAACTCTTGCTTCTTGAAATATAAGTTTTGCTAGATGTGCAAGTTAACTTTTTGCTTCTTGAGATAGGCAAGATAGCATTCCTTGGTGATGTTCAATATAGCTAAGTTCTACATCATGCAAGCTAGTGAATTTTATAACATTTTAGAACATGCATAATCACCAAAGCATCATAAATTTTAATGATGTGCAAAATTACAAATTTTGCATGATTGCATTTGTGTGTCTTGAGATTTGCAAGATAGCACTTCTTGGTGATGTTCAAGATAGCAATTTCTTCTCTTTTGAGAAGTGCAATTTTTGCTTTCTTCTTGAATTGTGCAAGCTAGCTATCTCCCCTTTTGTCATTGTCAAAAAGAAGGGAAAAACCCTTTACATCAATTTTTAAATCATGACAAAGGTTAGTATCAATCTCATTTGTGCATCATTATATTTTCAAATTAAAACATGCACATTTTTAAAACATATAAACTCATTATTATATGCATGATTTCAAATCATTATTCATATTATTTCAATCATTGTTTCAATCACCACTTATAGCTTATCATGCACAATATATAAAATCATCTAACATGATACAATCATTTATTTTTAAAATATTTATCACTATTTTAATGTATGATAATGAAGTATTCATGATACCGAACATTAAATCAATATTTTTTAAGTATTTATCACTTCATTTTAATCATGATTCCAAACATTTATCATTTAAAGCATTCATGATACACATCA
Source organism: Musa acuminata AAA Group (assembly GCF_036884655.1). Taxonomy (NCBI): domain Eukaryota; kingdom Viridiplantae; phylum Streptophyta; class Magnoliopsida; order Zingiberales; family Musaceae; genus Musa; species Musa acuminata. The sequence goes on from NC_088340.1 coordinate 27,170,603, forward strand.
TAAAAAAAAGCATATGCATCATTCCAAATCATAAATATTTTAAATCATCATGGTATTAATTTGTCACATTGCATTCTACCATGCATGATCGAAGCTTCTCATTTGCATACATCAAAATAAATTCATGAATATCTCATGCATTCATATCAGAGGAACATTGAAAAAGAAATAATTGGGTGATGAGATAAATATTTCATAAATACAAAGAATTGCATAAAAATCATATCAAGGAATACAAGTCACAATCATTCAAGAGAAAAATCAAGATCATGATTTTAATAAAACTCATTTCAAATTTGAATAATCAAAATCATTTTTATGGCTCACAAAATTTATAACATAAATAGATTCATGATTTCATTGATAATATATTTTTCCCTTTTTAAGTGTTTCATTTTAAGTGGTCGATTTCATGTTAGCATGCCTTTTCATTTATGAAAACATGCATCAATTTTTTTTTTAAAGCCACTGTTATTATCATGAAAATCGATAATCAAGAATCATCATACATAATTTCAAAAATATATACTCATTAATCATAACTTCAAATTAAACATGATTTCATATACTCAAAATCGAGAAATAACAATGGAAATCAACATGATACACATTATTACCACATATAGCATGATTTCATAAGGTATTTTTAATCAAAATCATTTTGTTTATCATAAACATGCAATTTTCATGATTATTTTCAAAATTACTAGAATGATAAGCATGATTCCTAATTGTTTGTATTTTCATTATAAAATTATTAAACATGTAATTTTCAAGAAAATTAAAAAAGGAGAAATGCTTTATGAAAATCATCATGTAATTTCAAAGTAAATTAAAGGCATTTTGATTACCTCAGCGTTGAAAGGCGTAAAGGCGTAGTTTGCCACCTCGCCTTTGTTGATTTTCTCCTCGTCTTCGGAGGAGCTCGATTCATCCCAGTTTTTGTTCTTCTTCTTGCGTTCAAAGCAAGTAGTTCCATTCTTTTTACTTTTTAATTTTTGTTTCATTTGTAGTTTAAGTTCACCATCACTTGAGCTTATGCTCGAGTGGTCTTCAAATGTTCTATGTCCCAAATCCTTCCTGTTCTTTAGAAGGTGGTTCTCAAGTTCTTCACGTGCATTGCACGTCATTTCATATGTGATTAATGAACCAATTAGTTCTTCAAGTGGAAATTGGTTCAAGTTTTTCGATTCTTGAATAGCAGTTACTTTTGAATCCCAAGTTTTAGAAAGTGAGCGCAAAACTTTGTTAACGAGTTCAAAATTCGAAAAGCTTTTACCAAGTGATTTTAAACCATTGACGACATCCGTAAAACGGGTGTACATGTCAACAACGGTTTCGCTTGGTTTCATATGAAAAAGCTCGAAATCATGCAGTAAAATATTAACTTTCGAGTCTTTGACTTTACTAGTTCCCTCGTGCGTGATTTCAAGAGTGCGCCAAATATCGAAAGCCGTTTCGCACAAAGAAACCCGATTGAACTCATTTTTGTTCAAAGCGTAAAATAAGGCATTCATAGCCTTTGCGTTTAAAGAAAAATACTTCTTCTCTAAATCCGACCATTCGTTCATCGGTTTAGAGGGAAGTTGAAAACCATTTTCAATGATATTCCATAAATCCAGATTTAGAGAAATCAAGAAAACTCTCATTCGAGTTTTCCAATAAGTGTAGTCCAATCCGTTAAAGAACGGTGGACGAAAGACCGAAAAGCCCTCTTGAAGAGCCATTTCTCTCGGGTGTAAATCCGAAATGAGAAATACCCCACTCTGATACCAATTGTTAGGATCGAGAGCACTAAGAGGGGGGGGGGTGAATTAGTGCAGCGGATAAATTTCAGCGATTAAAAACGAAAGCTGCGTTCGTTTGATAAAGACTATTTTGATGCAAAAGTCGATTCTAAGAATACTTATGATTAAGTGCAGTTTATGTCTAAACACAGTTTGCGTCTAAGTGCAGTTTACACAGTTTGCGTCTAAATGCAGTTTACGTCTAAATGCAGATTGCGTCTAAGCGCAGTTTGCGTCTAAGATCAGATTGCGTCTAAGCGCAGTGCAGTTTGCGTCTAAATGCAGTTTTACGTCTAAACACAGTTTTACATCTAAACGTAGTTTTACGTCTAAACGCAGTTTGCGTCTAAACGTAGTTTTACGTCTAAACGTAGTTTTACGTCTAAACGCAGTTTGCGTCTAAACGCAGTTTTACGTCTAAACGTAGTTTTACGTTTAAAAGTAGTTTATGTCTAAAACACAGTTTTAAAGGATCTGAACTTAGAAACTTCGTTCGTAAAAGCGCAGAAGATAGTTTTGTAGAATCAAAACGTAAGCGTAAACTGTAATGTATGAAAACATCGATTTACGTCTGAATGCAGATTCGGAAAGATCAGCACTTAGAAACTTGTTCGTAAAGGCGCAGAGAGCAGTAGCTATGTAGGAGGTTTGCAGTAATGATAAAGTGCTCAAAATAAACACAAACCAGAGATTTAGAGTGGTTCGGTCAGTCTTGACCTACTCCACTTTTGGCTTCCTCCACCGACGAGGTCACCGACGTCAACTAGAGGCATTCCTTCAATAGGCGAAGGCCAACTGCCCTTTTACAGATTCACTCCTTTTGATGGGCTCAGGAGACAACCCTTACAGGACCTTTCTCTCCTCTCTTTACAACTCAAGACTTGAAGAACAGAAAGAGGAGAACTTTAGGACTTTTCACAAATTTGAGCTCTTAGAATCATAGAAAAGATCAAGAATTCGGTGTAGGTCTGTATCTTTTCAGTGTTGAATGGGTGGGATATTTATAGGCCCCAACCCAATTCAAATTTGGAGCTCAAAACGATCAAATCCCGGAATTCCGGGATCAGGCGGTTGCACCTCCTGACTGGAGAGGTTGCACCGCCTGGTAGAGCTCAAAGACTGAGCCCAAGCGGTTGCACCTCTCTGTCAAGGGCGGTTGCACCTCCTGAGTCTGGCTCGGAGACTGAGCCCCAGGCGGTGCCACCTCTTGATTGAGGCGGTTGCACCTCTCTGCCAGAGCTCGAAGACCGAGCTCAGGCGGTGCCACCTCTTTGTCAGGGAGGTTGCACCGCTCAGTCTAGCTCGAAGACTGAGCTCAGGCGGTGCCACCTCCTGGCTAGAGCGGTTGCACCACCCAGTCTCGCTGGGAGGCTTAGCCCAGGCGGTGCCACCTCTTGGCCTAGGCGGTTGCACCTCCTAGTGCAATCTGGGTCTGTATGGTTAGCTCCATTCGGCCCAATTTCAGTCTTTCAAGGGCCCAATTGCCCCAAGATTAAGCTAATGGGATCACCTCCCATTTTCCAACTTAATCAACGTGCTAACTGCTAGTCATAAGTGCCCAGCAAGCCAATCACGTGAGTGATGGCACGTGTGACTTGATACAGAATCTTTTTGCTTATTATATTTTGGCATATATCACTTTATAACTATTGCATAAATGCATATATATTGTGATGTCCTTGGATTTGTGCAATGGGAATCGGATCGTGATGAGATCACGATAATGAGATCGATTCACCTTTAAACACATTTCCTAAATAATCCCGGTCATAGGTTACTCGAGAGGGACATCGTGATAACCGGATAGACTGGTGTGCTGTATACCCGTCCATATGATGGATGCAGCTGGTCTCATAGCTGCTCGTGTAGGGACACTAGGGATACAGTACAGGTGCTCATTGGAGAATGAGTTCACTGATTGATCCGCTTACGGAATGCTGGATGGTTGATGATGCCTTATTGTCAGACAACAATTCCGTAGTCCTAGTGGTGTATCTGGTTCTTAGACTTGAGACACCAAGGATGTCCTGTATGAGTGCTCCACTCTTTGATACCAGACTTATAGGTTTGGCTGTTCCCAGATCTAGTACAGCTGGTCATTGGGAGTGGTAGTCGACCTTACGAGGGCTATTGAGTGTCGATAGAGGATCATCCACTCTCGGTATCATGAGAGGAATATCCCATGTGTTCTTGCTCAGACAAATCCCTGGCCAGGGTCATTCGGGTTGAGAGAGAAAGAGTTCTCCGGGAGAATCCGATTAGAGAGAGACTCGAGAAGAAACCGTATGGGTCTGACAGCACCATGCTCGATATACGGTCTCTGGGATATTAGATGGATGAGGGACTATAGGTACATGGTAACTGAGGACAGACAGGTCCAATGGATTGGATTCCCCTGTATCGTCTGGGGACAACGGCGTAGTGGCCTAGTACTTCCGTAGTCGATGAGTCGAGTGAATTATTACAGAGATAATAATTCACTTAGTTAGAAGGAGTTCTGACAGGTATGACTCACGGCCAGCTCGATATTGGGCCTAGAGGGTCACACACATATGGTAGGCATTGCGATGAGTAGAGGTTCGGATATGAGATATCCGACGGAGCCCTTGTCTTATTGGATGCAGATCCAATACCCACTAGGGAAAGGACCCATTAGGGTTTTGACACGGGATCTCTATAAATAGGAGGGATTCACAGCCTCATAGGCTAGAGTCTTTGCTTGCCCTTCCTATTCTCCTCTCCCTCTCCACCTCAGAGTAGGCCTGGAGTTTTGAGGAGCGTCGTCGCAACCCTGCTGTGTGGATCACCGCTAGAGAGGAGGACGCTTGACCTCCTTCACCCTCTCCTAAGGATCTGCAAGGAAACAGGGATATACGATCTCCCTAGGTAACACAATCTCTATACGCAGTTTTGTGTTTTTGCGGATTTTGCGCACCAATCTTCGCACGACGATGAACATCTTTTTGGGAATCGGGGATTTTTGTTTTCTTGTTCTTCCGCTGCGCATATGATGTCGCCCCCCCCTATGATTTCCCAATAGTGGTATCAGAGCCAGGTTGTTCGTGCGAATGATTGGTTTTTGAACTGCGTGTGTTGTGTTTAGGAAGAATATTGACGTCAAAATCGTTGACGCAAAAGCGAGGAAGGGCAGCAATAGTTGCTGCCCTCGATCTGCATGCCTGCAGCCACCTGCAGCGGCAGCCGCAGCCAGGCAGCACAGCGTCGGCGCATGCGCCGGCGCTATGCCTGCAGCAGCCGGCCGGCGGTCTGCTTGCAGCAGGCTTGCTGCCGACGGGGTTGGCAACCCACGGGCAGAGGCGCCGCAGGGCAGCGGCGCCTGCCGCCGAAAGGAAGCGGCGCCTGCCGCCGCAGGGCAGCGACGCGCGACGCCTGCCGCCGCTACTCCCGCGGGCGAAACCCCCCCCACAGGGGCGGCCGCCCGGCGGGACAGCACCGCCTGCGGAGGCAGCGACGCCCGAAGGGGGAGCCCACCTGCAGCGACGCCTGCCGCCGCTACTCCCGCGGGCGAAACCCCCTCACAGGGGCGGACGCCTGGCGGGACAGCACCGCCTGCGGAGGCAGCGGCGCCCGAAGGGGGCGCCCACCCGCAGCGGCGTCGCCGCCAGCGGGCGTGCCGCCTGCAGGCGAGGGCAGTGCCCTCGCCCCGCCGCACAGGCCGCCGCCGGCAGGGTGGCGGCGGCGGCAGCAGCGAAAAGGGGAAAGGGTATTAGGGTTTTCTGCGCAAAAGACAGTTTTGCCCCTCGGAATTTGAGAAATTCCAGTTTCTGTCTTTTGTCCAAATTACGAAAATACCCTTAGGAATTGAGAAATTCCCTACATGTCCCTGATTTCAGAAAATATTAATTAATTAAAAGGTTTAGTTGATTATTATTTTTATTATTATCTAGTAGTCCTACATTATGATGATTATTTATACATGTGATGTATGATGTGTGGACGGATGATCATGGACCGTGTGATGTGTGTACTTGTGATTATTATTATTGAGGTCTGCGAACCTCCATTATATTTCTCGTTTATTGTCGGGCCTGCATGCCTATGATTAAGTTGTAATCACATGAGGAGGCGCAGCGGGAGCGTGGATGCGATAGCGGGACCCACGAGACGGACGATCGTGATGCATGGAGATGCATTAAGATGTCGACGGAACCGACGAGGACGAGATGGACGATCACAAGGCATGGAGATGCACTGTTGCACACATAGATCTTGATGTGAGTGATTAGGCCTACTGGCTCGGGCCTAATCATATTAGGTTGTGGTCCATGATCATCTGGTGTGATTGCTTATACACATACTAGATATGTATATATATTTGCATGCGATGTAGATATATATTAAATATGTATATGTGTGACATGTCATATTAGGAGACCAAATCATAGAAACATCTCTCGATAATATTAAGTCGGTAAACGTGAGGCAATTAGATTGACCCACGTGGCCTTCCATCGTTATGAGTAGGAACCGAATCCCGGTGTAGGTTGAGTTGGTCGAGTCCCTCGAGACTCACCTATATCGCGATTCGCTATCTTGCTTACGACATAGAGATGTCACCGGTGACCTGAGGGCATGATATGCTTGGTCGAGTCCCTCGAGGGTATATCATCAAATCAGACTCATCTTGTAACGAAGGTGTTGACTTAACCGAGCATCATGGTTGGTCGAGTCCCTCGAGGCCATGGTGATTCGGAGGCCGAACAGGACGGGAATCACAAGGAGTTGTGATCGGCAAGAGTTGTCTACCTTTTAGGCTTAGTGTGATTGGTCGAGTCCCTCGAGGTTACACTAAGACGCTGATTGGATCCTGATCCCCACTAGAAGTCTGCCGGAGACTTCCGTTTCACGTGCTGAGGGTGTCACGTGACTCGATAGTAAAATAGTGGGAGCATATTAAGATAGAAGTCCATATCTTGATAGTTTATTTCTTGCAAAATCTGTATGTTATTCATTTCTGCTACATCTTTATTTTTAGAAAATGTCGCTTTCAAATCCCTTACGTGGCATACTTGATGTCAACCGCCTCACTGGTCCAAATTATATGGATTGGCTCCGTAACTTGAGAATTGTTCTCACAGCGGAGAAAATCGTGTACGTCCTTGATACAGTGATGCCTACGCCCGAAGAAGGGGCAAGCGAGGATGAGATCGCTCGCTACGTGAAGTACATTGATGACTCCACTCTTACTCAGTGCTATATGTTGGGCTCTATGACTCCAGAGTTACAGAGACAACATGAAAAGATGGATGCCAGATCCATTCTCCTACATGTCCGTAAATTGTTTGAGGAACAGGGAAGGACTCAACGATATGAGATATCCAAGAGCCTTTTCCGCGCTAGGATGACTGAGGGGACACCGGTTCAGAACCATGTCCTAAAGATGATTGAGTGGATAGAGAAACTCACAGGTCTAGGAATGGTCCTAGAGGATAACTTGTGTGTGGACATTGTGCTTCAGTCCCTACCAGATTCCTTTTCACAGTTCATAATGAACTTTAATATGAACAAGCTTGAGGTGACTCTCCCAGAGCTCCTCAATATGTTGAGGGAGGCAGAGAGTACTATTAAGAAAGAGAAGCCAGTTCTCTACACTGGTGAGACCAGAAAGAAAAGGAAAGCAGAAAGGTCCCTTAAGAAGGGAAAGGGCAAGGGCAAACAAGGTAAAGCAAAGGTTGCTAAGAAAGACCCAACAAAGGACAAAGGCCAGTGCTTCCACTGTGGTAAAGATGGGCACTGGAAGAGAAACTGCAAAGAGTACCTTGCAGAAAGGGCGAAACAAAAGCTTGATGAAGCTTCAGGTACATTCATGATCAGTCTCCATTTGTCAGACTCTTATGATAACACATGGGTATTAGATACCGGTAGTGCTTATCATATATGTAATTCGTTGCAGGTTCTGGCAAGGCCTACGAGACTAGAGAGAGGCGAGATGGACCTCAAGATGGGTAATGGAGCAAAAGTTGCTGTATTAGCTGTTGGCGAGGTCGCCCTACATCTGCCTAGTGGAGCTTTTATTGCATTAGATGCATGTTATTTTGTTCCTTCTATTATCAAAAACATTATCTCCATTTCATGTTTAACAGTTAGTGGATATAAATTTGTTTTTGAGAACAATGGTTGTTCGATATTATTAGATGATAAGATCATCACGAAAGGAACATTGCATAATGGTTTATTTATGTTAGACACCACTCCACATATCATGAATATAAATGTGTCCAAAAGGAAACGAGATGAGTTGAACAGTGCATACCTGTGGCATTGTAGGCTAGGTCACATCCATGAAAGAAGGATTCAAAAGTTGCTAAATGATGGATATCTAGATCCATTCGACTATGTGTCATATGCAACTTGTGAGCCTTGCATTCGTGGAAAACTGACCAACTCTCCATTTAGTGGAACTGGAGAGAGAGCCACTGAGTTGTTGGAACTCATACATAGTGATGTATGTGGACCCATGTCAACTCATGCCATTGGAGGTTACTCCTACTTCATTACATTTACTGATGATTTCTCAAGGTATGGATATGTGTACTTAATGAAGTACAAGTCCGAGGCCTTTGAGAAATTCATGTTGGGAAATCATAGGGGGGCGACATCATATGCGCAGCGGAAGAACAAGAAAAACAAAATCCCCGATTCCCAAAAAGATGTTCGTCGTCGTGCGAAGATTGGTGCGCAAAATCCGCAAAACACAAAACTGCGTATAGAGATTGTGTTACCTAGGGAGATCGTATATCCCTGTTTCCTTGCAGATCCTTAGGAGAGGGTGAAGGAGGTCAAGCGTCCTCCTCTCTAGCGGTGATCCACACAGCAGGGTTGCGACGATGCTCCTCAAAACTCCAGGCCTACTCTGAGGTGGAGAGGGAGAGGAGAATAGGAAGGGCAAGCAAAGACTCTAGCCTATGAGGCTGTGAATCCCTCCTATTTATAGAGATCCCGTGTCAAAACCCTAATGGGTCCTTTCCCTAGTGGGTATTGGATCTGCATCCAATAAGACAAGGGCTCCGTCGGATATCTCATATCCGAACCTCTACTCATCGCAATGCCTACCATATGTGTGTGACCCTCTAGGCCCAATATCGAGCTGGCCGTGAGTCATACCTGTCAGAACTCCTTCTAACTCAGTGAATTATTATCTCTGTAATAATTCACTCGACTCATCGACTACGGAAGTACTAGGCCACTACGCCGTAGTCCCCAGACGATACAGGGGAATCAAATCCATTGGACCTGTCTGTCCTCAGTTACCATGTACCTATAGTCCCTCATCCATCTAATATCCCAGAGACCGTATATCGAGCATGGTGCTGTCAGACCCATACGGTTTCTACTCGAGTCTCGCTCTAATCGGATTCTCCCGGAGAACTCTTTCTCTCTCAACCCGAATGACCCTGGCCAGGGATTTGTCTGAGCAAGAACACATGGGATATTCCTCTCATGATACCGAGAGTGGATGATCCTCTATCGACACTCAATAGCCCTCGTAAGGTCGACTACCACTCCCAATGACCAGCTGTACTAGATCTGGGAACAGCCAAACCTATAAGTCTGGTATCAAAGAGTGGAGCACTCATACAGGACATCCTTGGTGTCTCAAGTCTAAGAACCAGATACACCACTAGGACTACGGAATCGTTGTCTGACAATAAGGCATCATCAACCATCCAGCATTCCGTAAGCGGATCAATCAGTGAACTCATTCTCCAATGAGCACCTGTACTGTATCCCTAGTGTCCCTACACGAGCAGCTATGAGACCAGCTGCATCCATCATATGGACGGGTATACAGCACACCAGTCTATCCGGTTATCACGATGTCCCTCTCGAGTAACCTATGACCGGGATTATTTAGGATATGTGTTTAAAGGTGAATCGATCTCATTATCGTGATCTCATCACGATCCGATTCCCATTGCACAAATCCAAGGACATCACAATATATATGCATTTATGCAATAGTTATAAAGTGATATATGCCAAAATATAATAAGCAAAAAGATTCTGTATCAAGTCACACGTGCCATCACTCACGTGATTGGCTTGCTGGGCACTTATGACTAGCAATCTCCCACTTGACCTAAAGCCAATCACCTATGTGTCTGATCCCCATCAGACCCCTGTGACGCTCAAAGACAATCTGAGACAATGGCTTTGTTAGTGGATCTACAATGTTATCTTCGGATGAAACTCTTTCCACTACTACATCTCCTCGGGTCACGATCTCTCTGATAAGGTGGAACCTCCTCAGAACATGCTTAGATATCTGATGAGACCTAGGTTCCTTCGCTTGAGCAATTGCCCCGTTGTTGTCGCAATATAGGGAAATCGGCTCCTCACTATCCGGCACGACTCCCAAATCTGTGATGAACTTCTTCAACCAGACTCCCTCCTTTGCTGCATCTGATGCAGCAATGTACTCCACCTCTGTGGTCGAGTCAGCAGTGGTATCTTGCTTGGAACTCTTCCAGCACACTGCTCCTCCATTCAAGGTGTACACATACCCTGAATTCGACTTGCTATCATCGACATCAGACTGAAAACTTGAGTCAGTGTAGCCTTCAACCTTAAGGCTATTACCTCCATATACTAGTAAAAGATCCTTAGTCCTACTCAAGTACTTAAGGATACACTTTACTGCTTTCCAGTGCTCCAAGCCTGGATCCGCTTGATACCTGCTCGTGACACTCAGAGCATGCGCTATATCAGGCCTAGTACATAGCATGGCATACATGATAGACCCTATTGCTGAGGCATAAGGTATCATATCCATGTTCGCCCTTTCTTCTGGAGTCTTTGGGGACATACTCGTAGAAAGCGATATCCCATGTCTCATCGGTATGAGACCTCTTTTGGAATTTTCCATGCCAAACATTTTGACAATAGTTTCTATGTACCTGGACTGGGACAAGCCAAGCATCCTTTTGGATCTATCTCTATAGATTCTAATCCCCAAGATATAAGATGCTTCTCCTAAGTCCTTCATGGAGAAGTGTCTAGATAACCAAGCCTTTATTGTGGATAGCATTCCTATGTCATTCCCAATGATGAGGATGTCATCCACATATAACACCAAAAAGCTAATAGCGCTCCCACTTACCTTTCTGTATACACAAGGCTCATCTTCGTTCTTAACGAAGTCATAAGATCTGATTGCCTCATCAAATCTTATGTTCCAACTTCGGGAAGCTTGCTTTAGTCCATAAATGGATCTAAGCAACCTACACACCTTATCTGGACAGTTCTTGGACACGAATCCCTCAGGTTGCATCATATACACCTCCTCCTCCAGGTTCCCGTTGAGGAATGCGGTTTTCACATCCATCTGCCAGATCTCATAATCATAGTGTGCTGCAATAGCCAATAGAATTCTGATGGATTTTAGCATTGCTACGGGTGAGAAAGTTTCGTCGTAGTCAACACCTTGCCTTTGACGATACCCCTTAGCCACTAGCCTTGCTTTATAGGTCTCTACCTTTCCATCTACTCCGATCTTTTTCTTAAAGATCCACTTGCAACCGATGGGTACAATACCTTCGGGTGCATCAACTAGGTTCCAAACCTTATTGGAGTACATAGAATCCATCTCAGAATTCATGGCTTCTTTCCACTTCCCGGAGTCTATACTCATAATAGCCTCCTCGTAGGTCTGAGGATCAATATCCTCTACATCCTCTGCTCTAATATGTCCCACATATCTCTCAGGAGGATGGGATACTCTATCAGACCTGCGTAAAGTTGAAACTTGTGTATTAGATACCTGAACAGACTCGGGCTGTAGAGTGGTGCTTGAGCTTGGTTCTCCAACCTCGCTCAATTCTATCATTCTCCCACTGTCTCCGTCAAGAATGTGTTCCTTCTCAAGGAACACTGCTCTCTTAGCTACAAAGACCTTTTGGTCCTCGAGATGATAGAAGTAATACCCACAAGTTTCCTTGGGGTATCCCACAAATTTACATCGCCCTGTCCTTGATTCTAACTTATCGGGGTTGTATCTTTTAACATGGGCAGAGCAGCCCCAAATCTTAACTACTTTAAGATCAGGCTTCTTCCCTTTCCATATCTCATATGGTGTAGACACCACCGACTTAGTTGGAACTCTGTTCAGAAGGTAAGCTGCGGTTTCTAGGGCATATCCCCAGAATGAGATGGGTAGGTCAGCGAAACTCATCATGGACCGTACCATATCTAATAATGTACGATTTCTCCTTTCAGAGACACCATTGAGCTGAGGTGTATAAGGAGGTGTCCATTGGGATAATATCCCATGGTCCTTGAGGAAGTGAGTAAACTCTGTACTTAAGTACTCACCTCCTCGATCTGATCGAAGAGTTTTGATACTCTTTCCAGTCTGGTTCTCCACCTCATTCTTATACTCTCTGAATTTCTCAAAGGCCTCGGACTTGTACTTCATTAAGTACACATATCCATACCTTGAGAAATCATCAGTAAATGTAATGAAGTAGGAGTAACCTCCAATGGCATGAGTTGACATGGGTCCACATACATCACTATGTATGAGTTCCAACAACTCAGTGACTCTCTCTCCAGTTCCACTAAATGGAGAGTTGGTCAGTTTTCCACGAATGCAAGGCTCACAAGTTGCATATGACACATAGTCGAATGGATCTAGATATCCATCATTTAGCAACTTTTGAATCCTTCTTTCATGGATGTGACCTAGTCTACAATGCCACAGGTATGCACTGTTCAACTCATCTCGTTTCCTCTTAGACACATTTACATTCATGATATGTGGAGTAGTGTCTAACATAAATAAACCATTATGCAATGTTCCTTTCGTGATGATCTTATCATCTAATAATATTGAACAACCATTGTTCTCAAAAACAAATTTATATCCACTAACTGTTAAACATGAAATGGAGATAATGTTTTTGATAATAGAAGGAACAAAATAACATGCATCTAATGCAATAAAAGCTCCACTAGGCAGATGTAGGGCGACCTCGCCAACAGCTAATACAGTAACTTTTGCTCCATTACCCATCTTGAGGTCCATCTCGCCTCTCTCTAGTCTCCTAGGCCTTGCCAGAACCTGCAACGAATTGCATATATGATAAGCACTACCGGTATCTAATACCCATGTGTTATCATAAGAGTCTGACAAATGGAGACTGATCATGAATGTACCTGAAGCTTCATCAAGCTTTTGTTTCGCCCTTTCTGCAAGGTACTCTTTGCAGTTTCTCTTCCAGTGCCCATCTTTACCACAGTGGAAGCACTGGCCTTTGTCCTTTGTTGGGTCTTTCTTAGCAACCTTTGCTTTACCTTGTTTGCCCTTGCCCTTTCCCTTATTAAGGGACCTTTCTGCTTTCCTTTTCTTTCTGGTCTCACCAGTGTAGAGAACTGGCTTCTCTTTCTTAATAGTACTCTCTGCCTCCCTCAACATATTGAGGAGCTCTGGGAGAGTCACCTCAAGTTTGTTCATATTAAAATTCATTATGAACTGTGAAAAGGAATCTGGTAGGGGCTGAAGCACAATGTCCACACACAAGTTATCCTCTAGGACCATTCCTAGACCTGTGAGTTTCTCTATCCACTCAATCATCTTTAGGACATGGTTCTGAACCGGTGTCCCCTCAGTCATCCTAGCGCGGAAAAGGCTCTTGGATATCTCATATCGTTGAGTCCTTCCCTGTTCCTCAAACAATTTGCGGACATGTAGGAGAATGGATCTGGCATCCATCTTTTCATGTTGTCTCTGTAACTCTGGAGTCATAGAGCCCAACATATAGCACTGAGCAAGAGTGGAGTCATCAATGTACTTCACGTAGCGAGCGATCTCATCCTCGCTTGCCCCTTCTTCGGGCGTAGGCATCACTGTATCAAGGACGTACACGATTTTCTCCGCTGTGAGAACAATTCTCAAGTTACGGAGCCAATCCGTATAATTTGGACCAGTGAGGCGGTTGACATCAAGTATGCCACGTAAGGGATTTGAAAACGACATTTTCTGAAAATAAAGATGTAGCAAAAATGAATAACATGCAGATTTTGCAAGAAATAAACTATCAAGATATGGACTTCTATCTTAATATGCTCCCACTATTTTACTAACGAGTCACGCGACACCCTCAGCACGTGAAACGGAAGTCTCCGACAGACTTCTAGTGGGGATCAGGATCCAATCAGCGTCTTAGTGTAACCTCGAGGGACTCGACCAATCACACTAAGCCTAAAAGGTAGACAACTCTTGCCGATCACAACTCCTTGTGATTCCGTCCTGTTCGGCCTCCGAATCACCATGGCCTCGAGGGACTCGACCAACCATGATGCTCGGTTAAGTCAACACCTTCGTTACAAGATGAGTCTGATTTGATGATATACCCTCGAGGGACTCGACCAAGCATATCATGCCCTCAGGTCACCGGTGACATCTCTATGTCGTAAGCAAGATAGTGAATCACGATATAGGTGAGTCTCGAGGGACTCGACCAACTCAACCTACACCGGGATTCGGTTCCTACTCATAACGATGGAAGGCCACGTGGGTCAATCTAATTGCCTCACGTTTACCGACTTAATATTATCGAGAGATGTTTCTATGATTTGGTCTCCTAATATGACATGTCACACATATACATATTTAATATATATCTACATCGCATGCAAATATATATACATATCTAGTATGTGTATAAGCAATCACACCAGATGATCATGGACCACAACCTAATATGATTAGGCCCGAGCCAGTAGGCCTAATCACTCACATCAAGATCTATGTGTGCAACGGTGCATCTCCATGCCCTGTGATCGTCCATCTCGTCCTCGTCGGTTCCGTCGACATCTTAATGCATCTCCATGCATCACGATCGTCCGTCTCGTGGGTCCCGCTATCGCATCCACGCTCCCGCTGCGCCTCCTCATGTGATTACAACTTAATCATAGGCACGCAGGCCCGACAATAAACGAGAAATATAATGGAGGTTCGCAGACCTCAATAATAATAATCACAAGTACACACATCACACGGTCCATGATCATCCGTCCACTCATCATACATCACATGTATAAATAATCATCATCATGTAGGACTACTAGATAATAATAAAAATAATAATCAACTAAACCTTTTAATTAATTAATATTTTCTGAAATCAGGGATATATAGGGAATTTCTCAATTCCTAAGGGTATTTTCGTAATTTGCACAAAAGACAGAAACTGGAATTTCTCAAATTCCGAGGGGCAAAACTGTCTTTTGCGCAGAAAACCCTAATACCCTTTCCCCTTTTCGCTGCTGCCGCCGCCGCCACCCTGCCGGCGGCGGCCTGTGCGGCGGGGCGAGGGCACTGCCCTCGCCTACAGGCGGCACGCCCGCTGGCGGCGATGCCGCTGCGGGTGGGCGCCCTCTTCGGGCGCCGCTGCCTCCGCAGGCGGTGCTGTCCCGCCGGGCAGCCGCCCCTGTGGGGGGGGGGTTTCGCCCGCGGGAGCAGCGGCGGCAGGCGTCGCGCGTCGCTGCCCTGCGGCGGCAGGCGTCGCGCGTCGCTGCCCTGCGGCGGCAGGCGTCGCGCGTCGCTGCCCTGCGGCGGCAGGCGTCGCGCGTCGCTGCCCTGCGGCGGCAGGCGCCGCTTCCTTTCGGCGGTAGGCGCCGCTGCCCTACGGCGCCTCTGCCCGTGGGTTGCCAGCCCCGCCGGCAGCAAGCCTGCTGCAAGCAGGCCGCCGGCCGGCTGCTGCAGGCACAGCGCTTGCGCATGCGCCGGCGCTGTGCTGCCTGGCTGCGGCTGCGGCTGCCGCTGCAGGTGGCTGCAAGCATGCAGATCGAGGGCAGCAACTGTTGTTGCCCTTCCTTGCTTTTGCGTCAACGATTTTGACGTCAAAATTCTTCCTAAACACAACACACGCAGTTCAAAAACCAATCATTCGCACGAACAACCTGGCTCTGATACCACTGTTGGGAAATCATAGGGGGGCGACATCATATGCGCAGCGGAAGAACAAGAAAAACAAAATCCCCGATTCCCAAAAAGATGTTCGTCGTCGTGCGAAGATTGGTGCGCAAAATCCGCAAAACACAAAACTGCGTATAGAGATTGTGTTACCTAGGGAGATCGTATATCCCTGTTTCCTTGCAGATCCTTAGGAGAGGGTGAAGGAGGTCAAGCGTCCTCCTCTCTAGCGGTGATCCACACAGCAGGGTTGCGACGATGCTCCTCAAAACTCCAGGCCTACTCTGAGGTGGAGAGGGAGAGGAGAATAGGAAGGGCAAGCAAAGACTCTAGCCTATGAGGCTGTGAATCCCTCCTATTTATAGAGATCCCGTGTCAAAACCCTAATGGGTCCTTTCCCTAGTGGGTATTGGATCTGCATCCAATAAGACAAGGGCTCCGTCGGATATCTCATATCCGAACCTCTACTCATCGCAATGCCTACCATATGTGTGTGACCCTCTAGGCCCAATATCGAGCTGGCCGTGAGTCATACCTGTCAGAACTCCTTCTAACTCAGTGAATTATTATCTCTGTAATAATTCACTCGACTCATCGACTACGGAAGTACTAGGCCACTACGCCGTAGTCCCCAGACGATACAGGGGAATCCAATCCATTGGACCTGTCTGTCCTCAGTTACCATGTACCTATAGTCCCTCATCCATCTAATATCCCAGAGACCGTATATCGAGCATGGTGCTGTCAGACCCATACGGTTTCTACTCGAGTCTCGCTCTAATCGGATTCTCCCGGAGAACTCTTTCTCTCTCAACCCGAATGACCCTGGCCAGGGATTTGTCTGAGCAAGAACACATGGGATATTCCTCTCATGATACCGAGAGTGGATGATCCTCTATCGACACTCAATAGCCCTCGTAAGGTCGACTACCACTCCCAATGACCAGCTGTACTAGATCTGGGAACAGCCAAACCTATAAGTCTGGTATCAAAGAGTGGAGCACTCATACAGGACATCCTTGGTGTCTCAAGTCTAAGAACCAGATACACCACTAGGACTACGGAATCGTTGTCTGACAATAAGGCATCATCAACCATCCAGCATTCCGTAAGCGGATCAATCAGTGAACTCATTCTCCAATGAGCACCTGTACTGTATCCCTAGTGTCCCTACACGAGCAGCTATGAGACCAGCTGCATCCATCATATGGACGGGTATACAGCACACCAGTCTATCCGGTTATCACAATGTCCCTCTCGAGTAACCTATGACCGGGATTATTTAGGATATGTGTTTAAAGGTGAATCGATCTCATTATCGTGATCTCATCACGATCCGATTCCCATTGCACAAATCCAAGGACATCACAATATATATGCATTTATGCAATAGTTATAAAGTGATATATGCCAAAATATAATAAGCAAAAAGATTCTGTATCAAGTCACACGTGCCATCACTCACGTGATTGGCTTGCTGGGCACTTATGACTAGCAATTCAGAGAGTATAAGAATGAGGTGGAGAACCAGACTGGAAAGAGTATCAAAACTCTTCGATCAGATCGAGGAGGTGAGTACTTAAGTACAGAGTTTACTCACTTCCTCAAGGACCATGGGATATTATCCCAATGGACACCTCCTTATACACCTCAGCTCAATGGTGTCTCTGAAAGGAGAAATCGTACATTATTAGATATGGTACGGTCCATGATGAGTTTCGCTGACCTACCCATCTTATTCTAGGGATATGACCTAGAAACCGCAGCTTACCTTCTGAACAGAGTTCTAACTAAGTCGGTAGTGTCTACACCATATGAGATATGGAAAGGGAAGAAGCCTGATCTTAAGGTTGTTAAGATTTGAGGCTGCCCTACCCACATTAAAAGACACAACCCCGATAAGTTAGAATCAAGGACAGAGCGATGCAAATTTGTGGGATACCCCAAGGAAACTTGTGGGTATTATTTCTATCATCTCGAGGACCAAAAGGTCTTTGTAGCTAAGAGAGCAGTGTTCCTTGAGAAGGAACACATTCTTGGCGGAGACAGTGGGAGAATGATAGAGTTGAGCGAGGTTGGAGAACCAAGCTCAAGCACCACTCTACAGCCCGAGTCTGTTCAGGTATCTAATACACAAGTTTCAACTTTACGCAGGTCTGATAGAGTATCCCATCCTCCTGAGAGATATGTGGGACATATTAGAGCAGAGGATGTAGAGGATATTGATCCTCAGACCTACGAGGAGGCTATTATGAGTATAGACTCCGGGAAGTGAAAAGAAGCCATGAATTCTGAGATGGATTCTATGTACTCCAATAAGGTTTGAAACCTAGTTGATGCACCCGAAGGTATTGTACCCATCGGTTGCAAGTGGATCTTTAAGAAAAAGATCGGAGTAGATGGAAAGGTAGAGACCTATAAAGCAAGGCTAGTGGCTAAGGGGTATCGTCAAAGGCAAGGTGTTGACTACGACGAAACTTTCTCACCCGTAGCAATGCTAAAATCCATCAGAATTCTATTGGCTATTGCAGCACACTATGATTATGAGATCTGGCAGATGGATGTGAAAACCGCATTCCTCAACGGGAACCTGGAGGAGGAGGTGTATATGATGCAACCTGAGGGATTCGTGTCCAAGAACTGCCCAGATAAGGTGTGTAGGTTGCTTAGATCCATTTATGGACTAAAGCAAGCTTCCCGAAGTTGGAACATAAGATTTGATGAGGCAATCAGATCTTATGACTTCGTTAAGAACGAAGATGAGCCTTGTGTATACAGAAAGGTAAGTGGGAGCGCTATTAGCTTTTTGGTGTTATATGTGGATGACATCCTCATCATTGGGAATGACATAGGAATGCTATCCACAATAAAGGCTTGGTTATCTAGACACTTCTCCATGAAGGACTTAGGAGAAGTATCTTATATCTTGGGGATTAGAATCTATAGAGATAGATCCAAAAGGATGCTTGGCTTGTCCCAGTCCAGGTACATAGAAACTATTGTCAAAAGGTTTGGCATGGAAAATTCCAAAAGAGGTCTCATACCGATGAGACATGGGATATCGCTTTCTACGAGTATGTCCCCAAAGACTCCAGAAGAAAGGGCGAACATGGATATGATACCTTATGCCTCAGCAATAGGGTCTATCATGTATGCCATGCTATGTACTAGGCCTGATATAGCGCATGCTCTGAGTGTCACGAGCAGGTATCAGGCAGATCCAGGCTTGGAGCACTGGAAAGCAGTAAAGTGTATCCTTAAGTACTTGAGAAGGACTAAGGATCTTTTACTAGTATATGGAGGTAATAGCCTTAAGGTTGAAGGCTACACTGACTCAAGTTTTCAGTCTGATGTCGATGATAGCAAGTCGAATTCAGGGTATGTGTACACCTTGAATGGAGGAGCAGTGTGCTGGAAGAGTTCCAAGCAAGATACCACTGCTGACTCGACCACAGAGGCGGAGTACATTGCTGCATCAGATGCAGCAAAGGAGGGAGTCTGGTTAAAGAAGTTCATCACAGATTTGGGAGTCGATACAGATAGCGACAAGTCGACTTCCTTATATTGCGACAACTATAGGGTGATTACTCAAATAAGGGAACCCGGGTCTCATCAGAAGTGTTCTGAGGAGGTTCCAGCTTATAAGAGAGATCGTAACCCGAGGAGATGTAGCAGTGGAAAGAGTTCCATCCGAAGATAACATTGCAGATCCACTTACAAAGCCATTGTCTCAGATTGTCTTTGAGCGTCACAGGGGTCTGATGGGGATCAGACACATAGGTGATTGGCTTTAGGTCAAGTGGGAGATTGCTAGTCATAAGTGCCCAGCAAGCCAATCACGTGAGTGATGGCACGTGTGACTTGATACAGAATCTTTTTGCTTATTATATTTTGGCATATATCACTTTATAACTATTGCATAAATGCATATATATTGTGATGTCCTTGGATTTGTGCAATGGGAATCGGATCGTGATGAGATCACGATAATGAGATCGATTCACCTTTAAACACATTTCCTAAATAATCCCGGTCATAGGTTACTCGAGAGGGACATCGTGATAACCGGATAGACTGGTGTGCTGTATACCCGTCCATATGATGGATGCAGCTGGTCTCATAGCTGCTCGTGTAGGGACACTAGGGATACAGTACAGGTGCTCATTGGAGAATGAGTTCACTGATTGATCCGCTTACGGAATGCTGGATGGTTGATGATGCCTTATTGTCAGACAACAATTCCGTAGTCCTAGTGGTGTATCTGGTTCTTAGACTTGAGACACCAAGGATGTCCTGTATGAGTGCTCCACTCTTTGATACCAGACTTATAGGTTTGGCTGTTCCCAGATCTAGTACAGCTGGTCATTGGGAGTGGTAGTCGACCTTACGAGGGCTATTGAGTGTCGATAGAGGATCATCCACTCTCGGTATCATGAGAGGAATATCCCATGTGTTCTTGCTCAGACAAATCCCTGGCCAGGGTCATTCGGGTTGAGAGAGAAAGAGTTCTCCGGGAGAATCCGATTAGAGAGAGACTCGAGAAGAAACCGTATGGGTCTGACAGCACCATGCTCGATATACGGTCTCTGGGATATTAGATGGATGAGGGACTATAGGTACATGGTAACTGAGGACAGACAGGTCCAATGGATTGGATTCCCCTGTATCGTCTGGGGACTACGGCGTAGTGGCCTAGTACTTCCGTAGTCGATGAGTCGAGTGAATTATTACAGAGATAATAATTCACTTAGTTAGAAGGAGTTCTGACAGGTATGACTCACGGCCAGCTCGATATTGGGCCTAGAGGGTCACACACATATGGTAGGCATTGCGATGAGTAGAGGTTCGGATATGAGATATCCGACGGAGCCCTTGTCTTATTGGATGCAGATCCAATACCCACTAGGGAAAGGACCCATTAGGGTTTTGACACGGGATCTCTATAAATAGGAGGGATTCACAGCCTCATAGGCTAGAGTCTTTGCTTGCCCTTCCTATTCTCCTCTCCCTCTCCACCTCAGAGTAGGCCTGGAGTTTTGAGGAGCGTCGTCGCAACCCTGCTGTGTGGATCACCGCTAGAGAGGAGGACGCTTGACCTCCTTCACCCTCTCCTAAGGATCTGCAAGGAAACAGGGATATACGATCTCCCTAGGTAACACAATCTCTATACGCAGTTTTGTGTTTTTGCGGATTTTGCGCACCAATCTTCGCACGACGATGAACATCTTTTTGGGAATCGGGGATTTTTGTTTTCTTGTTCTTCCGCTGCGCATATGATGTCGCCCCCCCCTATGATTTCCCAACACTAACTACGATTAGATCTAAGACAATTTCTGCAGCTTTGCTTCGGTGCGTCAATCGCTTCTTCCGGCGAGTTTCCGGCGAACTTCCGTCGATCATCCGATGAACCCTCGGTGATGCTCCTGCGGACTTTCGGCAAACTCCTGGACTTTGCGACGATCCACTTGGCGAGTTCCGATGAGCTTCGCTTGGCAAGCTTTTGGACTTCTCGGATCTGTTCTCGCAGAACCTCCGACGACCGTCCGAACTTCCGTCGACCTCTCGAACTCCCAACGTGATCATGAACTTGACTCCGGCACAACTTCTGCTGCTTGTCTAACTTTCATCGTAGTTAATCCTGCACACTTAAAAACAAAAACTTCGATCGAGACAATTAATCCTAAGCAATTAACCAAGTTGTCCGGCATGTCATTGGTCCCTCGACGCTTCGTCCGATTCTTCGGTGCATCGTCCTTTCCTGTAGCCTATTGCCCAATCGGCCAGTTGACTCCGCAACTCCGATATCCTTGGCACAATACCCGCTCTTCTTGGCCCGATGCCCGAGTCTACGACCCGAAGCCTTCTGTCGATACGTCGACCGATCCACCGGCCCGACGTCCAATCTTCTGACATGTTCCTTCGGCACAACATGATTTTTCTGCTTTAATTGTCTCATCCAGATCGAAGCATCCTGCGTCACTCAAAACGCAGATTAAATCATAAACATATATCAAGTGGTTTCATCATCAAAATACGAGATTCAACAGGCTTGATGCCCGAGTCCACGGCCCAAAGCCTTCTGTCGATACGTCGACCGATCCACTAGCCCGACGTCCAATCTTCTGACATGTTCTTCCGGCCCAACATGATTTTTCCTGCTTTAATTGTCTCATCCTGATCGAAGCATCCTACGTTACTCAAAACACAGATTAAAATATAACATAATTATCATTTGGTTTCATTATCAAAATACGAGATTCAACAATCTTTCCCTTTTTGATGATGACAACCAATTGATAACGGAGTTAAACTTAACTCACGGAGTTTAAACAAACTCCCCCTATCAATATGCCATATTGATAGAACCTTGAATTCAAACTGAATTCAAGTCACTGCAATATTCATCATGAATACTTGCAACACGTCATCATGAACTTATGCATAAACTTATACATAACATTATATTTCTCCCCTATGTCATCAACAAAAAGGAGAAGTCCAACTATTCTTGTGTTTGGAATATATGTTCAACTCATTGAATGAAAAACATAATATCTAGTTTTATCATCATGCAGTTTTGAAGCTAGAAAATTTAACAAGTGTTACATTATGCTTAGAACATTTAAGCTATCAAGTTTTAGATATGCAAGTTTTACAACATACAAGATAGCAGTTTTGCTTCTTTTGAGATAGAAACTTCTACATCATGCAAACTAGCAAATTAGAGATGTTTAAGAAGGCAACTCTTGCTTCTTGAAGTATGCAAGTTGCAAGCTAGCAAATTTTTGCTTCCCATGCAAGAGCTTGCAATTTTGCTTCCATTGCAAAGTGCAAGTTTAGGATGTTTAGCATCTTGAGATAGGCAAGATAGCACATTTTTGCATTTTCTTGAGATTTCAAGCTAGCAATTATCGGTGATGTTCAAGATAGCAATTTCCTCTCTTTTGAGAAGTGCAATTTTTGCTTTCATCTTGAATTGTGCAAGCTAGCTAGTTTGCCTCTTTTCATGATGTCCACGCTAGAAATTCTTGCTCTCCTTTTGTCATTGTCAAAAAGAAGGGAAGACCCTTATATCAATTTTCAGATTATGACAAAGGTAAGTATCAATCTTATTTGTACATCATTATATATTCAAATTAAAATATAAACAATTTCAAAAACCTTATTTTTCATTCACGATACTGAAAAATAAATCAATCATCATTAATGAGCATATCATACATGATACTCAAACATTAAATTTTTTAAGCATTTATCAACATGTTGATCATGATACCAAACATTCATCATTTAAAGTATTCATGATACACATATATATAATACGTACATCATTATCATAAGTATTGAATACATCATTTCAAATTCATAAATATTTCATCATTGCATGCATCATACCAAATCATAAAATATAAATCATCATTACATGCATGATTCCAAATCATCGTTCTATCAGAAAATGATAATTATTGATTTTCACATAATTTAAAAAAAAAAATCAAAGTGTTGCATGCATTTTTATCTAAGGGAAAAATCATAGTGTTGCATGTATTTTTATCTAAGGGAAAAATCATAGTGTTGCATGCATCATTCCAAAACATTTCAAGCCATGCAAGCCATAGATACAAAGAAATCATGTCATGAAGGATAGAATTATTTTAATACCAAAAGACATGATTCATATAGTAAATATCTTCTTTAAATAAAATATCAAGAAAAATCATAGGAGTACAAAGAAGAGATCTTGTTTTAAAAGAAAATCAAGTAATAAATCCAAGAACTCACAAGAAAAAATCATGATTCATTTAGAAAATCTCCTCTTAAGAAAATATCAAGTAGAATCATAGGAGATCGATTAATGAGAAATTTTGATTCTTAATAAAATATCATGTATCAAATGTCGAGAAATCAAAATGACGATTCATAAAAAATCACAAGTTATATTCAAGAGAAAAATCATCATTCATTTTCAACTCATTCAATTTATCAAATCAACATTTCTTGGGTATGCATGATATCAAAACATGTTTTCAAATCTTCAATATATAACATACATAAATTCAAAAATCGAAAGGAGAAGGGAAGAATTCAAAGGTACAAAGATTTCAACCATCTCATAAACAAATGAGAGATCAAGTCATGAATCCAAAATTCCATGAATCATTTCAACAAATCTCCTTTTAAATAATCAAAATGATCATAAAAGGAAATCTCATATTATTCCAAGAAATCAAGATCATGATTTTGATAGAACTCATCTCAAATTCAAATCATCAAAATTATTTTTATGGTTCACAAAATTCATAACATAAGTAGATTCATGATTTCATTGATAATATATTTTCTCCTTTTTTAAGTATTTCATTTTAAGTGATTCATTTTATGTTAGCATGCCTTTTCATTTATGTTAAATAAAAACATGCATCAACGTTTAGGATCAAAAAATGAATTTTGTCATAAAACCATCAAGATCAATAGATTTTCAAAAATAAATTATTAGGATCAAGAAAATCTGAAAATGAAATTTAACATTTTCATGCATTCGGACATGGTTTTGCTATAGATTTTCAAACACAATCATGAAGATAAAACATGCTCATGATCATGGAAATTTTTGTATCCAAAACACATAATTTCCAACATGTTATTAAGGCATATAATAGTGTAAAGTTCTCATCATAGCAATTAAGTGAATGAATTATGAACGTCCGAAAAATGATTTTAATAAGTTCATGCATTCGAACACATTTTTGCCATATGTTTTTCAAATACACTTATGAAAATAACACATGCTTATCATCATATATAACTTAAAATCTCATGCATAAAATTGTCAATCATGGTATCAAAATATTTAATATTTTCATTACATCATTATGCATTACTTCAAATCAAACATGATTTCATTTAATCAAAATCGAGAAATAACAATGGAAATCAACACGATACACATTATTACTTCTTAACCACATATAGCATGATTTCATAAGGCATTTTCAATCAAAATCATTTTGTTTATCATAAACATGTAATTTTCATGATTATTTTCAAAATTACTAGAATGATAAGCATGATTCCTAATTTTTATATTTTCTATATTAAATTATTAAACATAAAATTTTTAAGAAAATTAATTCTAAACGAAATAAAAAAGAAAAATGCATCATGAAAAGCATCATGTAATTTCGAAGTAAATTAAGGGGGTTTTGATTACCTCATCGTTGAATGTCGTTAAGACGTAGTTTGCCACCTCGCCTTTTTTTTATTTTCTCCTCGTCTTCGGAGAAGCTCGATTCATCCCACTTTATGTTCTTCTTCTTGCATTCAAAGCAAGTAGTTCTATTCTTTTTATTCTTAAAATTTTGTTTCTTAAATTTTTTAAATTTCTTAGTGAGTAGTTCTTGTTCACCATCACTTGAGCTTATGCTCGAGTGGTCTTCAAATGTTCTATGTCCCAAATTCTTCCTGTTCTTTGGAAAGTGGTTTTATTCATCATATTCATCATGTGCATTGCGCACCATTTCATATGTCATTAATGAATCGATAAGTTCTTCAAGTGGAAAAATATTTAAATCTTTTGTTTCTTATATTGCCATTACTTTTGATTCCCAAGCTTTAGAAAGTGATCGTAAAACTTTACTAACAAGTTCAAAATTCGAGAAACATTTGCCAAGAGCTTTTAAACCATTGACGACATCCATAAAACGGGTATACATATCAACAATGGTTTCGCTCGGCTTCATTCGAAAAAGCTTGAAATCATACATCAACAAATTTACTTTAGAATCTTTTACACTACTTGTGCCTTCGTGTATGATTTCAAGAGTGCGCCAAATATCGAAAGTCATTTCGCACATAGAAACCCGATTAAACTCGTTTTTGTTTAAGGCATAAAATAGAGCATTCATAGCTTTAGCATTTAAAGAAAACATCTTCTTCTCCAAATCGTTCCAATGGTTCATTGGAAGAGAAGACATTCGAAAACTGTTCTTGATAATATTCCATAAATTTAAATCCAACAAAAATAAGAAAACTCTCATTCGAGTTTTCCAATAAGTGTAGTCCATCCCATTGAAGAAGGGAGGACGAATGAAAGAGTGACCCTCTTGGATGCCGAAAACAGCCATTTCTATATGGGTGTTAAACCAAAATAGAAAACCCTGGCTCTGATACCAATTGTTAGGATCAAGAGCACTAAGAGGGGGGGGGGGGGGGGGTGAATTAGTGCGGCGAAAAACTTTCGACGATTAAAACTGCGTTCGTACGATGAAATCGTTTCTGATGTAAGACCATTTTTGGAAACTTAACTTGAAAGCAAGTTCGTAAAGGAGTGTAGCAAAAGTAATAAGGAAGTAAAGCACATATGAAGGTTTGCAGTAAGGTAAGCAGGAAGAAGAAATGCAAACCAGAGAGCATCGCAATATTAGAGTGGTTCGGTCAATCTTGACCTACATCCACTTTTGGCTTCCTTCTTCGATGAGGTCACTGGCATCTACTAGAGGCCTTCCTTCAATAGGCAAAAGCTAACCACCCTTTTACAGTTTCACTCCTTTTGACGAGCTTAGGAGACAACCCTTACAGAATTTTCACTCCTCTCTTGAATGATCAAAACTTGAAAGAAAAGAGGAGGGAGAACTTTTGGCCTTTACAATACTTTTGAGCTCTAAAATCATAGAGTAAGATCAAGCTTTCAGTGTCGTTTCATGCAGGAAAGGGTGTGGTTTATATAGGCCCCAAACTGGTTTGAATTTGGAGCTCAAATGTGTTATCTCTTAGATTTTTGGGGTCCTGGCGGTACTACCTCTCGGAGTCCAAGCTCAGGCAGTACCACCGCCTGACAGGGGCGATACCACTACCCAGTCTCTCTCGGAGACTGAGCCCAGGCGGTACCACCGCCTGACAGGGGCAGTACCACCACCTAGTCTCGCTCGGAGACTGAGCCCAGGCGGTACCATCGCTTGACCTAGGCGGTTGCACCACCTAGCTTTCCTGAGCTCCTGGGCGGTGCCACCGCCGACCCAAGCGATGCCATCATCGGTTAGAAAATCTGGGTCTGAATGGGCTGATCCATTCGACCCAATTTGGGTCTATTAAGGGCCCAATTGCCCCCATATTAAGTTAATGGGATCACCTCCTATTCCTAACTTAATCTACATGCTAACTACGATATTTCTTAAGACATTTACTGCAACTTGCTCTAGTGCGTCAATCGCTTCTTCCGGTGAGCTTCCGGCGAACATCCGACGAACCTTCGGCGATGCTCCTATGGACTTCTGGCAAACTCTTAGACTTGCGATGATCCACTTGGTGAGTTCCAATGAGCTTCTTTAGCAAGCTCCTAGACTTCTTGGATTTGTTCCCGTAGAACCTTCGACAACCATCCAGACTTCCGTCGAACTCTTGAACCCCCAACGTGATCATGGCCTTGACTCCGGCGCAACTCCTACTGCATATCTTACTTCCATCGTAGTTAATCCTACACATGTAAAACAAACTTCAATCTAGACAATTAATACTAAGCATTAATCAAGTTGTCCGGCATGTCATTGGTCCCTCGACGCTTCATCCGATTTTTCGACGCATCATCCTCTCCTGCGACCTATTGTCCAATCGGCTAGTTAACTCCGCAACTCCGATATCCTTGGTGCAATACCTGCTCTTCTTGGCCTGATGCCCGAGTCCACGTCCCGAAGCCTTCTGTCGATATTTCGATCGATCCACCAACCCGACGTCCAATCTTCTAACATGTTCCTCCGGCCCAACATGATTTTTTCTACTTTAATTGTCTCATCCTGATCGAAGCATCCTGCGTCACTCAAAATACAGATTAAATCATAAACACAATTATCAATTGGTTTCATCATCAAAATATGAGATTCAACACATCTCAATTCTCTTAGCTCACTAGCCTAGATGAAGGGTATGTCACCTTCGGAGACAACAACAAGGGTAAAATCATTGGCAAAGGAACCATAGGTAACAAATCCAACTTGTTGATCAAAGATGTGTTGTTGGTTGATAGCTTAAAGCACAATCTCTTGAGCATTAATCAATTATGTGATAAATGATATGTCATTAAATTTGAATCCAATGCTTGCATTATTGAACAACCACACAAAAACTCCTCTATGATTGCCCTAAAATAAAATAATGTGTACGCTACTGACATTGATGATCTTTGTAATGAAATATAGTTTTTGATTTTGAATAACGATGCTTGGCTTTGGCATAGAAGATTTGGTTATGCTAGCTTGAAATTAATATCTCAAATCTCATCTAAAGAACTTGTAAGAGGTGTTCTTAACATTAAGTTCATTAAAGATAATGTGTGATGCATGTTAACTAGGAAAACAAATAAAATGTAATTTCAAACCAAAGAATCAAATAAGCACCTCTAGACCATTGCAATTGATCCATATGGATTTGTTTGGACAAATTAATTCATGGAGATAGCAAATATGACTTTATAATTATAGATGATTATAGTAGATACAAATGGACATACTTCTTGGTACACAAAAATGATTGCTTTAGGTATTTTTTAAAGTTTTGTAAACTTGTTCAAAATGAAAAATGCTTTATGATTTCATAAATTCGGAGTGATCACGGTGGCAAATTTCAAAACCGTGATTTCTAAATTTTTTGTGAATCTAATGGATACAACTATAATTTCTCTACTTCGAAAAATCCTCAACAAAATAGAGTAGTAGAAAGAAAAAGTAGAAACTTATAAGAAATGACAAGAACCATATTGAACGAATATAGCATACCCAAATATTTTTGGGTCGAAGCTATTAATACGGCATGCTATATCATAAATAGGGTTCTAGTAAGACCATTACTTTTCAAAACTCCTTATGAATTATGGAACAACAAAAAACCCAATGTTTCATATTTTAAAGTTTTTGGTTGTAATTATTTTATCTTGAACGAAAAATATGCCTTAGGAAAGTTTGATGTAAAATCCGATGAAGAGATTTTTCTTAGCTATTCTTCTATTTCTAAAGCCTTTTGTATTTTTAACAAAAGAACTTTGGTTATAGAAGAACCTATTCATGTTATCTTTAATGAAGTTTCTGAATTTAGGAAAAATAAGTTTGATGATGATCTTCATTTTGATGCTTTGAATTTAAATGAACCTTCTCTTTCAACTAGTAACTTGGATGCATATTCTTCCGAAATATTCTCACCCAAGGAATGGAAGTACGTAGATGCTCATCTTAAGGAGCTAATCATAGTAGACACATCAAAAGGGGTTCAAACTCATTCTTCTCATAAAACTTTTTATACCAATGCCACTTTTCTTTCTCAAATTGAACCTAAATGTATTGATGAGGCATTGAAAGATGATTCATGGGTTATCGCAATGTAAGAAGAGTTGAATTAGTTTGATAGAAATGAGGTGTGACAGCTTGTTCCGAGGCCAAATGACCATTTAATTATTGGTACTAAATGGGTCTTTAGAAATAAGCAAGATGAATTTAGTATCATGGTTAGAAATAAGGATAGATTAGTGGCCAAGGGTTTCAAACAAGAAGATTGTATCGATTATGAAAAAACCTTCACTCCTATGGCATGATTAGAAGCCATAAGAATGCTCCTTGCCTATACTAGTAGTAATAATTTTAAGTTATTTTAAATGGATGTCCAAAATACTTTTCTTAATGGCTTTATTTAGGAAGAAGTTTATGTTGAACAACCTCCCAGATTTGAGAATAATAATCTTCCTAATCACGTGTTTAAATTGACTAAAGCTCTCTATGGATTAAAACAAGCCCCAAGGGCTTGGTATAAAAGACTTAACTCTATTCTTATCTAAAATAATTTCTCTAAAGGCAAGGTCGATACTACATTGTTTATTAAAAATTTTAAAAATAATTTTCTTATTGTTCAAATTTACGTTGATAATATTATTTTTTGTTCTACAAATGAATCTCTATGTGAATCGTTTGCCAAGAGTATAAGCCAAGAGTTTGAAATGAGCTTAATGGGTGAACTAACTTTTTTTTTAGGCTTACAAATCAAACAACTTTGTAATGATATTTTTCTTAGTCAAATAAAATATGCATAAACTTGCTCAAACGGTTTGATATGGATGGTTCAAAGGCTATCAATACTCCTATGAGTACCTCTACTAAGTTAGACATTGATGAAAGTGGAGAAAACTTTGATCAAAAAGCTTATAGAGGTGTGATAGGTAGTTTACTATACCTCACCGCAACTAGATCGGACATCATATTTAGCATAGGACTTTGTACTAGGTTTCAATCTAATCTTAAGCTATCTTATTTTAAAGTAGTTAAAAAAATTCTTAGATATCTTAAAGGAACCACCAATTTAGGATTATGGTATCCAAAATATGAAAACTTCGAATTGATTGCTTATGCTGATGCGGATTTTGCTGGATGTAGATTAGCTAGAAAAATCACATCCAGAAAATGTCAATTCTTATGTCATGCACTTGTCTCTTAGTCTTCCAAGAAATAAAACTCGGTTATACTATCTACGACCGAATCCGAATATATAGCGGCTAGTGCATGTTGTGCATAAGTAGTATGGATCAAAAATACATTAGAAGATTATGGAATTTATCTTAAGAATATTCCCATAATATGTGATAACATAAGTGTAATATGTAACGAAAAATCCTATTCAACACTCTAGAACTAAATATATTAATATTAGACATCACTTTATACAAGATCATGTTAATAATCATAATGTAGTCTTAGAATTCATTGATACGAAGCATCAATTGGCCGATATTTTTGTAGAACCCTTGATTGAGGAACAATTTAATTTTATAAGAAGAGAATTAGGTATGCTGAATTTCTTTGATACATGAGTTCCTCTTTAAATTTTTCTCTGGATTTTCTTAGTTGAGTTCTATTTTTTGAGATCGTTCACTATTATTTCTTCACTTGAGATAAGATTTGAATCATGAAGTTATTGTATGCTTAATGAGCCATATAAATTCTTCCATACAAATTTTCTCCTCTTACGAAAGTAGAACTTCAAAAATCTTATATGATGTTGGTATAAATAAGTGTGTGCACCACATAATGATAAAGATCTTGCACGATGAAAACACATAATGTTGGCACCACACAAATCTGCACTACACAATGCAGCCAGTGGTCGCTGCCTATAGGAGGTGGCACCGCCTAGCTGGCGGTAGCGGTGGCACTGCCCAACTAGTGGTAACACTACCAGTGGTCATTGCTTGTAGGCAGTCGCACCGCCCAGCTAGAAGTGCCACCGCTCACAACCTGCCATATATAAAGACAAGTTAGGGCCGACGGTAGAACCGACCCCAACTCACTCTACACCTCTCCAAAAAGCCCCAAATCTGTTATTCCTCTTGCTCTCTCTCTAGTAACTCAAAATAATCCCTATTCTCTACTAAATCAAGGATCAATCTCAAGAAGGTGAAACTACTAAGGTAATCCCTAAACCAAATCGTTTCTTTCTTTGCAGTACTTCTTCTTGCCTCTTATTTGTTCTTAATAAATGTAGTCTCCATGACTTCTAGAAGATCCTCAAGGGACAAAGGAAAGAGGAGGTTAGATGAAACCTATGACTCCCTACTTTTTGATTCTCCTCAATATGCCCTTAAATTTTCAACCATAGAGACTAGAAATGTTCATAAGGGGAATTATGTAGAATTAGAGGAATTGAGCAATTTGGAACCAATTCAATGGTTTGCTAACCTAGATATCCTCCCAATCCTTCAAATAAGTGATCTTATCTATCCTAGACTTGTTAGGTTGTTTTACAACAACTTGCATGTGGATGAACACGATAGGGTCTCCACTTATCTCTTAGGACATCATATACCCATTACGGATAGTGTAATTTGCAACCTCATAGGAATTGCTGAGAAAAGGAGAGGTTGTTACTTTAGAGGACAACGAGACAAAGAATCAGTTGGGACCACTTATTTTGATGCCTTAGGTATAATTTTTTGTAATCCAAACTTGTCTATTCTTCCAAAAAGTTATGAACATTTACTACCCTTCAACACCAAATTGCTTCATCACATCTTGATTAGTATTATACTCCCAAAACAATATCATCATAATGAAGTTAGCTAAATGGAATTAGGTATGATGTATTAGATTATGAAGGAACATGATAATTGTTTTGGTTACCTAATACAACAAAACATGATCGAACTATCAAAAAAGGATATGATGCTTCTATATTATGGCTTGATTACTAGATTAATCCATGCATATGACATAGTCATTCCACTTGATGAAGAAATCTTGAAATTAGATTGGTTTAATATCATAAATAGAAATATGCTAAGAAGGTTAAGATGTATAGTCAGAAATGGGACTTGGACTAGATTACCTAGAAGGACTGATCCTCTCCCACCTGATCCAGAACCTGAAACACTAATATTTAGGGAACATCAATCTCCTCCTATTGGTCCTTTTGAGGCAACACCTCCAATAGAACAAGCACCCTCCTCATTTGCCGACGACATAAGGACTCGAATGGATTAATTTAAACAATATCAAGATCAAATTTTAATCGAGTTGCAGCAGATTCATCGATAACTTAATACTTTGTTTTGCCATTTTGACTTGCCATCACCTGAATAACTGTGCATGTGTTTTTGTTGATAATAAAGGGGGAGAAGTTGATGGAATCTCTCACTTTAATATTGTGAACTTTTGATATTGTATTCACTTTGATGTTGTGATCTCTTCTATGTTGTAAACCTTTAGTGTTGTGAACTTTTGATGTTGTGTTCACTTTGATGTTATGATTTCTTTAATGCTGATAATTTTTAATGTTACTATATAATTATGTAATATTGTGAACTTTTGAATGCTATCATACAAATTATATCATGATGACATTTCATGTAAGGCTATGCCCGAAATATTTTATCATGAATGAAGTGATGAAATTATGCATTTAATATCTTGATGACTTAAAACTATGATGATGCACAATGCATGTGATTTCTAATTAAAATTGATTAAAGCTTGAATTCAAGGTTGTGAATTTAAGTTTGAAATCTCTCAAGTATGGCATATAGATAGGGGAGTTAACATTAACTCCATTACCAATTAGTTATCATTATAAAAAAGGGGGAGATTGTTGAATCTCGGATTTTGATGATGAAATCAATTGGTAAAATCGTTTGATCTAATCTATGTGTTGAGATAAGTGTGTAGGATTAACTACGATAGTGGTAAGACATAAAGCAAATTTTGTGCTGGAGTCAAGATCAAGATTTCGTTGGGCGTTTGAGAGTTCGTCGGAAGTCCGGATGTTCATCGGAAGTTCTACCAGAATTAACTGAGAAGTCCAGGAGCTTGCTAAAGAAGCTCATCGGAACTCGCCAAGAAGATCGTCGTGAAGTTCAGGAGCTTGCAGGAAGTTTGCCGAGAGATTATTGGAAGTTCGTCAGAAGATCGCCAGAAGCTCGCTGGAAGAACAATTGACAAACCAAAATAAGAATACTTTGTTAAATGTCTTAATTATTGTAGTTAGAACTTAAGTTGAGTTAGAATTGAGAGGTAATCCCACTAACTCAGTTAGGGGCCAATTGGGCCCTTAACAAGACTGAATTGGGCCGGATTGAACAACCCATTCAGCACTTGAAGTCACGGCCGATGGTGACACCACTCAATCTGGGCGGTTCCACTGGCCAGACCACCTAGGAGATTGAGTCACTAGATTAGGCTGTGGTACTGCCAGCCGTTAATGCTACCAGGTGGTGGTACCGCTAGAGCTCGATCTTCGAGCTTTGTCAAGTGGTGGTATTGCCCAGACTGGGTGGTGGTATCGCCCAATGTCAGTCTGCAGGCAGTAGTACCACCCAATAATAACGGTGGTACCATTAGTACCCTGAAATTTATGGATGTGACACTTTTTTACTCCAATTTTGAAGCCATTGGGGCTTATAAATATCCCACCCTTTTTTGCATAAAAGGGCATGAAAGTGTTAATATAATCTTGAATTCTTAGGGTGTTAAAGTATTGTAAAGGTGTAAGAGTCCTCCTCCTCCCTTTCTAAGAGTTGAGATCATTCAAGAGAGGTATGAGGCTTATAAGGGTTATCTCCTAAACCCATGAAAAGGAGAAAGCATTGTAAAGAGGTGGTTGGTCTTCGCCTATTGAAGGAAGACCATTAGTGGATGCTTGTGACCTCAACAAAGGAGGAATCGAAAGTGGATGTAGGTCACACCGACCGAACCACTATAAATTCTAGTTTGTATTTCTATTATCGCTATTTACTTACGTTGCAATAGCTTAACTTCCTTTTTACTTGGATTTCACTACCCTTATGATCAAACACTCTTTCAAGTTATCTTCCGAGATCATTTTTAACATACAAAGAATTTTAAACCATTGTTTTAATTTGCTGCACTAATTCACCCCCCCCACCCCCCCCCTAGTGCCGACTCGATCCTGACAAACATGCATCACATACATTATATTTAACAAACTTAATATTTAAAATTTCTCTTACAAGTTCTTTAGATGAGATTTGAGAGATTAGTTTCATGCTAGCATGACCTAATCTTCTTTGCCAAAGCTAAGCATTGTCATTCAAAACTGAAAAACATATTTCATTACAAAGATCATCAATGTCAATAGTATATACATTTTTTTGTTTTAGGACAATCATAGATATGTTTTTGTGTGGTTTTTCAATAATCCAAGCATTAGATTCAAATCTAATGATATATCCTTTATCACATAATTGACTAATGTTCAAAAGATTATACTTTAAGCCATCAACCAACAATATATCTTCAATCAAAAAATTGGATCTGTTGCCTATGGTTCCTTTGCCAATGATTTTACCCTTGTTGTTGTCTCCGAAGGTGACATACCCTTCGTCTATGCTAGTGAACTTAGTGAATTAAGATAGGTCTTAGGTCATATGCCTTGAGTATCCACTATCAAGATACCATCTCTTGCTCCTAGCTTGTGATGGTAAATATTTCTACAAAAAAGTGTGATTTTTAGGTACCCATTTGAATTTAGGTGCCTCAAAAATCGATCGACTTAACTTATCATTTTGCATGGAGTTCTTTATGATTCCTTTAGGAACCCATATCAATTTGTGTAGACTACATCTCTTAAACGAACATTGATAAGCAACATGTCTAAATTTGTAACAAAATTTATGTTTATTTCGGGGTGAAACATGCAAAGTTAGGCCTTTAACAAAGATGGTTGGATTTTTATGAGTGTTACTCATAAAGCTGATTTCATCTCTTCTATAAACATGATTTTTACTTGCAAGAATCATGTTTAAGGATTCACTATTTATTTTAGATTTTTCTATGGTTTCATGTAGTTGCAAATTCTCCTTTTTAAGCATTTCTAATTCATCACATTTTGTGCAAGGAGCTAAACTATCATCATGCTCAATTTTTAATCTATCAAAATCAATAACAAGAGAAGCATGCTCTTTTTTCAACAATTTATATTTTTTACTAACTAATTTACATTCATCAAATAAATCATAAAAATTTGCATCTAATGAACTGCTTACCTCATCTTCGATGGCCATTAGTGCATAGTAAGCAACTTGCTCTTTGTTGGTTACCTCCTCTTCTTCGGATGCACTTGAGTTGTCCCAAGTTGCTTTAAGCGTCTTCTTCTTCTTTGGTTGCTTCTTCTTTGCTTGGGGACATTCGCTTTTGAAATATTCTGGTTTCTTGCATTTGCAGTATATAACTTATTCTTTCTTGGGTTCAATTTTATTTTTAGTGTCATTTAAAATTTTTTTTTATGAATTTTTTGAACTTTCTTGTCAAGAGTGCTAAGTCATCATTATAGTTCTCATCACTTGAACTTTCTTTCAAGTGGTCTTTATGAGTTTTCAGTGTCATATCCTTCCTGTTCTT
The DNA here is from genome assembly GCF_036884655.1 of Musa acuminata AAA Group. NCBI lineage: Eukaryota > Viridiplantae > Streptophyta > Magnoliopsida > Zingiberales > Musaceae > Musa > Musa acuminata. The sequence continues at coordinate 27,206,206 of NC_088340.1, forward strand.
TGGAAGGTTATTCTCAATCTCTTCATGAGTATTACAAGTCATCTCATAGGTCATTAGTGACCCGATAAGTTCTTCGAGAGGGAAGTTATTCAAGTCTTTGGCCTCTTAAATGACCATTACTTTAGGGTCCTAACTCTTTGGAAGGGAACTCAAGATTTTATTAATAAGTTCAACATTAGAAAAACTTTTACTAAGGGCATTTAGACCATTGATGACATCCTTAAACTAGGTGTACATATTTCCAATGGTCTCATTTGGTTTCATGCGGAACAATTCATAAATATGAACCAAAAGATTGATTTTTGACTCCTTAACCCTACTTGTGCCTTCGTGTGTGTTTTCAATTGTATGCCAAATGTTATAAGTCATTTTGCAAATAGAAACTCGATTGAATTCATTTTTATCCAAAGCACAAAATAAAGCATTCATAGCTTTGGCGTTCAAAGAGAAAGTTTTCTTCTCCAAGTGATTCCATTCACTCATTGGAAGAGAAGACTTTTAAAATCTATTTTTAATAATATTATATAACTTGAAATTCATATAAATTAAGAAGATCTTCATCCTAATTTTTCAATACGTGTAATCCGTCCCATTGAACATGGAAGGACGAGTGATAGAATGACCCTCTTGATCGTCGGCAAAAGCTATCTCTTTTGGGTTTTAAACCAAATCGAGAGTAACCGAGCTTTGATTACAAGCCTCACACCTCTTTTGAATGATCACAATACTAGAAAGGGAGGAGGAGGACTCTTTGTACTTTTAAAACACTTTTAACATCATAAGATTTCAAGATATTGTTCACACTTTCGTATCCTTTCATGCAGAAAAAGGTGAGGTATTTATAGGCCCTAATGGCTTCAGAATTAGAGCAAAAAAGTATCACATCCTCGGATTTTAGAGTATTGGCGATACCACTGCCATTATTGAGTGGTACCACCACCTACAGATTGACACTAGGTAGTACCACCCCTCAGTCTAGGCGGTATGACCGTTTGACAAAGCTCGGAGATCGAGCACTAGCAGTACCACCGCTTGACAAGGGTGGTACCACTGTAACATCCCTCATTTTTTTAAAAATTTATGACTTATTTGTAAATATGAGGATTTTTTAAATAATTCTTTAGCACTAAATATATTTTTATATATACTGAAAGTATTGTGAGGGACTAAAATATGAATCTCATTAATTGGAGGTGATTTATGAAAGATTCACACTAAGAAAAAAATAATAAAATAAAATAAAATGGATGACTTGTGACATTAGTAAGGATGAGCCACTTGTATTTATTATAAAGATGACACCTAAACCTCCATGCATGCTTGCCACCTCACTATTTTAGCATGAGCCAAACCTAAGTAATTTAAGGCATAATTAAGGGAAACTTTGGAGCCAATGTAGCTTGAGAAGAGGAGAAGGAATTGAAGAAGAAGAGAAAGAGAAAGAATTGAAGAAGAAGAAGTTTTATCTTGGCTTAAGGCATTGCATCAATTCCCCCACATTTGTAAATCAAAACTTTTTAAGACAAATGTTATAACCTATCCTAGAGATAAATTTTGATCCTTGTTTTCACCTTGATTTTGAGAAAATTGGAAGATTGTGGCTGCATGTAAGATATCTATGCCGTTTATACATCAAATGTTGAATCTGGAATTTTTCAGATTTTGACTTTTTAGTACTCATGTGGCCATAACTTTTTACACCAAATTCGGATTCAGGAAAAACCTCTTTTATATGAAAGGAGACTTATAGAGCTTTCATTTGATGTAAAAAAATAAAATATTTAGAGTAAATTTACCTATCCAAACATATAAATGAAAAGACCTCATGTATTCGGTAAAACAAATACTACAGCTTCTGACCTTCTATTACTAAATTGCTCATAACTCTCTAGTGAAAATTTTGAATTATACAAAACTTAGTTCTTTGGAAACTAGATTCACATATCTTTCTTTTGACACCTTAATTTGAAAATTTTAAAGTATGTTTGCCTTCTGAAACATCTATTCAAATTGATTCTATCAATTCTACAAAACAGAGATAATTAATTCTGACCTTCTGTTACTAAATTGCTCATAACTCTCTAGTAAAAATTCTGAATAATGTAAAACTTGTTCTTTGAAACTAGATTTGCATATCTTTCTTTTGACACCTAAATTGAAAATTTTGAAGTATGTTTGTTTTCTGAAACATCTGTTTAAATTGATTCTATCAATTCTGCAAAACAGAGATGATCAATTTTGACCTTCCGTTACTCTATTCGTTGTAACTTCCTGTTAGGAACTCAATAAAAAAAAAATTATAAATCTGAGTTCATCTAAAAATAGATTTATATAGCTTTCCAATGACACATATTTTAAGTGAATTGGAGCATGCTTGGTCACTCAAACAAATCAGGAAATGTATCATTCGAATTCTGCCAGAATTGAAAACTTTGTTGAGTTTTGCCTATTCAAGTTTCATTCTATTGGAAATTTGATTTATGCTAAATTCTTCTTCAATTGAGCTTTATATTAGTCATTTGAAATTATTATAATTTTCATCCTAAAATTGTTGTATATCTGAAATTTATTATGTAATGCTTTGTTTGCATTTCCTTGTTTGATAAAGGCACACGCATATCTTCGTTGTTCCGCATGTGCTTCCGATATATGCTAATGTTATTGTTCATACTACTCTTTTGTACTCTGGTGTCTTGTGGGATATTGTGATCCTTTGTTAGAAATGGTAAAGGGAGTTATGTATAGAGCCTGCGATGCTCTGCCGGCCCCCATTGACTTCACTCAGACGTGGATGGATGGAGCTCCCAAACGTGGGAGACTTATGCTTGGTGGTCATCTTGAAATGGATGAATTATATTATGTATGTGGTCCCACAATGCCCTTTATGTTTTTGATATGATATCCAAAGCTTTGCTTATGAGTTTATATTTATGCTTTGGATAAAAATGGAATGAATGCTATATCAAAAATGACATACAAGCTTGTGTTTATTATTCGGTTCACTTGTTATACTTTAAAGTGTTTCATATGTTATTGTTATGCTCCTAAACACTCTTATGCCTTTGATATGCACCTAAATGCTTCATGTGCCATTTGATACATGCCTAAATGTTTCTTTTGCCAATGAAATGCTCTAATTTCCTTTCTCTTATTGTTATATCTAATGCCTATTTTTGAATGAGGTAACCCTTTGTGACTTTTATATCAAATGAGATGATTTCAAATGAACACTAGTATTTCTACTTTTGTTATTTTGATACTAAGCCTGCTTGAACTTCTTCTATCGCCATGGATATGTTAGTCGCTTGCTGAGCTCTTTATGCTCACCCCGTTGTTATATAAATTTTTTAGGGTAGCTTGTCACGCAATGAAAAGCTAGAATTGAGTTGAAGCAGTGAAAAACTAGAAGATTTTTGGGCTAATCTTTGTTGGTTGATAGGTTTTTGTTGTATAGTATACTTTACTTCTGATGTAGTGTTAAGGATATATTGATACTTATGTATTGTAAAAGTTTAAAGGACTGCTCATGTTTATGGAATGATAAGTTTAAGTTGTATAAGGATACGAACTCATGATAAATAATTATCTTTTTATGATTGTATATATTGCTAGGATCAAGAGCACTAAGAGAGGGGAGGGGGTGAATTAGTGCAGCGGAAATTTTTCAGCGATTAAACCCGAAAGGTGTGTTCGTTTGATAAAAAAATGATTTCGATGTAAAAGCCGATTCTAAGATTACTTTAACTTAAGATTAAGCAAGATGACATTAAAGTAAATCTACAAAGGTAGTTTACAGTTTATGATGAAAATCAGAATGCAAGCGCAAACTGAAATGCGACGTTCGTACGATAAACCCGGTTTACGTCTAAATGTCAATTTTGAAAATACTGAACTTTGAGATATGTTTTATAAATGCGCAGAAGGCAGTTTGCAGTTGTGATTGAAATCAAAACGTAAACGTAAACTGAAATGTAATGATCGTACGAAAAAGCCGATTTATGTCTAAACGCAGATTCGAAAGCTCTGATCTTAGAAACTCGTTCGTAAAAGCGCAGAAGGCAGTAGCTATTTAGGAGGTTTGCAGTAAAGATAAAATGCTCAAAGTAAATGCAAACCGAGATTTAGAGTGGTTCGGTCAATCTTGACCTACTCCACTTTTGGCTTCCTCCACCGACGAGGTCACCGACGTCAACTAGAGGCCTTCCTTCAATAGGCGAAGGCCTTCCTTTATTTCATTACACAAATCATTGATGTCAATAGTGTATACGTTATTTTGTTTCAATGCAATCATAGATATGTTTTTGTGTGGTTTTTCAATGATGCAAGCATTAGATTCAAATCTGACAATATATCCTTTATCACATAATTGACTAATGCTCAAGAGGTTATGTTTTAAACCATCAACTAACAAAACATCTTCAATAAAGAAGTTGGATTTGTTATCTATGGTTCCTTTGCCAGTGATTTTACCCTTGTTGTTGTCTCCGAAGGTGACATAGCCTTCGTCTATGCTAGTGAGCTTAGAGAATTGAGATGGATCTCCGGTCATATGCCTTGAGCATCCATTGTCAAGGTACCATCTCTTGCTCCTAGCTTGTGATGGTTTAGTTTTCTACAAGAAAGGATGATTTTTAGGTACCCATTTGCTTTTGGGTGCCTCACAAATAGATTTATATTGTCTATCATGTTGCATAGAATTTATCATGGTTCCTTTAGGAACCCAAATCAATTTGCTTGGACTAATTTTCTTGAATAGACAATAATGCATCTTATGTCCAAATTTGCAACAAAAGTTGCATTTGTTTTGGTGTCGAACATGTAAGATGATGCCTTTTATGAAGGTGGTTGGATTTTGGTGAGAACTTCTCACAAATCCAATTCCACTTCTTTTGGGAACGTGACCCTTGTTTGCAAGGATCATGTTCAATGACTTGCTACCAACCTCGAATTTCTTCAAGGTGTCCTTAAGTAGCAAGTTTTCTTTTTGGAGACTTTCTAGATCATGGCATTTGATGCATGAATTTAAACTATCATGATATTCAGTTTTTAACTTATCAAAATCACAAGTAAGACTATCATGCTCCTTTTTTAGCAATTTGTATTTTCTATTGATAATCTTGCATTCATCAAATAAGTCATGGAAGGCATTTAATAATTTATCGAAAGATAAATCTGCATCTATTAAATTCGTTACCTCCTCTCCGATGGCCATTAAGGCGTAATGAGCAACTTGCTCGGTGTTGGACTCCTCTTCTTCGGACGCGCTCGAATCATCCTTTGTTGCTTTGAGCGCCTTCTTCTTTGATGTTCTCTTTTTGACCTGGGGACAATCACTCTTGTAGTGTCCCGTCTTTTTGCACTCATAGCAAATAACTTGATCCTTCTTGGGTTTAAGTTTGTTTTTTGTGTCATTATTAAACTTGTTTCTTTTAATGAGCTTTTTAAATTTTCTTGTTATAAGTGCCAAATCATCGTCATAGTCCTCACCACTTGAGTTTTCTCTCAAGTGGTCTTCTGAAGTTTTAAGTGTCATATCCTTCCTATTCTTTGGAAGGATGTCTTCTTGCTCTTCATGAGCTTTGCAAGTCATCTCGTAGGTCATTAATGACCCGATTAGTTCTTCAAGAGGAAAGTTGCACAGATCTTTTGCCTCTTGAATAGCAGTGACTTTAGGATCCCAACTTTTAGGAAGGGATCTTAGAATCTCATTTACGAGCTCAAAATCCGAAAAACTTTTTCCGAGTCCTTTTAGACCGTTGACGACATCCGTGAAACGGGCAAACATGTCGCCAATGGTTTCACTCGGTTTCATTCGGAAAAGTTCGAAAGAATGTAACAGAAGATTGATTTTTGACTCTTTCACTCTACTTGTGCCTTCGTGAGTCACTTCGAGTGTATGCCAAATATCAAATACGGTTTCACAAGTTGAAACACGGTTAAACTCGTTTTTATCAAGTGCACAAAATAAGGAATTCATAGCCTTTGCATTAAGAGCGAAAGCCTTCTTCTCCAAATCATTCCAATCGATCATTGGAAGAGAAGACTTCGAAAAACCGTTTTCGACAAGATTCCAAAGTTCAAAATCCATAGAAATAAGAAAGATCCTCATTCGGGTCTTCCAATAGGTGTAGTCCGTCCCATTGAACATGGGTGGACGTGTAATAGAATGGCCCTCTTGGTTTCCGGCGTAAGCCATCTCTGCCATCTCTCTTGGGTTTTAATCCGTTTGAGAGTTAACCCCGCTCTGATACCAATTGTTAGGATCAAGAGCACTAAGAGGGGGGGGGTGAATTAGTGCAGCGGAAATTTTTCAGCGATTAAACCCGAAAGCTGCGTTTGTTTGATAAAAAAATGATTTCGATGTAAAAGCCGATTCTAAGATTACTTTAACTTAAGATTAAGTGAAATGACGTTAAAGTAAATCTACAAAGGCAGTTTGCAGTTTATGATGAAAATCAGAATGCAAGCGCAAACTGAAATGCGACGTTCGTACGATAAACCCGGTTTACGTCTAAATGTCAATTTTGAAGATACTGAACTTTGAGATATGTTTTATAAATGCACAGAAGGTAGTTTGCAATTGTGATTGAAATAAAAACGTAAACGTAAACTGAAATGTAATGATCGTACGAAAAAGCTGATTTACATCTAAACGCAGATTCGAAAGCTCTGAACTTAGAAACTCGTTCATAAAAGCGCAGAAGGCAGTAGCTATTTAAGAGGTTTGCAGTAAAGATAAAATGCTCAAAGTAAATGCAAACCGAGATTTAGAGTGGTTCGGTCAATCTGGACCTACTCCACTTTTGGCTTCCTCCACCGACGAGGTCACCGACGTCAACTAGAGGCCTTCCTTCAATAGGCGAAGGCCAAACACCCTTTTACAGTTTCACTCCTTTTGACGGGCTTAGGAGACAACCCTTACAAAAATTTTATCTCCTCTCTTTACAACTCAAAACTTTGAAGAACAAAGGGAGGAGAACTTTTGGCCTTTACAACAATTTTGAGTCTAAGAATCACAAAAAGATATCAAGATTTCGAGTGTATGTTGCTGCCTTTCAGTGCTGAATGGGTGGGGTATTTATAGGCCCCAACCCAGTTCAAATTTGGAGCTCAAAACTGTCAATTCCCGGAATTCCGGGATCAGGCGGTTGCACCTCCTGACTAGGGCGGTTGCACCGCCTGGTAGAGCTCGAAGACTGAGCCTCTGGGCGGTGCCACCTCTGTCAGGGGCGGTTGCACCTCTCTGCCAAAGCTCGAATACCGAGCTCAGGCGGTTGCACCTCCTGACTGGGGCGGTTGCACCGCTTGCCAGAGCTCGAAGATCGAGCTCAGGCGGTGCTACCTCCTGTCAGGAGAGGTTGCACCGCCCAGTCTCGCTTGGAGACTGAGCCCAGGTGGTTGCACCTCCTGGCTGGGGCGGTTGCACTGCCCAGTCTCCCTGGGAAACTTAGCCCAGACGGTGCTACCTCCTGGCTTGGGCGGTTGCACCTCCCACAGCAATCAGGGTCCGAATGGGTTGATCCATTCGGCCCAATTTAGGTTTTTTAGGGGCCCAATTGTCCCAAGATTAAGCTAATGGGATCACCTCCCATTTCCAACTTAATCATTGTACTAACTACGATAAATCCTAAGACAATTTCTGCAGCTTGCTCCGGTGCATCAATCGCTTCTTCCGGCGAGTTTCCGGCGAACTTCCGTCGATCATCCGATGAACTCTCGGTGATTCTCCTGCGGACTTCCGGCAAACTCCTGGACTTGCGACGATACACTTGGCGAGTTCCGACGAGCTTCTTTGGCAAGCTTATGGACTTCTCGGATTTGTTCCCACATAACCTCCGACGACTGTCCGAACTTCCGTCGAGCTCTCGAACTCCCAACGTGATCATTGTCATGACTCCGGCGCAACTCGTGCTGCATGTCTTACTTTCATCGTAGTTAATCCAGCACACTTATCTCAACATATAGGTTAGACAATAAATGACAATTGATTTCATCATCAAAATCCGAGATTCAACAATCTCCCCCTTTTTGATGACGATAATCAATTGATAATGGAGTTAACCTTAACTCCCCCTGTCTACATGCCATACTTGAGATAAGTCATTCTTGAATTCAAGACCTAAGAATTCAAGTGACATCTCTGAAGATGATGTCAAGGCTTGACATTCATTCTTACATAACAATTTTGAATGATGGTAATTGTAACAATTCATCATATTGTAAGATATCAACATGTAAAGCTGTGATGTAAGATTTTAATATCATTACATGATGTACATATTTCAAATATTTTAGCAGATGTACACATTTCAAATATTTTAGCAAGTGTTGCATTTATATATATGGCATCTATTCATATATCTCTTGATGATACAGGCATGGCATAATCATAGCATCAGTGTTTATAGCATCAATTCATATATTTCTCCCCCTTTGTCATCAACAAAAAGCATGGTAGATGTGATACCAGGAGAACAATATAAGCTAGTTATCAAGCATATAAAGGAAGGCATGATACGTATAATGCTTTGAATACTTCTTCTCCTTTTTTTTTTTTTGTTATAATCCTTTGTGCATGAAGGAGGAAAGTCATTTTATCAAATCCATTTCAAAATATTTTTCATAAGAGTGTATTTGATTTTTGTCATTCCAACTGTTAAGCGAATCCGAAAATGAGATGAATTCTTTCATGCATTCGGACAAGATCAGTTTTTCAAAAATCAAAACATTTCAACACATGGCAATCAAGTGATTTGATCATTCAATAAAGTTTGAAAAATAATTTTGACTAGTTTATCTATTTGGACACATCAACATTCCTAATTCTCTTCTTATGAAATCAAATTGTTCTTCACTTAGAGGTTTTGTAAAAATGTCAGCTAGTTGATGTTTAGTGTCAACGAACTCTATGGTTACGTCATGATTAGTAACATGATCTCGTATAAAGTGATGTCTAATATCAATGTGTTTTGTTCTTGAGTGTTGTATAGAATTCTTAGTCAAGCATATTGCACTTGTGTTATCACATTTAATGGGAATATTTTTAAGATTAACTTTGTAATCTTCTAATGTGTTTTTCATCCATATAACTTGTGCACAGCATGCACTTGCTGCAATATATTCAGCTTCGGTTGTTGATAGTGCAACCGAGTTTTATTTCTTAGATGACTAGGAAACAAGGGCATGTCCTAAAAATTGACATGATCCTGATATGCTTTTTCTATCTAGTTTACAACCAGCAAAGTCCGCATCAGCATAAGCAATTAACTCAAAATTCTTTGATTTTGGGTACCATAATCCTAGATTTGTGGTACCATTAAGATATCTAAGTATTCTTTTAACTGCTTTGAGATGAGATATCTTAGGGTTTGATTGAAATCTAGCACAAAGTCCTACACATAACATGATGTCTAGTCTGGTTGTAGTGAGGTAAAGTAAACTTCCTATCATACCCCTATAAGTTTTTTGATCAAAGCTTTCTCCACTTTCATCAATTTCTAACTTAGTGGAGGTGCTCATAGGAGTGTTAATAGCCTTTGAGTTGTTCATATTAAACTTTTTTAATAAATTCATAGCATATTTAGTTTGACTAATAAAGATGTCATTGCTTAGTTGTTTGATTTGCAAGCCTAAGAAGAATGTTAATTCTCCCATTAAGCTCATTTCAAATTCAAGACTCATAGTTTTAGCAAAAGATTCACAAAGAGATTCATTCGTAGAGCCAAAGATAATATCATCAACATAAATCTGAACAATGAGAAAATTATTTTCAAAATTCTTGATGAACAATGTAGTATCAACCTTGCCGTTTGTGAAATTATTTTCGATAAGAAAAGAACTAAGTCTCTCATACCAAGCCCTTGGGGCTTGTTTTAAACCATAGAGAGCTTTAGTTAATCTAACCACATGATTAGGGAGGCTATTATTTTCAAATCCAGGAGGTTGTTCAACATAAACTTCTTCGGAGATAAAGCCATTTAGAAAAGCGCTTTTAACATCCATTTGAAATAGCTTAAAATTATTACTACTAGCGTAGGCAAGGAGCATCCTTATGGCTTCCAATCGAGCCATAGGAGCGAAGGTTTCTTCGTAATCGATACCTTCTTCTTGGTTGAAACCTTTGGCCACTAATCTAGCCTTGTTTCTAACCACGATACCATTTTCATCTTGCTTATTTCTGAAGACCCATTTAGTACCAATAACTAAATGGTCATTTGGCCTAGGAACAAGCTTCCACACCTCATTTCTCTCAAATTGATTCAGTTCATCTTGCATTGTGATAATCCATGAATCATCTTTCATGGCTTCGTCAACACATTTGGGTTCAATTTGGGAGAGAAAGGCGACGTTTGCACAAAAAGTTTTAAGAGAAGATCGTGTTTGAACCCCCTTTGACGTGTCTCCTAAAATTAGCTCCTTGGGATGAGCATCTACATACTTCTAATCCTTGGGTAAGGATGTTTCGGAAGTGGATGCATCCAAGTTGCTAGTTGGAGAAGGGGTTTCATTTAAATTCAAGGAATCAAAATTAACATCATCATCAAAATTATTTTTCCTGATTTCGGAAATCTCATTGAAAACAACATGAATGGATTCTTTGATAATTAAAGTTCTTTTATTGAAGATACGAAAGGCTTTAGAAACTGAGGAATAACCAAGAAAGATTCCTTCATCGGATTTAGCATCAAATTTTCCTAGGTTATCCTTTCAATTCAAGATAAAACATTTACACCCAAAGACTTTAAAATATGAAACATTGGGTTTTTTGTTGTTCCATAACTCATAGGGAGTTTTGGTTAGTAGGGGTCTTACTAGAACTCTATTCAAAATATAGCATGCAGTATTTACGGCTTCGACCCAAAAATATTTAGGTAGGTTGTGTTCATTCAACATGGTTCTTGCCATTTCTTGTAAATTTCAATTTTTTCTTTTTACTACTCCATTTTGTTGAGGATTTCTAGGAGTAGAGAAATTATGGTCGTATCCATTGAGTTCACAAAATTCCTGGAAATCATGGTTTTGAAATTCACCACCATGATCACTTCTAATTGACGAAATCATAGAACCTTTCTCATTCTGAACAAGTTTACAAAACTTGGTAAAATATCTAAGGCATTAACTTTTCTGTTTTAAGAAGTAAGTCCATGTGTATCTGCTATAGTCATCCATAATGACGAAGGCGTATTTGCTGCCTCCTAGGCTTGATGTGGAGATTGGTCCGAACAAGTCCATATGGATCAATTGTAAGGGCCTAGAGGTGCTTACTTGATTCTTAGATTTGAAACTACCCTTAATTTGTTTACCTAATTGGCAAGCATTACATACATTATATTTGATGAACTTGATATGAGGAATTCCTCTTACAAGTTCTTTAGATAATATTTGAGTGATTAGTTTCATACTGGCATGACCTAATCTTCTATGCCATATCCAAGCATTCTCATTCAAAACAGAAAAACACATTTCATTACATAAATCATTGATGTCAATAGTGTATACGTTATTTTGTTTCAATACAATCATAGATATGTTTTTGTGTGGTTTTTCAATAATGCAAGCATTAGATTCAAATCTGACAATATATCCTTTATCACATAATTGACTAATGCTCAAGAGGTTATGTTTTAAACCATCAACTAACAAAACATCTTCAATAAAGAAGTTGGATTTGTTATCTATGGTTCCTTTGCCAGTGATTTTACCCTTGTTGTTGTCTCCGAAGGTGACATAGCCTTCGTCTATGCTAGTGAGCTTAGAGAATTGAGATGGATCTCCGGTCATATGCCTTGAGCATCCACTGTCAAGGTACCATCTCTTGCTCCTAGCTTGTGATGGTTTAGTTTTCTACAAGAAAGGAAGATTTTTAGGTACCCATTTGCTTTTGGGTGCCTCACAAATAGATCTATATTGTCTATCATGTTGCATAAAATTTATCATGGTTCCTTTAGGAACCCAAATCAATTTGTTTGGACTAATTTTCTTGAATAAACAATAATGCGTCTTGTGTCCAAATTTGTAACAAAAGTTGCATTTGTTTTGGTGTCGAACATGTAAGATGGTGCCTTTTATGAAGGTGGTTGGATTTTGGTGAGAACTTCTAATAAATCCAATTCCACTTCTTTTGGGAACGTGACCCTTGTTTGCAAGGATCATGTTCAATGACTTGCTACCAACCTCGAATTTCTTCAAGGTGTCCTTAAGTTGCAAGTTTTCTCTTTGGAGAGTTTTTAGATCATGGCATTTGATGCATGAATTTAAACTATCATGATATTCAGTTTTTAACTTATCAAAATCACAAGTAAGACTATCATGCTCCTTTTTTAGCAATTTGTATTTTCTATTGATAATCTTGCATTCATCAAATAAGTCATGGAAGGCATTTAATAATTTATCGAAAGATAAATCTGCATCTATTAAATTCGTTACCTCCTCTCCGATGGCCATTAAGGCATAATGAGCAACTTGCTCGGTGTTAGACTCCTCTTCTTCGGACGCGCTTGAATCATCTCATGTTGCTTTGAGCGCCTTCTTCTTTGATGTTCTCTTTTTGACCTGGGGACAATCACTCTTGTAGTGTCCCGGCTTTTTGCACTCATAGCAAATAACTTGATCCTTCTTGGGTTCAAGTTTGTTTTTTGTGTCATTCTTAAACTTGTTTCTTTTAATGAACTTTTTAAATTTTCTTGTTAGAGGTGCCAAATCATCGTCACAGTCCTCATCACTTGAGTTTTCTCTCAAGTGGTCTTCTGAAGTTTTAAGTACCATATCCTTCCTGTTCTTTGGAAGGATGTCTTCTTGCTCTTCATGAGCTTTGCAAGTCATCTCGAAGGTCATTAATGACCCGATTAGTTCTTCAAGAGGAAAGTTGCGCAGATCTTTTGCCTTTTGAATAGTAGTGACTTTAGGATCCCAACTTTTAGGAAGGGATCTTAGAATCTTATTTACGAGCTCAAAATCCGAAAAACTTTTTCCGAGTCCTTTTAGACCGTTGACGACATCCGTGAAACGGGTAAACATGTCGCCAATGGTTTCACTCGGTTTCATTCGAAAAAGTTCGAAAGAATGTAACAGAAGATTGATTTTTGACTCTTTCACTCTACTTGTGCCTTCGTGAGTCACTTCGAGTGTGTGCCAAATATCAAATGCGGTTTCACAAGTTGAAACACGGTTAAACTCATTTTTATCAAGTGCACAAAATAAGGCATTTATATCCTTTGCATTAAGAGCGAAAGCCTTCTTCTCCAAATCATTCCAATCGATCATTGGAAGAGAAGACTTCGAAAAATCATTTTCGACAAGATTCCAAAGTTCAAAATCCATAGAAATAAGAAAGATCCTCATTCGGGTCTTCCAATAGGTGTAGTCCGTCCCATTGAACATGGGTGGACGTGTAATAGAATGGCTCTCTTGGTTTCCGGCGTAAGCCATCTCTGCCATCTCTCTTAGGTTTTAATCCGTTTGAGAGTTAACCCCGCTCTGATACCAATTGTTAGGATCAAGAGCACTAAGAGGGGCGGGGTGAATTAGTGCAGCGAAAATTTTTCAGCAATTAAACCCGAAAGCTGCGTTCGTTTGATAAAAAAATGATTTTGATGTAAAAGCCGATTCTAAGATTACTTTAACTTAAGATTAAGCGAGATGACGTTAAAGTAAATCTACAAAGGCAATTTGCAGTTTATGATGAAAATCAGAATGCAAGCGCAAACTGAAATGCAACATTCGTACGATAAACCCGGTTTACGTCTAAATGTCAATTTTGAAGATACTGAACTTTGAGATATGTTTTATAAATGCGCAGAAGGCAGTTTGCAGTTGTGATTGAAATCAAAACGTAAACGTAAACTGAAATGTAATGATCGTACAAAAAAGCCGATTTACGTCTAAACGCAGATTCGAAAACTCTGAACTTAGAAACTCGTTCGTAAAAGCACAGAAGGCAGTAGCTATTTAGGAGGTTTGCAGTAAAGATAAAATGCTTAAAGTAAATGCAAACCGAGATTTAGAGTGGTTCGGTCAATCTGGACCTACTCCACTTTTGGCTTCCTCCACCGACGAGGTCACAGACGTCAACTAGAGGCCTTCCTTCAATAGGCGAAGGCCAACCACCCTTTTACAGTTTCACTCCTTTTGACGGGCTTAGGAGACAACCCTTACAGAAATTTTCTCTCCTCTCTTTACAACTCAAAACTTTGAAGAACAGAGGAAGGAGAACTTTTGGCCTTTACAACAATTTTGGGCTCTAAGAATCACAGAAATATATCAAGATTTCGAGGGTAAGTTGTTGCCTTTCAGTGCTGAATGGGTGGGGTATTTATAGGCCCCAACCCAGTTCAAATTTGGAGCTCAAAATTGTCAATTCCCGGAATTCCGGGATTTGGCGGTTGCACCTCCTGACTGGGGCAGTTGCACCGCATGGCAGAGCTCGAAGACTGAGCCTCTGGGCGGTGCCACCTCTGTCAGGGGCGGTTGTACCTCTCTGCCAGAGCTCGAAGACCGAGCTCAGGAGGTTGCACCTCTTGACTAGGGCGGTTGCACCGCCTGCCAGAGCTCGAAGACCGAGCTCAAGTGGTGCTACCTCCTGTTAGGAGAGGTTGCACCGCCCAGTCTCGCTTGGAGACTGAGCCCAGGCGGTTGCACCTCTTGGCTGGGGCGGTTGCACCACCTAGTCTCCCTAGGAAACTTAGCCCAGGCGGTGCTACCTCCTGGCTTGGGCGGTTGTACCTCCCACAGCAATCAGGGTTCGAATGGGTTGATCCATTCGGCCCAATTTGGGTTTTTTAGGGGCCCAATTGCCCCAAGATTAAGCTAATGGGATCACCTCCCATTTCCAACTTAATCATTATGCTAACTATGATAAATCCTAAGACAATTTCTACAGCTTGCTCCGGTGCGTCAATCGCTTCTTCCGGCGAGTTTCCGGCGAACTTCTGTCGATCATCCGATGAACCCTCGGTGATTCTCCTGCGGACTTCCGGCAAACTCTTGGACTTGCGACGATACACTTGGCGAGTTCCGACGAGCTTCTTTGGCAAGCTTATGGACTTCTCGGATTTATTCCTGCAGAACCTCCGACGACTGTCCGAACTTCTGTCGAGCTCTCGAACTCCCAACGTGATCATTGTCATGACTCCGGCGCAACTCCTGCTGCATGTCTTACTTTCATCATAGTTAATCCTGCACACTTATCTCAACATATAGGTTAGACAACAAATGACAATTGACTTCATCATCAAAATCCGAGATTTAACATATATTTCTATGATTATGGATTTATGTTGTGATTGATGTTTAGTTGAGTTGCTTTTGGATTTTATGTATCTCTGAGTGAAGTGGAGTATAATTTATGTAACGTACATATTTATGAATTGTGAATATTGATTTGAATGGTTCTTAGTATCCTTAAATTATTAGATTAGATTCTGGATTGAATTGATGATGAATTATAATATTATTGATTTTAGATAGGGTCACACCTCCTGAATGTGATAATTCAGGGGGCAACAACCACCCAAACCACCTAGGAGACTTAGTCACCAAGCGGTACCACCGTCGGCCCCCACCGTCGGCCCTGGTGATGCCAGAGCACGGTCACTATCATTTGGTATGCTTTCATCTGGCGATTTTAAATCTATGCTTTCATCTGTTGTACTAATTCACCCCCCCCTCTCAGTGCCACTCTTGATCTTAACAATTGGTATCAGAGTACGGTCACTATCATTTGGTTTAAAATTGAAGAGAGATGACATTTTCCGACAACTTGAGGGTCAATCAATTATACATCAACCTATGTTCAATGGGACGGATTACACATATTGCAAGACTAGAATGAGAATTTTTTTAATTTCTATGGATTTTGAGTTATGGAACATTGTGAAAAATGACTTTCAAAAGTCTTCTCTTCCATTGAACGATTGGAATGAGTTGGAGAAGAAGACTTTCGCATTAAATGCCAAGGCTATGAATGCCTTGTTTTGCACTTTGGATAAAAACGAGTTCAATCGAGTGTCTATTTGTGAAACGACTTTTGATATTTGACACACACTCGAAATCACTTACAAAGGTACTAGTAGAGTAAATGAGTTGAAGATAAATCTTTTAGTTCATACTTATGAGTTATTTTGGATGAAGCCAAGTGAAACTATTATTGACATATACACCCGTTCTACGGATGTCGTTAATAGTTTAAAAGCTCTTGGTAAATGTTTTTCGAACTTTGAACTTGTTAATAAAATCTTGATATCCCTTTGAAAGAGTTGGGACCCTAAAATAATGGTCATTCAAGAGGCCATTATTGGGTCACTAATGACCTATGAGATGATTTGCAATGCTCATGAAGAGCTTGAGAATAACCTTCTAAAGAATAGGAAGGATATGACATTAAGAACTTATGAAGACCACTTGAAGGAACGTTCAACTGATGAGGATTATGATGATGACTTGGCACTCTTGACAAAAATGTTCAAAAAATTCATAAAAAGGAATAAATTTAAAAATGATACGAAAAATAAAGTTGAACCCAAGAAAGAACAAGTTATATGGTACAAATGCAAGAAGCCAGGACATTTCAAAAACGAATGTCCCTAAGTAAAGAAGAAACAACCAAAAAAGAAGAAAGCACTTAAAGCAACTTGGGACCACTCAAGAGCATTTGAAGAAGAGGAGCCAACCAATAAAGAGCAAGTTGCTCATTACGCATTGATGCCTATTGGAGATGAGGTAAGCAGTTCATTAGATGCAAATTTATCGTTTGATGAGCTTTTAAATGATTTTCATGAATTATTTGATGAATGTACATTAGTTAGTAAAAATTATAAACTATTAAAAAGAAGCATGCTTCTCTTGTTAATGATTTTGATAGACTAAAAATTAAACATGATGATAGTTTAGCTCCTTGCACAAAATGTGATGAATTAGAAATACTTAAAAAGGAAAATTTGCAACTACATGAAGCCTAAGAGAAATTTGAAGTTGGTAGTAAGTCCTTGAATATGATCCTTACCAATAAAGGTCATGTTCATAGAAGAGGCAGAAT
Organism: Musa acuminata AAA Group; assembly: GCF_036884655.1. Taxonomy (NCBI): domain Eukaryota; kingdom Viridiplantae; phylum Streptophyta; class Magnoliopsida; order Zingiberales; family Musaceae; genus Musa; species Musa acuminata. The sequence continues at coordinate 27,223,238 of NC_088340.1, forward strand.
CAGATTTGAGAGTAGCTCTCACAAAAATCCAATCACCTTTGTTAAAGGCCCTACCTTGCATATATCACCCCATACTAAATACAACTTTTATTATAAACTTGGACATATTGCTTATAAATGTCGGTTTAAGATATCTAGCCCACACAAATTGATTTGGGTTCCTAAAGGAACTGTAAAGAACTCCATGCAAAATGATAAGTTAATTTGATCGATTTCTATGGCACCCAAGGTCAAATGGGTACCTAAAAATCAACCTTTTGTATAGAAATGTTTACCATCATAAGCTAGGAGCAAGAGATGGTACCTTGATAGTGGATGCTCAAGACATATGACCGGAGATCCATTTCTAAGCTTACTAGCCTAGACGAAGGGTATGTCACATTCGAAGACAATAAGGGTAAAATTATTAGCAAAGGGACCATATGTACTAAATCCAACTTTTTGATTGAAGATGTGTTGTTGGTTGATGGTTTAAAACATAATCTTTTGAGCATTAGTAAATTGTGAGATAAAAAGATATATCATTAGATTTGAATCCAATACTTGCATTATCAAAAAATCACACAAAAACACATCTATGATTGCCCTAAAATAAAATAATGTATACACTATCGACACATATGATCTTAGTAATGAAATGTGTTTTACGGTTTTGAATGACGATGCTTGGCTTTGGCATATGAGATTAGGTCATGCTAGCATGAAACTAATCTCTTAAATCTCATCTAAAGAACTTGTAAGAGGTATTCCTAACATTAAGTTTATTAAAGACAATGTGTGTGATGCATGTCAACTAGGAAAATAAATAAAGGGTAGTTTCAAACTAAATAATTAAATAAGCACCTCTAGACCATTGCAATTGATCTATATGGATTTATTTGGACCAATTAATACATCAAGTCTAGGAGGTAACAAATACACCTTTGTAATTATGAACGATTATTATAGATATACTTGGACATACTTCTTGGCACACAAAAGTGATTGCTTTAGGTATTATTCTAAGTTTTATAAACTTGTTCAAAATGAAGAAGACTTTATAATTTCATTAATTCGGAGTGATCATGGTGGCGAATTTCAAAATCATGATTTCTAAAATTTTTATGAATCTAATGGATACAACCATAATTTCTCTACTCCTAGAAATCCTCAACAAAATGGAGTAGTAGAAAGAAAAAATAGAAATTGACAAGAAATGACAAAAACCATGTTGAACGAATATAGCCTACCCAAATATTTTTGGGCCGAAGCCATTAATACGACATATTATATCATAAATAGGGTTCTAGGAAGACTATTACTTTCTAAAACTCTATATGAATTATGGAATAACAAAAAATGTAACATTTCATATTTTAAAGTTTTTGGTTGTAAATGTTTTATCTTGAGTGAAAAAGATACCTTAGGAAAGTTTGATGTAAAATCTGATAAAGGAAATTTTCTTAGCTACTCTTCAATTTCTAAAGCCTTTCATATTTTTAACAAAAGAGCTTTGGTTATAGAAGAGTCTATTTATGTTGTCTTTAATGAAGTTTCCGAATTTAAGAAAAATGAGTTTGATGATGATCTCAATTTTGATGCTTTGAATTTAAATGAACCCTCTTCTCCAACAAGCAACTTGGATATATTTTCTTCTGAAACATCCTTACCCAAGGAATGGAAGTATGTAGATGCTTATCGTAAGAAGCTAATCATAGGAGACACATCAAAAGGGGTTTAAACTCATTCTTCTCTTAAAAATTTGTGCCAATGCCATTTTTCATTCTCAAATTAAACCTAAATGCATTGACGATGTCTTGAAAGATGATTCATGAGTTATCGAAATACATAAGAGAACGAGGTATGGAAGCTTGTTCCTAGGCCAAATGATCATTTAGTTATTAGTACTAAATGGGTTTTTAGAAACAAGCAAGATGAATTTGGTATCGTGGTTAGAAAAAAGGCTATATTAGTGGCCAAGGGTTTTAACCAAGAAGAAGGTATCAATTATGATGAAACCTTCACTCTTGTGGCATGATTAGAAGTCATAAGAATGCTCCTTGCCTATGCTAGTAGTAATAATTTTAAGTTATTTCAAATGGATGTCAAAAGTACTTTTTTTAATGGTTTTATTTCCGAAGAAGTTTATATTGAACAACATCCTGGATTTGAGAATGATAATTTTTTGAATCATGTGTTTAAATTGATTAAAGCTCTCTATGGATTAAAACAAGCTCCAAGGGCTTGGTACGAAAGACTTAACTCCTTTCTTATTCAAAATAATTTCTCTAAAGGTAAGGTCGATACTACATTTTTATTAAAATTTTGAAAATAATTTTCTTGTTATTCAAATTTATGTTGATGATATTATTTTTTGTTCTACAAATAAATCTTTATGTGAATCATTTGCAGAGTATGAGTTAAGAGTTTAAAATGAGTTTAATGTGTGAACTAACTTTCTTTTTAGGCTTACAAATCAAACAACTTAGTGATGGTATTTTTCTTAATCAAACAAAATATGCATTAACTTGCTAAAATGGTTTAATATAGATAGTTTAAAGGCTATCAATACTCCTATGAATACCTCCATTAAGTTAGACATTGGCGAAAGTGGAGAAAGCTTTGATCAAAAAGCTTATATGGGTATGATTGGAAGTTTATTATACCTCACCACAACTAGACCGAACATCATATTTAGCATAGGTTGTTGTGCTAGGTTTTGATCTAATCCTAAGATATCTCATTTTAAAGCAGTTAAAAGAATTCTTAGATACCCAAAAGGAACCACTAATATAGGATTATGGTATCCAAAATTTGAAAACTTTAAACTAATTGCTTACGCTGATGCGGATTTTGCTGAATGTAGAATAGATAGAAAAAGCACATCTGGAATATATCAATTCTTAAGTCATGTACTTGTCTATTGGTCTTCCAAGAAACAAAACTGGTTGCACTATCTACAACCGAAGCCAAATACATAGCAGCGAGTGCATATTGTGCACAAGTTGTATGGATAAAAAATACATTAGAAGATTATAAGATTCACCTTAAGAACATTCCCATAAAATATGATAATATGAGTGTAATATATTTAACAAAAAATCCTATTCAATACTCTAGAACTAAACATATTGACATTAGACATCATTTCATAAAAGATTATGTTAATAACCATGATATATCTTTAGAGTTTATTGATACGAAACATCAATTAGCCAATATCTTTATAAAACCTTTAAATGAAGAACAATTTGATTTTATTAGAAGAGAGTTAGGATGTTAAATTATCTGAATACATGAATTTGATGTATGTCTTTTTCGGACTTTTTCGATTTTTTAAAGGCTTTCATGAATGCATGAATTGGATGTAAAATTATTTCATTTCGTATATAAGGCTTTTATGAAATCCGGCATAACAATCTACTAGGTATCAAAATTTATTTCATACAAACTTAATGATTTTTGATACACTTAGTCCCTTCACTCATGGAATTCATTGACAAATGCATCTCTTACGGATTACACTCTTGTGAATTTTTAATGAGAAATGGATTTGATTTATGAAGTTTTATTTATGATGCTCTTCTCCCATGAATTCTTCCTTACTCTTCTCATGAAAGATGAATTTTATGAATTTTATGAATTTTAAGTGTGTGATGATTACTTGCAAGAATGGCGATTTGATTTCACATAGATATCTTAATCCTTTTCATGAATCCCTTCTCTTTGTTAAAATTGAAGCATGATTTAATGAAACTCATTTATTGTTTTGAATTTGACTTGATTTAAATCATTTCATAAATTTGGTTCTTAATGGATTCCCTCCTTACCTTTCTTCCTCTACTTCCTATTTTTATGACAAAGGAAGAAAGAAACTTGAACATCTAAAGAAGAACCACAAAGCCCTTAAGTAAAAATATTAGCTTATTCAAAAAGGTTATCATGCAAAGTTTTTACTTACCTTCCTTTATGGCTTGGATAAATTGGTGTGAAACTTGCTTAATTTTGTTTGCCACACTAGCATTGTTGAATAGTTCTCCTTTTTGTTGATGACAAAGAGGGAGAAATGTAACAAATTTATGACAAATTGGTATGTTATATCTTGTCGTAAATTCTTAAATTTTTTGCAAATGCTTGAAATATAATTAGAATCATCAAATATGTCGCAACACATCATAAATACTTGAAACATATCAAAATGTATTTCATATGTATTGTAGATACTTGAAATGTTTCATGAATGATAATTGTCTCTTATTATGATAAGGTATCACAAGCTTAATTTGCTATTTACAATCGATATTATGAATGATGAATTGTTATCTTTTATCAAGAATTGTCATCTTGCTAAATTTCATATTTGAAATTCGTATCATACTTGAAAATAATAATTGTCGATCATCATTAGACTTAAAAATGGATGTCAAGCCTTGACATTATTTTTTATTAATAAATATGTGGAATCATATTTTGAATTGGTAAATCATGATAAGTATCATGATCTTCATGTTTGATAAGTTTAAATGAATATAACTTATCGGTTTGATGCTTGAATTCAAATGTCTTGAATTCAAGAATATCTTTTCTCAAGTTTATCATATAGATAGGGGGAGTTAAGGTTAACTCCATCATCAATTGATTGTCATCATCAAAAAGGGAAAGATTATTGAATCTTAGATTTTGATGATAAAATCAATTGGTAAATTATTGATCTAACCCATATGTTGAGACAAGTGTTGCAGGATTAACTACGATAGCAATGAAGGCATAAAGCATATTTTGGGCCGGAGTCAAAGATGAGATGATATGTCGAAGATTCAGACGATGTGCCAGAAGTTTGTCGGAAGCTCCCCGAGAGTTCGTCGGGAGCTCGTTGAGAATTCATCGAAAGATCACCGAGAGTTCATTGGGAGTTCGCTGAGAGTTCGTTGGGAGTTTGCTGGATGTTCGCCGAGAAGTTCGTCAGAAGTTCGCCGAGAGAACAATTAATATACCAGACAGAGATTGCTTAGTTAATGTCTTAAATTATCATAGTTAGACCTTAAGTTGAGTTAGGATTTGAAGATAATCCCACTAACTTAGTTAGGGGCCAATTGGGCCCTTAAGAGGGTTAAACTAGGCTGGTTGAACAGCCCATTCAGCACCTAAAGTCACGGCCGGCGATGGCACCGCCAGGGCCGGCAATGGCACCACTTGGTGACTCAGTCTCCCAGGTGGTCTGGGCAATGGTACTGCCGGCGGTTAATACTGCCAGGTAGTGGTACCGCTAAAGTTCGGTCTCCGAGCTCTGTTAGGCAGTGATACCGCCCAGACTGAGTGGTGGTAGTGCCCAGTGTTAGTCTGCAGGTGGTGGTACTGCCCAATAATGGCGGTGGTACCACTAGTACCCAAAATTTAGGGATGTGACACTTTTTTACTCTAATTTTGAAGCAATTGGGGCCTATAAATACCCCAACCTTTTCTGCATGAAAGGGCATGAAAGTGTGAATAATATCTTGAAATCTTAGGGTGTTAAAAGTGTTGTAAAAGTGCAAAGAGTCCTCCTCCTCCATTTCTAGTGTTGTTAACATTCAAGAGAGGTGTGAGGCTTGTAAGGGTTATCTCCTAAGCCCGTGAAAAGGAGAAAGCGTTGTAAAGAGGTGGTTGGTCTTCACCAATTAGTAGAAGACTATTAGTAGACATCGGTGACCTCGACGGTAGAGGAATCGAAAGTGAATGTAGATCACAAAGATGTAACCACTATAAATTCTGGTTTGCATTTCTATTATTGTTATTTACTTACTTTGCAATTGCTTCACTTCCTCCTTACTTGGCTTTCACCACCCTTGTGAACAAACACACTTTCAAGCTATCTTCCAAAATCATTTTTTTTAACATAAGAAGATTTTTTAAACCGATGCTTTTATCCGTTGCACTAATTCACCCCCTCTCTTAGTGCCACTCTTAATCCTAACAAATATATGTTGAAAAATTTGGGGCAACATCATATGCATAGCGGAAGAACAGAAACAAAAATATCTGATTTTCACAAAGTAAAATAGTCTCGTAAAGATGTGTTACCTAGGAAGATTGTATTGTTAAATCTCGGATTTTGATGATAAAATCAATTGGTAAATTATTTGATCCAATCTATATGCTGAGAAAAGTGTGTAGGATTAATTGCTATAGCGATTAAGGCATAAAGCAAAATAAAGCGCCGGAGTCAAGATCAAGATTTCATTGGGAGTTTGAGAGTTTGTTGGAAGTCCAAAGGTTCGTCGGAAATGCTGCCAGAATTGACCGAGAAGAAGCTCATCGGAACACGCCAAGAAGATCATTGTGAAGTCTAGGAGCTTGTTAGAAGTCTATTAGAAGATTGCTAAGAGATCGTCGTAATTCCGCTAGAAGATCACTGGAAGAAACCTAGACTTACCATGCTTGTTTTGTTTAGCGTATGCCTTAAAAATCATAGTTAGCATATAATTAATGTTAAGTTTGGGAGATAATCCCATTAACTATGTTAAAGGTCAATTGGGCCTGTAATTGGACTAGTTTGCATCGGATTCAAGGCCCAAATAGGTTGCTGAACCTTGTCAAGCGGTGGCACTGCCTAGGGTGGGTGGTGGAACCACTTGAGGCTCAGCCTCCTAGGTGGTTTGGGTGGTGGTACCATCAGCAGTTATTGCTGCCAGGCAGTGGTATCGCCAGATCCTAGTCTCCGAGGCTTTGTCAGGTGGTAGTACCGCCAGACTGGGTAGTGGTATCGCCCAATGTCAATGCTGCAAGCAGTGGTACCGCCCAGCATAAGTGGTGGTATCGCTATTACCTCGAAAACCTAAGATGAGATACCTTTTAGCTCCAATTTTAAATATCTCACTCTTTTCTGCATGAAAGAGCAAAAAAAAAAAAAAGGGCAATTATAGTGTGAAAAAATCTTTAAGTGTTGGGGTGTAAAAATATTGTAAATGTGAAAAGAGTCCTCCTCTCTCTCTTTAGCTTTGTAATTATCGAAGAAGAGGTGTGAGGCTTGTAAGGGTTATCTCCTAAACCTGTAAAAAAGAGAAAGCACCATAAAGAGGTGGTTGGTCTTCACCTATTGATGGAAGACCATTAGTGGATGTCGGTGACCTCAATGGAGGAGGAATCAGAAGTGGATGTAGGTCACAATGATCGAACCACTATAAATTCTGGTGTATTCTTTTCTTACTACTTATTTTTCTTTACTTGTACTACATTCTATTTTACTTCATTACAAATTATCCAATCACCTCTTCTTTACTCACTTACAAGAGCCAAATGAATTTCCAAAATAGTTGTCATCAAACTAAGGTTTTTTCATCGTACGAAGTTTTCGAAATCATTTAAATTGATCATATTTATCCACTGCACTAATTCACACACCCCTCTCGTGGTGCCATTCTTGATCCTAACAATTGGTATTAGAGCGAGGTTACTCTCACTTTGGTTTGAAACCCAAGAGAGATGATATTTATCGGCAATCAAGAGGGTCACTCAATCACACATCCACCAATGTTTAATGGGATGGATTACATCCATTGGAAAACTAAAATGAGGATTTTTCTAATTTTTATGGATTTTAAGTAACGGAATATTATGGAAAATGGCTTTCAAAAGTCTTCTCTTCCAATAAACGATTGGAATGAGTTGGAGAAGAAGACGTTCTTTTTAAATGCCAAGGCTATGGATGCCTTGTTTTACGCTTTAGATAAAAATGAGTTCAATCGAGTGTCTATTTGTGAAATGTATTTCGATATTTGACACACACTCAAAATCACTCACGAAGGCACTAGTAGAGTAAAGGAGTCCAAAATAAATCTTTTGATCCATACTTATGAATTGTTTCAGATGAAACGACCATTAGAGACATGTACACCTAGTTTACGGATGTCGTCAATGATCTAAAAGCATTTGGTAAAAGTTTTTCTAATTTTGAACTCGTTAATAAAATATTGAGATCCCTTCCAAAGAGTTGGGACCCTAAAGTAACCGGTCATTCAAAAGGCTAAGAATTTGAATAATTTCCCTCTCAAAGAACTTATCGTATTATTAATAACCTATGAGATGACTTACAGTGCTCATGAAGAGCTTGAGAATAATTTTTCAAATAATAGAAAGGATATGACTCTAAGAACTCATAAAGACCACTTAAAAGAAAGTTTAAGTGATGAGGACTATGATGGTGACTTAGGACTCTTGACAAGAAAGTTCAAAAAATTCATAATAAGAAATAAATCTAAAAATAACACTAAAAACAAAACTGAACCCAAGAAAGAATAAGTTATATGCTATGAATGCAAGAATTTGGGACATTTTAAAAGTGAATATCCCTAAATGAAAAAGAAACAAAGAAGAAGGCACTCAAAGCAACGTGGGATGACACGAGCAATTCCAAAGACGAAGAACAAAGCAACAAGGAAATCGCCAACTACGTACTAATGGCTATTGGAGATGTGGTAAGTAGTTCATTAGATGTAAATTTATCTTTTCATGATTTGTTCAATGAATGTACAATAATGAGCAAAATGTTTAATTGTTTGAAAAAGGAGCATGCCTTTATAAATAATGAATTTTAAAAACTTAAGCATGATAATCCTTCATTGCCTCCATACACTAAGTGTGAATACTTAGAGGCACTTGAGAAGAAAAAATTGCTACTCAAAGAAACTCTAGAAAAGTTTAAGGTTGGTAGCAAGTCTTTGAACATGATTATTGCCAATAAGGGTCACTTTCATAGAAGAGGCGGAATCGGATTTGTGAGTAGTTCTCACCAAAATCCAACCACCTTTGTTAAAGATCCTACCTTGCATGTACCACCCCCCACCAAATGCAACTTTAGTTGTAAACTCGGACATGTTACTTATAAATATCCATTTAAGAGATATAGTCCACATAAATTGATTTGGGTTCCAAAAAGAACTACAAAGAACTCCATGCAAAATGATAAGTTGAGTATATTGATTTTTGAGGTACCCAAGGTCAAATAGTTACCTAAAAATTGCTCTTTTTTGTAGAAATATTTACCATCACAATCTAGGAGCAAGAGATGGTACCTTGATAGTGGATGCTCAAGGCACATGATCGAAGATCTATCAAAATTTTCTAAGCTCACTAGCCTAGACGAAAGGTGTATCACCTTCGGAGACAACAACAAGGGTAAAACCATTAGCAAAAGAACCATAGGTAATAAATCAAACTTTTTAATTAAAGATGTATTATTGGTTGATAGCTTAAAGCATAATCTTTTGAGCGTTAGTCAATTATGTAATAAAGGATACATCATTAGATTTGAATCCAATGCTTAAATTATTGAACAACCACACAAAAATATATCTATGATTGTCCTAAAATAAAATAATGTATACACTATTGACATTGATGATCTTTGTAATGAAATATGTTTTTCGGTTTTGAATGACGATGCTTGGCTTTAGCATAGGAGACTAGGTTATGCTAGCATGAAATTAATCTCTCAAATCTCATCTAGAGAGCTTGTAAGAGGCATTCCTAACATTAAGTTTATTAAAGATAATATGTGTGATGCATGTTAACTAGGAAAATAAATAAAAGGTAGTTTCAAATCAAAGAATCAAATAAGTATCTCTAGACCATTACAATTGATCCATATGGATTTGTTTGGATCAATTGATACAACAAGCCTAGGAGGTAGCAAATACGCCTTTGTAATTATAGACGATTATAGTAGATACACTTGGACATACTTCTTGGCATACAAAAGTGATTGCTTTAAGTGTTTTTCTAAGTTTTGTAAACTAGTTCAAAATGAAAAAGGCTTTATGATTTCATCAATTCAAAGTGATCATGGTGGTGAATTTTAAAATCATGAATTTCGAAACTTTTATGAATCTAGTAGATACAACCATAATTTCTCCACTCCAAGAAATCCTCAACAAAATGGAGTTGTAGAAGTAAAAAATCAAAATTTACAAGAAATGGTAAGAACCATGTTGAACGAATATAGCTTACCCAAATACTTTTATGCCAAAGCCATTAATACGATATGCTATATCATGAATAGGGTTCTAGTAAGACCATTACTTTTCAAAACTCCTTATGAATTATGGAATAACAAAAAACCTAACGTTTCATATTTTAAAATTTTCGGTTGTAAATGTTTTATCTTGAATGAAAAAGATACTTTAAGAAAGTTTGATGTAAAATCTGATGAAGACATTTTTTTTGGTTATTCTTCTATTCTAAAGCCTTTTGTGTCTTTAATAAAAGAACCTTAGTTATAGAAGAGTCTATTCATGTTGTCTTTAATGAAGTTTCCAAATTTAAGAAAAACGATTTTGATGATGATCTTAATTTTGATGTTTTGAATTTAAATGAAACCTCTCCTCCAACTAGCAACTTGGTTACATCTTGTTTCAAAACATCCTTACCTAAGGAATGAAAGTATGTAGATGCTCACCCTAAGAAGCTAATAATTATAAGAGACATATCAAAGGGTGTTCAAACTCATTCTTCTTTTAAAAATTGTTATGCTAATGTTGTTTTTCTTTCTCAAATTGAACCAAAATTTATTGATAAAGCCTTAAAAGATGATTCATGGGTTATCGCAATGCAAGAAGAGTTGAACCAATTTGAGAGAAATGAGGTGTGAAGGGTTGTTCCGAGACCTAGTGACTATTAGTTATTGGTATTAATTGGGTCTTTAGAAATAAGTAAGATGAATTTGATATCGTGGTTAAAAACAAGGCTAGATTAGTGGCCAAGGGTTTCAACTAAGAAGAATGTATCGATTATGAAGAAACCTTCGCTCTTATGTGAAGATTAGAAGTCATATGGATGCTCCTTGCTTATGCTAGAAGTAATAATTTTAAGTTATTTCAATTGGATGTTACAAATACTTTATTAAATTACTTTATTTCCGAAGAAGTGTATGTTGAACAATCACCCGGATTTGAAAACTCTCTTTTTCCTAATCATGTGTTAAGGTAACTAAAGCTCTATATGAATTAAAACAAGCCCCTAGGGCTTGGTATGAGAGACTTAACTCATTTTTTATCCAAAATAATTTTTCTAAAGGCAAGGTTGATACTATATTGTTTATTAAAAATTTTGAAAATGACTTTCTTGTTGTTCAAATTTATGTTGATGATATTATTTTTGGTTCTACAAATGAATCCTTATATGAATTATTTGCCAAGAGTATGAGCCAAGAGTTTGAAATGAGTTTAATAGGTGAACTAACTTTCTTTTTAGGCCTATAAATTAAATAATTTAGTGATGATATTTTTCTTAGTCAAAATAAATATACATTAGAATTGCTAAAATGGTTTAATAGGATAGTTCAAAAGTTATTAATACTCCTATGAGTACCTCCACTAAGTTAGATATAGGCGAAAGTGGATAAAACTTTGATAAAAAATTTATAGTACGATTGGTAGTTTACTATACCTTAGTACAACTAGATCGGACATTATTTTTAGCATAGGACTTTGTACTAGATTTATATCTAATTCTAAGCTATCTCATCTTATAGTTGTTAAAATAATTCTTAGATATCTTAAATGAACTCCTAATCTAGGATTATGATATCCAAAATCCGAAAGCTTTGAATTAATTACTTATGTTGATGCGAATTTTGCTAGATGTAGAGAAGATAGAAAAAGCACATCCGGAACATGTCAATTCTTAGGTCATGCACTTGTCTCTTGGTCTTCTAAGAAACAAAACTCGATTGCATTATTTACAACCGAAGCTAAGTATATAGTCATTGGTGCATGTTGTGCATAAGTTGTATGGATGAAAAATACATTAGCAGATTATAGAATTCACCTTAAGAATATTCCCATAAAATGTGATAACACAAGTGCAATATGTTTGACAAAAAATCCTATTCAACACTCTAGAGCTAAATAAATTGACACTAGGCATCATTTTATAAGAGATCATGTTAATAACCATGATATATCTTTAGAGTTTATTGATACGAAACATCAATTAGGTGATATCTTTACAAAACCTTTAAATATAGAACAATTTGATTTCATTAGAAGAGAGTTAGGGATGTTAAACTGTCTGAATGCATAAGTTCGTTGTATATCTTTTCCAGACTTTCTTGATTTTTTGTAAATAAAGATTTCATGAATTTATTTCATTTCGTAAATAAAGCTTTCATGAAATCCAAAATTTTAATTTACTTGGTATCAAATTTACTTCATACCCTTGCTCCGTCACTTAATGATTTTTGATACACTTAGTCCCTTCACTCATGGATTTCATTGACAAATACATCTCTCACAGATTTCACTCTTGTATATTTTTAATGAGAAACAGATTTTATTGATGGATATTCATAAACTATCAATATTTCGATTCTTCTTGATAAATGCACTATTCATGAACCTTTCCTTCTCTTTACTTGAGACGATTGCCCATTTCCTTTTTGTTGATGACAAAGAGGGAGAAATATGGTAAATTGATGACAAATTGGCATTATGAATATTTGAAATAATATGTCAAATGTATCTTATCGTAAATGCTTGAATGTTTTACAATTGCTTGAAATATGATTGGAATCATCAAATACATCATAAATACTTGAAAAAATATGAAAATGTATTGCATATACATCATATGTATCATAGATACTTGAAATGTATCATGAATGCTTGAACGTATCGTAATGTGGCATGAATACTTAAAAATGTTTTAGTGTTAAAATCATGCTTGATTTCGAATCAAAATGATAAATGTCTATCATTATGATTATCACGCTTAATTTCCTACTTACAATTGACATCATGCCTCAGATTAATAAATTGTCTGTTAGAAAAAGAGTTGGCACCAAGAGGGAGGGTGAATTAGTGTAGCGGTAAAAATTATGTCGGTTCAAAAACTTCGTTGCAATTAAATCCATTTCTGACAAAAAACCATTTCGTAAATGTATCAACTTTGAAAGCATACCGAAGAGTGTAGTGGAAGTAAAGCAAGTAAAGTGATTTGCAGTAAAGTAAATTGCACAAAAGAAACATAAACTAGATTTTTATAGTGGTTCGGTCGTCGTGACCTACATCCACTTTGTTGATTCCTCTTCCGTCAAGGCCACCGGCATCTACTATCGGTCTTCTTTCAGTGGGCAAAGACCAACTATCTTTTTACACCCTTTTTATCCTTTTCACAAGTTTAGGAGATAACCTTTTACAACTCTCTTTTACAAGGTATCCCTCTCACATCTCTCTTAGAACTCTCTCTAAGCTTTAGGAGGAGGGAACTCAACTTTATAAGGTTTACAACTTTTGAATCATAGGGTTTTGCTCAATATTTCTTACTTATCCATGCAGAAATAGCTGGGGTATTTATAGGCCCCAAATAGATTCAAATTTGGAGCCCAAAATTCAAACCCCCGAAATTTTAGGGTACGGGCGGTACCACCGCTTGCAGCCTGACACTGGGTGGTACCACCACCCAGACTGGTGACACCACAACCCAGACAGTCTTAGAGACTGAGTCTAGGCAGTACTACTACCCAGACTGGTGGTACCACTGCATGACATAGTTTCAGAGACTGTGCCACGATGGTTTCACCTGTTTGGTTACTGTTTGGGCCTTTTTCTTGGCCCAACTGTCCCCTAATTGGGTTAGCCTAATTCTAATCCCTATTATGTGCTAACTATAAATTTTTAAAATATTTACTAAGTTAAACAAAGTCCATAAGTCTAGGTTTCTTCCGGCGAGCTTCCGGCGATCTTCCGACGAACTTTTGACAATCTCTCGATAATGTTCCAGCGGACTCCCAGCAAGCTCCTGGACTTCATGATGATCTTCTTGCCAAGTTTTGACGAGCTTCTTTGGCAAGCTCTGGGACTTCTCGGTCAATTCGGATAGAACTTCAAACGAACGTTCGAACTTCCGACGAACTCTCGAACTCCTAACAAAATCGCGTTCTTGACTCTGGGACATCATTTTGCTTTATGCCTTGCTATCATAGTTAATCCTGCACATGTAAAAACATATTTCGATCTAGACAATTATTACTAAGCATAAATCATGTTATCCGACATGTCATTAATCCATCGACGCTTCGTTCGATTCTTTGGCACATCGTCCTCTCTTGCGGCCTATTACCCAATCGGCTAGTTGACTCTGCAACTTTGATATCCTTAGCGCAATATCCACTCTTCATGGCCCGATGCCCATATCCATAGCCCGAAGTCTTCTGTCGATATGTCGACCGATCCTCCAGCTCGATAAACAATCTTCTAACATGTTCCACCGGCCCAACATGATTCTTCCTGCTTTCAATGTCTCTCCCTGATCGAAGCATCCTGTGTCACTCAAAACACAGATCAAATCATAAACACTTATCAATTGGTTTCGTCCTCAAAATATGAGATTCAATAATCTTCCCCTTTTTGATGATGACAACAATTGATGATGGATTTAACTGTAACTCCCCCTATCAATATGCTATATTGATAGAACCTTAAATTCAGGCTAAATTCAAGTTATTGCAAATTTCATAATGAATATTTGCAATAGGTCATCATGCATAACATGATCATACTTCTCCCCCTTTGTCATCAACAAAAAGGAGAAGTGTAACTTTCAAGTGTTTAGACATACAAGTTCAAATCATTGCATAATAAACATAATCTCCATTTTTATCATCATGCAATTTGTAAGCTAACAAATTTAAGGATATGCAAGTTGGCATATTTGATTTTCTTTATGATGTTCAAACTAGCAAGTTTTTGAAATGTACAAGATAACATCATTTTTGCATTTTCTTGAAATGTGTAACTTAGCAAAATTCACAAGATAGCATCATTCTTTCTTCTCTTTTGAGAAGTGCAAGCGAGCAATTTTTCTCTTTAGAAATATGCATATTAATAATTCTTTCTCCCCCTTTGTCATTGGCAAAAAGAGAGGAATAACAATACAATGATGCAGATCATTTCCCTTTATATCAATTTTTAAATTATGATAAAGATAAAGTATCATTATTATTTCAATATTTTTGTGCATCATTATAGTTTCAAATTAAAAATGCATAATTTCAAAACCTTATATTTCATCCTTACTTCATGCATGATACTAAACATAAATCAATCATCACTATGGGCATATCATACATGATACTCAGGCATTCATGATACCAAACATTAAATTAATATTTTTAATCATTTATCACTTCATGATTGTTGGTACCAAACATTCAAATTCAAATAATCAAAATCATCAAAATCACTTGCAAGAGATTCAAAATGAAATAAATAAAATTATCAATATCTTGAAATACTAGTGATTTCTTTTCTCCCATTTTGTCACTATAAACAAGAAAGAAGAAGGAAAGAACAATACAATAGTGCAATTCATTTTCTTTTACTTTAATCTTCAAATCATGATAAAGATAAATAACAAAGATGAAAAATCAAGTCATGAATGTCAAAAGACCATATATCATTTTTGATAAATTTCTTCTTTGGTAAATAGAAAGCATGATAGAAAAAGAAGACTAAAGTTATAATTCCAAGAATTCACAAGAAAAATCATGATTCATTTGACAAAAATATTATTGATTTATGTATTTAAATAAATATTTTTAAATCATCACTTCAACTCATCATGCATAATTTCAAAATATAAAATCATCAAACATGATACAATCATTTATTTTAAGAACATTCATCATTATTTTTAACCCATTCAATTTGTCAAATCAACACAATATCATGAGTATTTCCTGCATTCATATCATCACATGAAGAATATCAAGAAGAATTAAATAGGTGATGAGATAAATATTTCATGAATACAAAGAATTGTACATAAAAATTATATCATTAGAGATAAAATATCATAGACCATGAAGACAAATTGTGAGTATCAAGAGACATATTATGATTCATTTTGGATAACTGAAATAATGAAAAGAAAGAATCATAGTAGACAATCTTGATTTATAAAAAGAATTTTCAAGTTATAATTCTGAGAAATCAAGAGAAACCATGATTCATTTTAACAAATCTCCTCTTAAATAAATAACGAAAAGAATTCTTAGAAGATCATGATATAGATAAAATTTATTCAATCTTGTAGGAGAACAAGATATTAATTCATGCATATAAAATCTCAAAATTCATCATGAATCATAAAAATTATAATTCCGAAAAATCATGATTCATTTAGAAAATTTTCTTCTATAGTAAACGACGAGAAGAAACATGGGAGTTCAAAGAACAAGATCTTGATTCATAAACGATTTCAAGTTATAAATCATGAGAAATCAAGATCATGATTTTGATAAAATTCATTAAATTTAAATTATTTTCATAATCCATGAGATTCACAAAAGCATAATGTACATGTATTCATTAATGAAAAATCAAAATCAATTTCATGGTTCAAAAAATTCATAACATATGAATTGAGAAATTTTCAAGAAATATTTTCCCCTTTTATTTCATACAAGCATGCATTTGCTAAATAAAAACATTCATCATCATTTAAAAAATAAATAAATTTCATCACGACAAGGATCAACAAGCCATAAATCATAAAAATCATCATGCATAATTTTGAAATATAAACTCTTTAAGCATGATCATTATGTATCATTACTTTAGGCATGATACCAAAACATAGTTTTAATTTTTCAATGTATAACATGCATAATTTCAAACTATAAACTCATTAAGCATTATATCAAATCTCTTAATATTTTCATTAAGACATCAAGTATGGCTTCATTGAACATAATGTTGAATGATTCTTAAAGATATCTAATCTTCTTTAGTTTCAATTTATATGATTGACTTTATATTAGCATGGCCAAATATTTGTTCTTATATCAAAACTATGCATCATGTTTAAAATCAAAAACCAAGGATAAGATTCATCACAAAAATCATCAAGCCTTCCATACAAAAGCTATCATGTATAACTTCAAAATCTCATGCATAGAATAAAGTCATCAAGCATTGTACCAAAACTTTTATTAAAAACAACAAACATGATTTCAAGCGATTTGATTTATCATTAAAAACAACAAAACTTTTTAGTCAAAGTCGGAAATCAATACAGAAATCAATATGATACACATTATTGTTTCTTTCGACAAAAGATTTGATTTATCATTTGATTTTTCTTTTTATGTGTTTCATTTTATGTGATTGATTTTATATAAATATGCTCAATTTTTTCATATGAAAACCATCCAACAAAACTCGAAAAGCAATACAAAATCATCACAATACATAAAATTGTTTATACCATACAAGAAATTAATCACTAGATTTAATTCTAACATTTTATTGTATTTTCATAAAACATGCAATTGTCATTATCATTTTTAAAATTACTAGAAAGATAAGCATGATCCTAAAACTTTGAACATTTTCATGCAAAAAAAAAAAAAATCTAAACTAAATTAAAATAACTTATGAAAAGCATCATATAATTTTGAAATAAATTAAAGGAGTTTTGTTTAAGTTGTTTACCTCATTGTCGAAATCTGTTAAGGTGTAGTTTGTCACCTTACCTTTGTTGGATTATCCTTCATCTTCGGATGAGCTCATTTCATCCAAGATCGCTTCCTTCTTCTTGCATTCATAGCAAGTAGTTGTGTTCTTTTTAAGTTTATTTTTGTTCTTCAATTTTTGTTTCATGAACTTTTTAAATTTCATAGTGAGGAGTTCAAGTTCACTATCACTTGAGCTTATGCTCGAGTGGTCTTCGATTATTCTAAGTCTAAAATCCTTCCTGTTCTTTGGAAGGTGGTTCTCAAGTTCTTCACGTGCATTATACGTCATTTCATAGGTCATCAAAGATCCTATAAGTTTTTCAATTGGTAAATAGTTCAAGTTTTTTGATTCTTGAATAGCCATTACTTTTGAATCCTAACTCTTATTAAGAGAACGTAAAATTTTGTTTACAAGTTCAAAATCCAAAAAATTTCTACCAAGTGCTTTTAAACCATTGACAACATCCGTAAAACGGGTGTACATGTCAACAATGGTTTCATTTATTCAAAATCGTGCATTAAAAGATTGACTTTAGAATCTTTTACTCTACTCATGCCTTCGTGTGTAATTTTGAGAGTGTACCATATTCAAAAACTGTTTCGCAAGTAGAAACCTGATTAAACTCAGTTTTATCCAAAGCGTAAAATAGAGCGTTCATAGCTCTAGCATTTAAGAAAAAAATCTTTTTCTCCAAATCATTCCAATGATTTATTGGAAGAGAAGACATTCGAAAACCATTTTCAATAATGTTCCATAAGTTTAAATCCAAAGAAAGCAAGAAAACTCTCATTCGAGTTTTCCAATATGTATAGTTCATCCCATTGAAAATGGAGGACGAATGAGAGAGTGACCCTTTCAAAAGTCGAAAAGAGTCATTTCTCTTGGGTGTTAAACCAAATGAGAAATAACGAGACTTTGATACTAATTGTTAGGAAAAGAGTCGACATTAAGAGGGGGGGGGGTGAATTAGTGCAAAGGTAAATATTATGTCGGTTCAAAAACTTCGATGCGATTAAATCCATTTCCGATGAAAAACCATTTCATAAAGGTATTAACTTTGAAAGCATACATAAGAGCATAGTGGATGTAATGCAAGTAAAGTGGTTTGCAGTAAAGTAAATTGCACAAAAGAAACACAAACCATATTTTTATAGTGGTTCGGTCGTCGTGACCTACATCTACTTCACCGATTCCTCTTCCGTCGAGGCTACCGACATCCACCATCGGTCTTCTTTCAATGGCTGAAGACCAACTATCCTTTTAAACCCTTCTTCTCCTTTTCACAGGTTTAGGAGACAACCTTTTACAACCCTCTTTTACAAGGTATCCCTCTCACACCTCCCTTAGAACTCTCTCTAAGCTTTGGGAGGAGGGAACTCAACTTTCTAAGGTTTATAAGTTTTGAATCCTAGAGTTTTGCTTAATATTTCTTACTTATGTATGCAGTAATAGCTGGGGTATTTATAGGCCCCAAATGGATTCAAATTTGGAGCCCAGAATTCAAACCCCTAAAATTTCAGGGTACGGGCGGTACCACCGCCTGCACTGGGCGGTACCATCGCCTGCAACCTGACACTGGGTGGTACTACTGCCCAGGCTGGTGGTACCACCACTCAGATAGTCTCGGAGACTGAGTTTGGGTGGTACCATCGCTTGACATAGTCTCAGAGACTGTGCCATAACGGTTTCACCTGTTTGATCATTGTTTGAGCCTTTCTCTTGGCCCAACATAGCCCAAACTTGGCCCAACTGTCCCATAATTTAGTTGACCCAATTCTAATCTATATTATATGTTAACTATAAATTTTTAAGATATTTACTAAGCTAAACAAAGTTCGTAAGTCTAGGTTTCTTCCGGCGAACTTCCGATGATCTCTCGGTAATGTTCCAGCAGACTCTCGGCAAGCTCCTGGACTTCATGATGATCTTCTTGGCGAGTTCTAATGAACTTCTTTGGCAAGCGCTAGGACTTCTTGGTCAATTCTGATAGAACTTTCGACAAACGTGCGGACTTCCGATGAACTCTCAAACTCCCAATGAAATTACGTTCTTGACTTTGGGACTTATTTTGCTTTATGTCTTACTATCGTAGTTAATCCTACACATGTAAAAACACACTTTGATCTAGAAAATTATTACTAAGCATGAATCATATTGTCCGGCATGTCATTGGTCCATCGACGCTTCATCCGATTCTTTGGCGCATCGTCCTCTCTTGCGGCCTATTGCCCAATCGGCCAATTGACTCTGCAACTCCGATATCCTTGGCGTAATATCAACTCTTCTTGGCCCGATGCCCGAATCCATGGCTTGAAGCCTTCTATCGATATGTCGACCGATCCTCCGGCTCGACGTCTAATCTTCTGACATGTTCCACTAGCCCAATATGATTCTTCCTGCTTTAAATGTCTCTCCCTGGTTGAAGCATCTTGCGTCACTCAAAATACAGATCAAATCATACACACTTATCAATTGGTTTCATCGTCAAAATACGAGATTTAACATCATCATCTTTTATTGAAAATTGATTCTTGCTAAATTTCATATTTGAAATTTGTGTCATACTTAAAAATGATGATTGTCTATTATCATTCTATATTGGACTTAAAAATGAATGTCATGCCTTGACATCATTTGTATTATGATAAATACATGGTATCATATTTTGAGATGGTAAATTATGATTGGTATCATGATGGGCATGTCGATAAGTTTAAATACATATAACTTATCGGTTTGATGCTTGGATTCAAAGGCCTTGAATTCAAGAGTGTCTTTTCTCAAGTATGGCATATAGATAAAGGGAAGTTAAGATTAACTCTGTCATCAATTTATTGTCATCATCAAAAAGAGGGAGATTATTGAATCTCAGATTTTGATGATGAAATCAATTGGTAAATTATTTGATCCAATCTATATATTAAGAAAATTGTGCAGGATTAACTACTATAGCGATCAAGGCATAAAGCAAAATGAAGTGTCGGCGTCATGATCAAGATTTTGTTGGGAGTTTGAGAGTTCATTGAAAGTCTAGAGGTTTGTCAAAAATGCTGTAAATCATAGTGTGAAAAAATCTTTAAGTGTTAGGGTGTAAAAATGTTGTAAATGTGCAAAGAGTCCTTCTCCTCCCTCTCTTTAACTTTGTAATCATCGAAGAAGAGATGTGAGGCTTGTAAGGGTTATCTCCTAAACCTATGAATAGGAGAAAGCACTATAAAGAGGTGGTTGGTCTTCGCCTATTGAAGGAATACCATTAGTGGATGCTGGTGACCTCAACAGAGGAGGAATTAGAAGTGGATGTAGGTCACAACGACCAAACCACTATAAATTCCGGTGTGTTGTTTTCTTATTGCTTATTTTTCTTTACTTGTGCTGCATTCTATTTTACTTTATTACAAATTATCCGATCACCTCTTCTCTACTCACTTACAAAAGCCAAATGACTTTTCAAAATAGTTCTTGTCGAACTAAGGTTTTTTCATTGTACGAAGTTTTCGAAATCACTTAAATTGATCGTTTTTATCTACTGCACTAATTCACCCCCCCACCCCCCCTCTTAGTGCCGTTCTTGATCCTAACATGTATATCCATAAAATCCTACAGATCTATGAGAAAAGATGAAGGAGGTCAACTGTCCTTCTCTCTAGCGGTGATCTACATAGTAGGGGTTGTGAAGATACTCCTCAAATCGCTGCTCAAATCTCCTCGCTGCCTACACCACATAATAAAAAAGGGGCTAGCCCTTCTTACTATCCACATGCCCCAAGCAGGGGCTACTAGTTGAGAAGGAGAGGGAGAGATGAGAACAGGAGGTGATAGCCAAAAGGAGTCTAACTTATGGCCCTTTGGTTCCCTCCTCTCTATATAAGCCCCCTATTAACTTAATCCTAATGGATCTGTTAGAACCCTTGCAGATTCTAAGCTTGGGGTTGATCTCTTTAGGGGATCGACCTCCTTGGAACTCTATAGGGGTTCCTTCCTCTAGGTTGCTGCTAAAAGGATTGATCTATTCATTAAGAAAAGAGGATGAATACATGGCTATTTATAGGACTGCTAAACCCCAACTGCTAACAGGACTGCTACTCAAGACTCCTACTTCTAACCAACTCCTAATGCTTCTCTAAGAAGCAATCTCTAAACTAATCCTAACCTTAACCGGCCTCTTCACCTCTTTAAAAGGGGTCGGCTAGGTAGGTTTTACATGAATGCCCCTTTCAATGAAACTCAATTAAGACTCTCTTAGCTAGAGTCCTAACAGACCCGCCCACTTCAAATCAGCCTTGTCCTCGAGGCTAACGCTATATAAATTCTAAGAATTTAATCTTTAAGTCGTCATAGTTCTCCCAAGTGACATCTTCTACTCGTAGAATCACCCACTATATTAGCACTTCAATAGTGGGTCATCGTCGTCAAGTCACAATCCGTCGATCAATAATGGTACTCGGCTGGGTTTGGAGTTCTCATTAGGTAGTTATATTTGGTAGATGGCTTTGGGCTATCTCGTTTTGTCCCAGTTTGACCTTTAAACACAACACATGGAAGACTGGATGGATTCGGGAGCTGGCGGGTAAGTCCAATCTGTATGTTACTGCTCCAATGGGCTCCAAAATTTGGTAGGGTCCATAGAACCGAGGTGAAAGCTTCATAGATGCTCTGGTCTAGATTAATGTTTGCTTGTATGGCTGGAGCCGTAGGAAGACCCAATCTCCTACTAAAAATTCTCTTTCGCCTTTATGTTGATCATATTATTGTTTCATCCTTACTTGAGCTATAGTGAGATTATATTTTAGCAACTTCAGTATTTTTTCTCTGTCCTATAATTTCCTATCTACTTGTTCTATTTTAGAAGTGCCTAACACATTTTGGGATCACAGGGGGAGGTTGGCCATACATAGCCTCAAAGGGAGTACATTTTGTGGATGAATGATAAGTTATATTATACCACCACTCCGTCGAGGGAAGCCACTTTGTCCACTCTTTTGGCCGATTACTGGTAAAGCATCTAAGGTATGTCTCCAAGCACCTAGTCACCACTTCAGTCTGGTCGTTAGTTTGTGGGTGATATGCTGTACTCATTTTTAATTTAGTACCCTGTATTTGGAATAACTCTATCCAAAATCTACTCTTGAAGACCTTATCACGATTACTTACAATAGATCTCGGCATCCCATGTAATTTTATAATATTTTTCATAAAGGTTCGAGCAATACTAGAAGCAGTATAGGGATTACGAACAATGCAAAAGTGAGCATACTTTGTAAGGCGATCAACCATGACAAGAATTGTACCTTTTCCTTATGATGAGGGAAGCCCTTCGATGAAGTCCATTGATATATTAGTTCATATTGAGTCCGGGATGAGTAGAGGTTGTAGCTTTCCAGGACTTGCCACTGTCTCACTTTTATGTCGTTAACATATATCACATTGTGCCATAAATTTAGCAATAATATTTTTCATCCCTACCTAATAAAAATTTTGCTTAATTCCCTTTTATATTCTAAGGAACCCAGAGTGTCTAACTGTAGGTGTGGAATGCATCTCTTGAAGGATGGTCTTTATGCAAGTAGAATTTGGCACAAGCACAATGCATCCCTTATAGCGTAATTCTTTTGAGTCCCAATTGTAATAAGCCATGGAGCTTAGTGCTTCCTCCAATTTTTTTATGATCTTACTAGTCTCCGTATCTTACTGTCATTCCCTCTTAATATCCTCAAGGAAGTCACTAGTCAAAAGTGAAACGACTGTGTTAGGAACGAGTCGGCACTAAGCGGGGGGGGGATGAATTAGTGCAGTGTCACGCCCCCTCGAATTTAATTTTCATTCAGGAGGTGTGAACCTAACTCAAAATTGATAATATTATAATTCAACAAACAATCCAGGATCCAATCACACATTTGAGGTCACTAAGAAAAACATTCAAGTCATTCACCTCTACAATCCATAATTCACAAAACCTGTGCAGTTTATAATCATACATCATATCACTAGATGATTCTTAAAATTCAAAGACAACTTAACTAAACCATAACCACATCATAAATCCATAGTTGTGAGAATCTATACAATTACAAAACCAACATGTACCATATGTTTATATCATTCATTATATAATTTTAACTTAACATTCCCCAAATCCTAACATGAGAGGTACTTTTCAAATATTTACAGGATACATCAATCTAGATTTGTCATTGATATACACAAAAGGAACTTATACAACATCAACATATCAAGTATGAAAGATTTGCCCCAAAATCTTCTAGCTTCCCACTGCCTCAACCCAAACCACATATTTTAACGAGCGATAAGCTATCCTGAAAAATTTATATATCAACGGGGTGAGCATATAAAGCTCAGCAAGCGACTAACATATCTAAAGCAAAGTGGACAGTTTTTCAAACAAATAAGGTATAAAAAATATAAAGTAGAGGTACAAGATTAAACAGAAGCATGTGTTGTTTGAATACAGAATTACGATGTCATTTCGTTCGAAGCATATTTTGTTCATATAATTGAGGAAGGGTAATTGGAGCATATCATTGACATAAGGAGTATATCCATGGCATATGATAATTTCAAGGTATAACAAAGACTTATAATATTTCAGAAACATATCAAAGAACAAAAAATGAATAGAAGCTCAAATGTCACATTACGATGCATTCATTTCATTCTTATCCAAAGCATGCATAGAAACATAGCCAAAGGTTTGAATATCATATCAAACATATATAAGGTGAAGTGCGATCATAACATAATATGGTCCATCCATTTCTGAATGACCACCAAACATAAGTCTCCCACGTTTGGGAGCTCCATCCACCCACGTCTAAATTAAGTCATAGGGGGCCGGCAGAGCATCGCGGGCTCTAAGCATAACTCCTTTTACCATTTCTGGCAAAGGTTTACATTTATCCCACAAACACCAGAGTACAAAGGGACAGTATAAATAATGAAATTAGCATATATCGGAAGCACATGCAGAACAACAAAATGTACATATGCCTTTCGAGTCAATACGATAGAAACATAATCTTTCACAAATGTATTTAGATTTGAAAGGAAACAAAAGCAAGAGTATACAAGGATTTCAAGAAATCACATATAGCTTAATTGAAATAAGAAAGTTTGTAACACCCTTAATTAGTCCTAAATCGAAAGTGGGCAGGATTAAAATTTACTTATAAGGGTCTGATGAGTGTATTACTATCAACTTTAGCTTAAGCATTTTGGTCAGTGGCTTAGACCAAACAAAGTTGATAGGCTAGTTAGCCCATCAAGCTCGAGTCATGATATTTGATGTCAGATCCGATCTAGCATTTGGGCATGGTGAGGGGGCTCGAGTAGGAAATGGCTACCCATAGACGGAGTCAGAGAACTCGTCATGGTGTGGAGCCTAGGCTACGCCTCACATGCACTATGCTAGGGTTTGATCTGGGTTATGTTGGGGCTTGACGAGGACGTCAAGCCTTTGAGTGGGGGTCAGGATTAAGATTGACTTATAAGGGTCTGATGAGTGTACTACTATCAACTTCAGCTAGTAAATATTTTATTAGCTAGAAAAAAATGACATCTTCATCACAAGGTCACAAGTCTCTTCCACCCAAGCTTCAGATCTATTACACAATAGTAGATTACTCTAAAAATAAATATAAAATATATCAGCAACCACACATGCTGGTAGGAACTTTAGAAAAATTAAAAAAATAATCTTCAATATTCATGAAATATAAACAAATATTAAAAATTCAATATGAAAATATATCTATTCATCAAAAAAATGATGATAATTTCTTACATAATAAACAAAATCATGCATCAGCCACATGCAACATATACATAATAACAAAGGCGTACATCACCCAGTAGTGCACTCTCCCAACAACGATAGAGAGGCATATTCCATAATCTCCGAAGGGAATCGCCATGCTTGCCATCGGTTGGGATACATAAACATCCATGATCATTCATTTACACTCATTCAATCACTCACACACACATCAAGAAATCAATATGATTAAATATTATGAGAGACCATACTTGATGTAAATCTACTAGACTATGTTCATTGGTGGCTCCACATTATTATAGTCCCGTAGCTCCTTTCATAGGTTGCACTCCCAATGTGAACTATTAGTCTAGTCACATCTACTATATGATAGTTATTATATCAATATCATAAACATAGAAAACCAATAATCATTTTCAAATGACACCTTCAAATAAAACCTTTAAATTCATCAAATCATAAAAGCATTAAATATTAATATCTCAATAGTCCTCAATCAATCAAAACCCTAATTGGAATAGCTCAATTGACTTAAACCAAACTCAATTCGATTATGATCTAATAGAACCAACATCAAATCCTTATAGAACCAGTCTGGAATCACCCTAGACTGATCTAATTTAGATTTAATTGATCTCGATTAGGTCAAATAGGTTTGAACTAGTCGAGTTAGTCTGGAATCACCCTAAACCGACTTTAACTAATCAAACCTATTTGATTTAGTCAATTAATGAGCCCAAACCAATTGAGAAGGAGATTGGACTATGTCGTATATAGCTAACCCAAACCGAACCAACCCACTTGAGTCTTGGGCGGGTTATATACATTGCATAAACCTATTCCAAATACTAGGTTGAGTTGAGGTATGACAGGTTATATAAAAGGAGCGACGATATGTCTAATACCAATCGCGTAGCTGGGCAGGCTTAATTTCATGGACTAGGCTAGACCTCACTTATAAGTTGGGCTGAGCCTTACCATTGAACTAGGCTATGCTTAGCTCACGAGTTGATCCTAGACACATGAGTTGAGATCATATCTGACCACCTAGACTGAGTTGTACCTAGTCGCATAAGTTGGCCCATGCTTAGCCACATGGTTGGATCATACCTTACCATATGAGTTGGGTTATACATGGCAACATGGATTGGATTGTACCGAGCCATATGAGTTGGCTTATGCTTAACCACATGGTTGAGTCGTACTTTACCGCATGGGCTGAGTCATACATGGCCATATGGACTAGATCGTACCTAGCCACATGGGTTGGGTCATGCCTGACCACATGGGCTAGGTTGTACTTAGTCACATAAGCTAGGTTATACATAACCACATGGTCTGAGTCGATTCGATCTGATCGATCAACTTGACTCAAGTCAAACCCCAATTAGACTCATCTTATCAAATTAGATTTCAATATTTAAAATTATTAAAGAATTACTCAAATACATTAATTAAAACTTTAAATTCATGATCTAAAATTTAAAACAAATTACATTACGAAATTCATAAATAATTCTTGAAACATATATATAACTAATTAAATAAATTAGAACTATTATACTAAATAAAAATTTTAATAATTAAATCAATATTAAAATTCACTTAAGCTTAAAAGATCAATACAAATCAAATAATCAGTCTAACATCATAAATCAATTATTATTATTTATAAATCATAAAATTTCGAAATGAAAACATTATCATTCATTATAAAATTGTAACAATCTCAATGTCAAGATTTCAAGACACAAATCAAAGTTAATTAAAAAGAAAGGATCCTACCTCTCTTCGATTATCCCTTCCTTGATATCATCTCCCCAAAAAGTCATCTCCTCAATCATCATATTGTTAGGCCTAGTAGAAAATGAGGGATGAATATTCCCTTTATATAGGAGAAGATGAGATCTCCCCGAAAGGTAAGTAAAAATTTAATTTTTATTTTTAATTTATTTTACATTTGCTTTGACATAAAAAAAAGTAATATAATATTTATTTCTTATAGTTCACACACAAAAATGGAATGTAAACTATTTATTTCCTAAATATCAAATCACTCATTAGGAAATAAATCAATTAATGATTTAATTGATTAGTAGAATTCCTAACTTATCCATATGATTAAGGAAACCAAATTTAATTATTTTCTTAACTATAATACACAAATATAGAAGTTAATAATAAAGCAATATATTATTTATAGTAATTAATTTAAGGGAGAAATTATTGGTGATTACATTTCTACCCCACTTAATAGAAATTTGGTCCCCAAATTTGATTAAGAATAATATTAATCAATATAGTTAGCTTTTGAAATACTAAGTCGGACAAACCTAAATTAGCTTGAAAAATATTTTAATTAAATGTACCACTCGAAAACTTTTCAGTCAAAAATATATATATTGATATATTTTTAACATAAAATATATGACAGATTAATGAAACTTGTTGAATAAATTTGGTTTTAGATTACCCAAATATATCAAATTCTATATCTAATAAATCAATAAAATTTTTAAGTTTTAAAAATTAATTGATTGTTGACATAAAATATAAGTTGAGGTGCAACTCAACAAAAGCAATTGAAATGATGAAAATTTATCCAACTATTCAACATATATTCTTTTATAATTTCGAATGATTTATATTTTATATATGTCAAAGAAATAACATTATATCTATTTCTTATTACTAATCGTTACATAATAAATCTCAAGTTTAATTATCATGCAAGCTAGCAAATTCATATCATTTAAGAGTGTGTAGCAAGTTTTCAAAAACAAATACATGATAGCATTCTTGTTGAAGTGTGCAAACTAGTAATTCTTGCTTCCTTTTGTAATATGCAAGTTGCAAGTTTTGCTTCTTGAAATAAGCAAGTTAGTATTCTTTGCTTCTCTAGCATATTTTTGCATCTTCTTTGAATTGTGCAAGGTAGCAAATCTTTCTTTTTTTTTTTGAGACGTGTACACTAGCAAATCTTTCTCCCCCTTTGTCATTGGCAAAAAGAAGGGAAAAATACAATGTTGTAATTCTTTTCCCTTTATAATAATTTTCAAATCATGACAAAAGAAAATAACAAAGATGAAAAATCAAGTCATGAATATCAAAATAATTCTACGAGTATATCCCCAAAGACTCCAGAAGAAAGGGCGAACATGAATATGATACCTTATGCCTCAGCAATAGGGTCTATCATGTATGTCATGCTATGTACTAGGCTTGATATAGTGCATGCTCTGAGTGTCACGAGCAGGTATTAGACGGATCCAAGCTTGGAGCACTGGAAAGCAGTAAAGTGTATCCGTAAGTACTTAAGAAGGACTAAGGATCTTTTACTATGGAGGTAATAGCCTTAAGGTTGAAGGCTACACAGACTCAAGTTTTCAGTCTGATGTCGATGATAGCAAGTCGAATTCAGGGTATGTGTACACCTTGAATGGAGGAGCAGTGTGCTGGAAGAGTTCCAAGCAAGATACTACTACTGACTCGACCACAGAGGCGCAGTATATTACTACATCAGATGCAGCAAAGGAGGGAGTCTAGGTGAAGAAGTTCATCACAGATTTAGGAGTCGTGCCGGGTAGCGAGGAGCTGATCTCCTTATATTGCGATAACAACGGGGTGATTACTCAAATAAGGGAACCCAGGTCTCATCAGAAGTGTTCTGAGGAGGTTCCAGCTTATCAGAGAGATTGTAACCCGAGGAGATGTAGTAGTGGAAAGAGTTCCATCCGAAGATAACATTGCAGATCCATTGACAAAGCCATTGTCTCATTTTGTCTTTGAGCGTCACAGGGGTCTGATGGGGATCAAACACATAGGTGATTAGCTTTAGGTCAAGTGGGAGATTGCTAGTCATAGGTGCCCAAGCCAATCACGTGAGTGATGGCATGTGTGACTTGATACAGAATCTTTTTGCATATTATATTTTGGGGTATATCATTTTATAACTATTGTATATGTGCATATATATATTGTGATGTCCTTGGATTTGTGCAATGGGAATCGGATCGTGATGAGATCACGATAATGAGATCGATTCACCTTTAAACACATATCCTAAATAATCCCGGTCATAGGTTACTCGAGAGAGACATTGTGATAACCGGACAGACTAGTGTGCTGTATACTCGTCCATATGATGGATGCAACTGGTCTTATAGCTACTCGTGTAGGGACACTAGGGATACAGTACAGGTGCTCATTGGAGAATGAGTTCACTGATTGATCCGCTTACGGAATGCTAGATGGTTAATGATATCTTATTGTCAGACAACGATTCCGTAGTCCTAATGGTGTATCTAGTCCTTAGACTTGAGACACCAAGGATATCTTGTATAAGTGCTCCACTCTTTGATACTAGACTTATAGGTTTGGTTGTCCCAGATCTAGCACAGCTGGTCATTGGGAGTGGTAGTCGATCTTACGAGGGCTATTGAGTGTCGATAGAGGATCATCCACTCTCGGCGTCATGAGAGGAATATCCCATGTGTTCTTGCTCAAACAAATCCTTGGCCAGGGTCATTCGGGTTGAGAGAGAAAGAGTTCTCCAGGAGAATCCGATTAGAGCGAGACTCGAGTAGAAATCGTATGGGTCTGACAACACCATGCTCGATATACGGTCTCTGGGATATTAGATGGATGGGGATTATAGGTACACGGTAACTGAGGATAGACAGGTCCAATGGATTGGATTCCCCTATATCATCTGGGGACTACGGTGTAGTGGCCTAGTACTTCCGTGGTCGATGAGTCAAGTGAATTATTACAGAGATAATAATTCACTGAGTTAGAAGAAGTTCTGATGGGTATGACTCACGGCCAGCTCGATATTGGGCCTAGAGGGTCACACACATATGGTAGGCATTGCGATGAGTAGAGGTTCAGATATGAGATATCCGACGGAGCCCTTGTTTTATTAGATGCAGATCCAATACCCACTAGGGGAGGACCCATTAGGGTTTGATAGGAGATCTCTATAAATAGGAGGGATTTAGAGCCTTATAGGCTAGAGCCTTTGCTTGCCTTTCTTATTCTCCTCTTCCTCTCCACCTCAGAGCAGGCCTGGAATTTTGAGGAGTGTCGTCACAACCCTGCTATATGGATCACCGCTAGAGAGGAGGACGCTTGACCTCCTTCACCCTCTCCTAAGGATCTGCAAGGAAACAGGGATATATGACCTCCCTAGGTAACACAACCTACTTTATATGTAGTTTCAAGTTTCGCGGATTTTGCGCACCAATCTTCGCACGACGACGAACATCTCTTTGGGAATCGGGGATTTTGTTTTCTTGTTCTTCCGCTGCGCATGTGATGTCGCCCCCATGATTTCCCAGCAAACTAATGATGACTTGACAATCAAATTCCCAGAGTTCATGGAATCTCAGCCTCGAGGACAAGTCTAATTTGAAGAGGGCGGGTCTGTTAGTACTCTAGCTAGGAGAGTCCTAATAGAGAGGGGCATTCATGTAAAACCTACCTAAGCTGACTCCTATTAAAGAGGTGAAGAGGCCGGCTATGGTTAGGAGGTTGTTTCTTAGAGAAGAATTAGGAGTTGTAAAGGAATATGAGTCTTGAATAGGAGTCCTATTAGGAGTTGGTTAGAAGTAGGAGTCTTGAGTAAGAGTCCTATTAGGAGTTAGAGTTTAGAAGCCCTATAAATAACCAAGTATTCCTCCTCTTTTGATAAGCAATAGATGCATATTTTCTGCAGCCTTTGAGCAACAACTTGGAGGGAGGAACCCCTATAGAGTTCTAAGGAGGCCGATCCCATAAAGAGATCAACCCCAAGTTTAGAATCTACAAGGGTTCTATCAAAAATATAGGAAAAGGGCCCCAAGATTGTGATGCAAACTACTCACACATGAAGGTGGAATTTTCGAGATGGGAAGATGGAGATCCGACCAGTTGGATCTCTAGGGCAGAAAAAATTTTTCGTTTTCACAGGTCCCCAGAAGAATCTAAGGTAGAAATTGCCTCAGTCCAGCTGAATGGAGATGCAATCCAGTGGTACAATTGGTATGAAACTTGCCACGGAGTTCTTCATGGGAGCAGTTCAAAAGAGGGTTTCTTGTTCGCTTCGGCCCATTGGAATATGAGAATGTTGATGGACAGCTCACCAAAATTTGTTAGACTTCTACAGTATTGGAATATCATAGCAGGCTTGAAAGATTATCAAATCAAGCTAGAGATTGGTTGGAATGACAACTTCTTAGTACATTTATTGAAGGGCTTAATCTAGAGATTCAGTGTGAAGTTAAGGCTTGTCAACCCCACACCTGCATGAGGAAAAAATCAGCATGGAATATCGTCGAAACAGAGGTGTCAATAAACAGGTGATCAACAAGCAGCCCACCCCATCTACTCCCAATCGAAATCCTATCACTCGCAAATAATCCGAGAAGAACTCAAAGAAAGATCAGCGAAGGGTTTGTGCTGGCATTATAATGAAAAGTGGAGAAAGGAGCACCGATGCAAACAAGGAAAACTTATAATGATTGAGTCGATCGAGGAGGAACCAGAAGCAGAAAAGTTAGACTCCGATTATGAAGGTGTGGAAACTGATGAAGATATTGAAGCAGAAAAGCTAACAAGTTTTTCATATATGAAGGTTAGCAAATTTTTGCATCTGTTGAAATGTGCAAGATAGTAAGCTAGCAATTCTTGGTGATGTTCAAGATAGCAAGTTCTTATCTTTTCAATTTGTAAGCTTGCAATTATTCTCCCCCCTTGTCATTGTCAAAAAGATGGGAAGAATACAATTGTGTAATTTTTTTTCCATTTACAACAATTTTCAATTCATGACAAAGATAAATAACAAATTTACATCAATATTCCAACCATTATTCCAATCATCAAAAACATTTTCAAGAGATTCAAAATGACATAAGTTGATTTATCAATATCTTGAGATACTAGCGATTTTCTTTCTCTTCTTTTTTATTGTAAACAACAAAGAAGAATTTTTAATGGTGTAATTTATTTCTTTCTTCTATCAATGCTCTAAGCATCACATAAATACAAAGGTAATCATATAAAAATCATGACATGAAAGATGAAAGATCAAGAAAGATCAATTTGTAAACAATTCATCTTGACAAATCTCCTTTTTAGTAAATAATAAAAAGAAATCTTAGGAGATTAAATAGTCAATGATCTTCAAACGTAATCTTATGTTATAAATTCCAAAAAATCAAAAGAGAAACCATGATTCATTTGGATAAATCTCAATAAGAAGATACAAGAACACATAATAAGAGATCTTGATTCATAAACGATTTGAAGTTATAAATCTCGAGAAATCAAGATCATGATTTTGATAAAACTCATTAAATTTAAATCATTTTCATAATCCAAGATATTCACAAAAGCATAATATACATGGATTCATAAATCTTTTATCGAAAAATCAATAAGATAGAGAAATTTCATTTTAAATTTTTGGTTTCATACAAGCATGCCTTTGTCTTTTTATGCCAAATAAAAACATGCATCAACGTTTAGGATCGAAAAATAAATTTCATCATAAAAACCATAAAGACCAATAAAAATATAACACATTTTATAAGGCTTCGTCAAACAAGAGATTTGATTCATCATTTTAATTTCAATGATAATATATTTTTCTTTTTATGTGTTTCATTTTATGTGATTGATTTCATATAAATATGCTTAAGTTTTTCATATGAAAACCATCCATCTTGTTTAAAACCGAAAAAGTAAATTTCATTACGACAAAGATCAATGAGCCATGAATCACAAAAATCATCATCTATAATTTTGAAATATAAACTTATTAAGCATGATCATTATGCATCACTACTTTGGGCATGACATCAAAACATGATTTCAAGTTTTCAAGGTATAACATGCACAATTTCAAACTATAAACTTATTAAGCATGATATCATTAAACATGATTTCATAAAGTATTTTCAATCAAAGTCAGAAATTATCAATTTAGATACACATTATTTTTTAAAAAAACATACATAGGATTAATCATTAGATTTAAATCTAACATTTTGTTATATTTTCATAAAACATGCAATTGTCATTATCATTTTCAAAATTAGCTAGAAAAAGAAAAGCATGATCCCATTTTATTTATTTATTTAATATTTTTTTTACTAACTAATTTAAAAATAACATATGAAATGCATCAAGTAATTTTAAAATAAACTAAGGGGCTTTCGTTTGAGTTTTTTGCCTCATTGTCGAGAGTCACCAAAGCGAAGTTTGTCGTTTAATCTTCATCAGTTTGCTCCTCTTCTTCGGATGCACTTGTTTCGTCCCAAGTCACTTTGAGTGCTCTCTTCTTATTTGGCAACTTCTTTTTAAGTTCATTTTTATTTTAATTCTTGTTTATAATTCTTGTTTAATGAACCTTTTAAGTTTTATAGTGAGAAGTTTAAGTTCATCATCACTTGAGCTTTCGCTTGAGTGGTCTTCATTTGTTCTAAGTGTCAAATCATTCCTGTTCTTTGGAAGGTTGTTCTCATATTCGTTTTGTGCTATACAACTCATTTCATAGGTCACTAAAGACTCAATAAGTTCTTTGAGAGGGTAAGTATTTAAATCTTTGACCTCTTGAATGACCGTTACTTTAGGATCCCAAGTTTTAGAAAGAGATCGTAAAATTTTATTAACAAGTCCAAGATTCGAAAAACATTTGCCAAGAGCTCTTAAGCCATTAACGACATCCATAAAACCGATGTACATGTCAACAATGGTTTCGTATGGCTTCATTCAAAATAGTTCAAAATCATGAATCCAAAGATTTATCTTAGAATCCTTTACTCTACTAGTGCCTTCGTGTGTGATTTCAACGGTATGTCAAATATCAAAAGCTATTTCGCAAGTAGAAACCCGATTAAATTTGTTTTTGTCTAAGGTGCAAAATAGAGCATTCAAAGCTCTAGCATTTAAAGAAAAAGTCTTCTTCTCCAAATCATTCCAATCATTCATTAGAAAAGAAGACCTTCGAAAACTGCTTTTGACAATATTCCATAAATTCAAATTTAAGGAAAGCAATAAAACTCTCATTCGAGTTTTCCAATAAGTGCAGTCTATTCCATTGAACATGGGAGGACGAACGATAGAGAAGCCCTCTTGAAAGTTGAAAAGAGCCATTTCTCTTAGATGTTAAACTAAATGAGAAATAACGTGGCTCTAATACTAGTATATCTCTAAAACTTAATACTTACACTTCTCCTTTTTGTTGATGACAAAAGGGGAGAAGATATGATGATATGAGAATCATACATGGTAGGATGTAAGATACTTTGATATTTTGATACCATGATGATTTGAAATATTTATGATAATGCATGCAAAACTTATGATAATGATGCATACAATGCAATGATATATATATAATGTGTTGCAAATATTCATAATTAAATTTGCTTTGACTTGAATTTAATTTGAATTCAAGGTTCTATCAATATGGCATATTGATAGGGGGAGTTAAGGTTAACTTCGTCATTGATTGGTTGTCATCATAAAAAAGGGGGAGATTATTGAATCTCAAATTTTGATGATGAAATCAATTGATGTGTTTATCATCTAATATGCATTTAAGTGACGTAGGACTAGCTTCGATCAGAAAAGGCAAATTGATTAAAGCAAGAGGAATCATAAGTTGGGCTGGAGCAAATATGTTAGAAGATTAGACGTTGGGCTGGAGGATTGGTCGACATGTCGGAGAAGGCTTCGGTTCGTGAATTAGAGCATTGGGCCAAGAAGATCGAACATTGCGTCAAGAAAATCAGATGTTGCGAGAAGACAACATACTGATTGGGCAATACACTAAAGGAGAGGATGATGCACCGAAGGATCAGATGAAGCGCCGGAAGAACCAATGATATACCGGACAATATAGGATTCACTTGTAATCGATTATGTTTAAATCGAGTTAGTTTAGAGTCTAATTGAGTCAGTTTTGAAAGTAATTGGGCCAACTTAATTAGGGGTCAACTGGGACTAAGGTTGGGTTGTGTTGGGTCAAGTGAAAGGCCCAAATAGTGACCCAATAGGTGGAACTGTCGTGGCACAGTCTCCGAGACTATGTCAGGCGGTGGTACCATCGGTCTGGGCAATGGTACCACCCAGACTCAGTCTCCGAGACTGTCAGGCAGTGGTACCGCCAGTCTGGGTGGTGGTACCACCCAGACATAGTCTCCCAGGCTATGGTACTGCTAGACTGGACGGTAGTATTGCTTAGTATCAATGTTGCAGGTGGTGTATCGCCCAGCATAAGTGGTGGTACCGCCAGGACCCAGGAAACCCGAGATGAGACCTTTTTAGGCTCCAAGTTTCAATCAACTTAAGGCCTATAAATACCCCTCTCATCCCTGGTTAACAAACACAAGAATTGAGTGACAAAAAATAGAAAAACTCTATTGTAATCTTGTGAGAGCTCCTCTAAAAGCTCTAAGTGTTAGTATAGTTTTAGAGAGGAGTGAAGATGGTGTGAAGGTTGTCTCCTAAATCTATGAAATGGAGAAGAGGGTCGTAAAAAGGTAGTTGATCTTCTCCCATTTAAATAAGATTGTTAGTGGATACCGGTGGCCTCGACGGAAGGGGAATCAGTGGAGTGAATGTAGGTCACGACGACCGAACCACTATAAATCAGTTTACATCTTTGTTTTGCCTTTAATTCTCATATTGTTAACTTATTTACTTACTTTATTTGCTCATGACATTCTTGCAAACATTTCAAAGTTAAGTATCTTTCCGAGATTGATTTTAATTATATGAAGGCTTTCAAAATCGATGTTTTTACCGCTGCACTAATTCACTCCCCCTCTTTGTGCTGACTCATTCCTAACAGTTAGTATCAGAGCCATATTTTTCTCATTTGATTTAAAACCCAAGGGAAATAACTCTTTTCGACTTTCAAGAGGGGCACTCTCTCATTTGTCCTCCCATGTTCAATGGGACGGACTACACATATTGAAAAACTTGAATGAGAGTTTTCTTAATTTTTTTATATTTAAATATATGAAATATCATTGAAAACAAATTTCAAAGGTCTTCTCTTCCAATGAATGATTGAAATGATTTGGATAAGAAGACTTTTTCTTTAAATGCTAGAGTTATGAATGCTCTGTTTTGCGCCTTAGATAAAAATGAATTCAATCGGGTTTCTACTTGCAAAACGACTTTTGATATTTGGTACACACTCAAAATCACACACGAAGGCACTAGTAGAGTAAAATATTCAAAAATTAATCTTTTAATGCTTGATTTCGAGTTGTTTCGAATGAAGCCGAGCGAAACTATTGCTGATATGTACACTTGCTTTACGAATGTCGTCAATAGTTTAAAAGCTCTTGACAAATATATTTCAAATATTAAACTTATTAATAATATATTAAGATCCCTTCCAAAGAGTTAGGATCTGAAAGTAACTACAATACAAGAGGCAAAATATCTCAATAATTTTTCACTTGAAGAACTTTTTTATTCATTGATGATATATGAAATGTCGCTCAATGCACATGATGAACATGATGAACAAAACAAACATGAGAATAACCTTCCAAAGAACATGAAGGATTTGGCACTTCGTATAATAGAAGACCACTCGAGCGAAAGCTCAAGTAATGATGACATTGAACTCCTCACAATAAAGCTTAAAAAATTCTTAAAATAAGAATCTAATAATAAAAATAAACTTAAAAAGAAGAAGTTGTCAAAGAAGAAGAAGGCAACTTGGGATAAATCGAGCACCTCCGAAGACGAGGAGCAAACCGATGAAGACGAAGTAGCGAACATCGCCTTAGTGACTCTCGACAATGAGGCAAACAATTCAAACGTGTTGAATCTCATATTTTGATGATGAAACTAATTGATAAGTGTTTATGATTTAATTTGGGTTTTAATGATGCATAATGCTTCGATCAGGATAAGATAATTAAAGTAGGAAGAATCATGTTGGGCCGATGGAACATGTTAGAAGATTGGACATCGAGCCGGAGGATCGGTCGACGTATCGACAAAAGGCTTCGGGCCATGGATTCGGGCATTGGGCCAAAAAGAGTGGATATTACGCCAAGGAAATCGGAGTTGCGGAGTCAACTAGCTGATTGGGCAATAGGCCGCAAGAGAGGATGATGCACCGAAGAATCGGACGAAGCGTCGATGGACCAATGACATATCGGACAACATGATTCATGCTTAGTATTAATTGTCTAGATCAAAGTATATTTTTACATATAAAGGATTAACTATGATAGCAATGCATAAAGAAAAATGGAGTCCCGGAGTCAAGAACGCGATTTTGTTCGGAGTTCGAGAGTTCGTCGGAAGTCTGGACTTTCATCGGAAGTTCTGCAAGAACCAGTCGAGAAGTCTTAGAGCTTGCCAGAGAAGCTCATCGAAACTCACAAAGTAGATCATCGTGAAGTCCAGGAGCTTGCCAGGAGTCCGCTAGAACATTGCTAAGAGATCATTGGAAGTTCGCTGGAAGATCGCCGGAAGCTCGCTAGAAGAAAACTTGACTCACAAGACTTGTTTAGCTTAGTAAATATCTTAGATTTTATAGTTAGCACATAATTGGGATTAGATATGGGCCAACCCAATTAGGGGCCAGTTGGGCCCATGTAAGGACTGTGTTAGGCCTAATGAAAGGCTCAAACAATGACCCAAGAGGTGGCACCGTCGTGGCAAAGTCTCCGAGACTGTGTCAGGCGGTGGTACCATAGGTCTGGGCGGTGGTATCGCCCAGACACAACCTCCGAGAGGCTATAGGTGGTGGTATCACCTAACACAACCTCCCAGATAGTGGTACCGCTAGCTTGGGCGGTGGTACCACCTAGTGCAGTGTCAATGTCAGACTGACACTAGCGATGGTACCACCCGACATAGGCGATGGTATTACCCAAACCTAGGAAACTTGGTATGAGATATTTTTAGGCGCCAAGTTTGAATCAACTTGAGCCCTATAAATACCCCTCTCATCCTTGGTTAATATACACACAACCTAGAGCAAAAAGGAAAGGAAACTCTATTGTAATTGTGTGTGAAACTCCTCTTAAAGTTCTAAGTGTTAAAATAGGTTGAGAGAGGAGTAAGTGGGGGTGTAAGGGTCATCTCCTAAACCCGGTAAAAGGAGAATCGAGTTGTAAATGGTGGTTGGTCTTCGCCTATTGAAGGAAGACCGATAGTGGATGTCGGTGGCCTTAACAGAAGAGAAATCGACGGAGTGGATGTAGGTCACGATGACCGAACTACTATAAAATTAGCGTGTTCTCTGGTTTGCATTTCTATTATTGCCATTTACTTTACTACAAACCATTTTACTTACTTACTGCCTTCAATACTTTAACGAACACGCTTTCAAAGTTAAGCATTTCCAAGTTCGGTTTTTATCGCAAGAAGAGATTTTCCAGAACTGACGTATTTTACCGTTTCACTAATTCACCCCCCCCCCCCCCCCCCCCCTCTTAGTACCGACTCGTTCCTAACAGTTGGTATCAGAGCCTCGTGATTTCTTATTTGGTTTAACACCCAAGAGAAATGACTCTTTTCGGCTTTCAAGAGGGTCACTCTCTCATTCGTCCTCCCTTTTTCAATAGGATGGACTACACATATTGGAAAACTCGAATAAGAGTTTTCTTGCTTTCTTTGGATTTGAATTTATGAAACATTGTTGAAAATGGTTTTCGAAGGTCTTCTCTTCTAATGAACTATTGGAATGATTTAGAGAAGAAGACATTTTCTTTAAATGCAAAGACTATGAATTCCTTATTTTCGCCTTAGACAAAAACGAATTTAATCGAATTTCTATGTGCAAAATGGAATTCGAAATTTGGTATACTCTCAAAATCACACATGAAGGTACTAGCAAAGTTAAAGATTCAAAAATCAACTTTTTAATGCATGAGTTTAAACTTTTTTGAATGAAACTGTTGTTGATATGTACACCCGTTTTACGGATGTCGTCAATAGTTTAAAAACACTTGGTAGAAGTTTTTCAGATTTTGAACTTGTAAACAAAATTTTACGTTCTCTTAATAAGAGTTGGGATTCAAAAGTAACGGCTATTCAAGAATCAAAAAACTTGAACCATTTATCAATTGAAGAACTTATAGGGTCTTTGATGACCTATGAAATGATGTACAATGCACGTAAAGAACTCAAGAACAACCTTCCAAAGAATAAGAAGAATTTGGGACATAAAATAATTGAAGACCAATCGAGCATAAGCTCAAGTGATGGTGAACTTGAACTCTTCATGAAATTTAAAAGGTTCATGAAACAACAATAAAAAAATAAAAACAAACTTAAAAAGAACACAAATTAGGACGAAACGAGTGCATCCGAAGAAGAAGAGCAAACCGATGAAGATGAAGTGGCGAACCTTGCTTTGGTGACTCTCAACAATGAGGTAAACAACTCAAACGAAACTCCTTTAGTTTACTTGGAAATTACTTGATATTTTTCATGAGTTGTTTTTAATTTAGTTTAAGAAATTTATATAAATTTTTCTTGAAAATTATATGTTTAAAAATGTAATGAAAATGTAAAAAAAATTAGAAATCATGCTTATCCTTATAGTAATGATCATGAAAATTGTATGTGTTATGATAAAGGAACAAAATGTTAGACTTAAATCATGCTAGATGTTTTAAAGAAATAATTTGTATCTTGATGATTTTTGATTTTGATTGAAACCATGTTTGATGTCTTAATAAATATATTAAGAGGTTTGATATAATGCTTAATGATGATGCATGACTTTTGTATGGAAAACTAAGTATAAAAAGTTAGAT
The DNA here is from genome assembly GCF_036884655.1 of Musa acuminata AAA Group. Taxonomy (NCBI): domain Eukaryota; kingdom Viridiplantae; phylum Streptophyta; class Magnoliopsida; order Zingiberales; family Musaceae; genus Musa; species Musa acuminata. Next base: position 27,263,281 of record NC_088340.1, read on the forward strand.
TCACCTAAAAGGAAAAATGCATGACTACAACAAACAAAATGATCTTGATGGAAAATGCTTTATGTTTGATGAAATCAATTTCGATGATGCATAGTGATGTAATTATGTAATGAAAATATTAAATATTTTGAAACCATGTTTTGATGTCATGTATAATGATCATGCTTAATAAATTTCGAAATTATGCATGATAATTCTTGAGATTTATGGATTATTGATTTTTATGGTAATGAAAGTGGCTTTTTCGGTTTTTAAACGTTGATGCATATTTTTATTTAGCATAAATAAAATAAATCACATGAATTGAAACAACTAAAAAGAGGAAAGGTTTCTCTTTGAAAATTTTATTTTTCCCTACTTTATCGATTTTTTTCAAGAAGGAGATTAATGAATCTATTTATATCACTTTTATGAATCTCTTGGATCATAAAAATGATTTTGATAAGTTGAATTTGAATGAGACTTATCTTGATTTTTTGAGATTTATAACTTGAGATTTCTTATGCATGAATCAAGATATTATATCATTTGATCTCCTATGTTTCTTTTTGCTATTTATAAAAAAAAATTGATTAAATAAATCATGTCTTATGGCATTCATGATTTGATATTATTATCTTTCATGACATAATATGCAAATTCCTTTGTATTTGTGGTTGTAAATCTCATGTAATAAGTAGAGCATTGATGTGAAAATTGTATTCTTCCACTCTACTTCTTGTTTCTTGTTTACAATGACAAAAAGGGAGAAAGAAAATAGCTAGCATCTTAAAGAGAACCAAATTTGCTAGCTTGAATGATAAACTTAGACATGTTAGATCTTCCAAATGCATAAATTCCTCTTATACATTTTTAAGATTATGATCTTGATCTCTTGAAATTTAGACTTGATCTTTCATTTTTGATGATTGAAATATTGATGTAATGATTTGGAATCATACATTTTATATTTTAAAAATAAACATGATAATTTGGTATTATGCATGCTATACTTCAACTTATGATAATGATTCATGCAATGATGAAATGTTTATGATGAAAAATTGTTTTGACATTCATGACTTGATTTTTCATATTTGTTGTTTAACCTTTATCATAATTTGAAAATTGATGAATTGCACAATTGTTTTAGTTATTCCCCTCTTTTTGCCAATGATAAAAGGGGAGAAAGAATTTCTAGTATGCATATCTCTTCTATTTGACAATAACATAGGAGGAGCAAATTTTGCTAACTTGCTAACTATACTTCAAGAAGAAGCAAGAAGATTGCTCATCTCAAAAGATGTAAAAATCTTGCCAACTTTCTTGTGTGTAAAACACAAATTGTAAGGAACAAAAAAAATCTTACTAGTTTTCTTGCACATCTAAAGAGAAGCAAAATTTGTAAACATACATAACGCAAAGAGATGCAAAACTTATTAGTTTGCTCATCTCAAAAGTAAGAAATACTATCTTGTAATATCAAGCAAAAGTGCTATCTTGCCTATCTCAAGAAGTAAAACTTGCAACTTGCACATTGCAAAAGAAAGCAAAACTAGCTAGCTTGCATGTTCTAAAATTTTGTAAAATTTTTACTAGCTTGCATGATGATAAAACTGGAGATTTATGATGCAACATATTGAACTTGTATCTCAAACAAATGAAAGTTACACTTCTCCTTTTTGTTAATAACAAAGGGGGAGAAGTATGATCATGTTATGCATGATGACATGTTGTAAATATTCATGATGAAATTTACAATGACTTGCATTCAGCTTGAATTCAAGGTTCTATCAATATGGCATATTGATAGGGGGAGTTAAGATTAACTCCGTCATCAATTGGTTGTCATCATTAAAAAGGGAGAGATTATTGAATCTTATATTTTGATGATGAAACCAATTAATAAGTGTTCATGTTTTAATCTATGTTTTTAGTGATGTAGGATGCTTCGATCAGAATGAGACAATTAAAGCAGAAAGAATCATGTTGGGCCGATGGAACATGTCAGAAGATTGGACGTTGAGCCGGAGGATCGGTCGATGTATTGATAGAAGGCTTCGGGCCATGGATTAGGGCATCAGGCCAAGAAGAGCAGATATTACGCTAAGGATATCGGAGTTGTGGAGTCAACTAGTCGATTGGGCAATAGGCCATAAGAGAGGATGATGCACCGAAGAATCGGATGAAGCGTCGATGGACCAATAACATGTCGGACAATATGATTCATGCTTAGTATTAATTGTCTATATCAAAGTATATTTTTACATATGCAGGATTAACTACGATAGCAAAGCATAAAGCAAAATAGAGTCCTAGAGTCAAGAACGTGATTTTGTTTGGAGTTCGAGAGTTCGTCGGAAGTCCGGACGTTCGTCAGAAGTTCTACAGGAACCAACCAAGAAGTCTCGTAGCTTGCCAGAGAAGCTCGTCGAAACTCGCCAAGTAGATCATCAGGAAGTCCAAGAGCTTGTCGAGAGTCTGCTGGAATATTGTCGAGAGATCGTCGGAAGTTCGCCGGAAGATCGCTTGACTCATAGGACTTGTTTAGCTTAGTAAATGTCTTAGATTTCATAGTTAGTACATAATTAAGATTAGATTTGGGCCAACCCAATTAGGGGCCGGTTGGGCCCATGTAATGACTGTGTTGGGCCAAATGAAAGGCCCAAACAATGACTCAAGAGGTGGCACCATCGTGGCATAGTCTCCGAGACTTTGTCAAGCAGTGGTACCATCCAAACACAGCCTCCGAGAGGTTGTAGGCGGTTGTATCACTAGTCTGGGTGGTGGTACCATCCAGTATAGCCTTCCAGGCGATGGTACCACCAGACTGGGTGGTGGTACCGCCCAATGCAGTGTTAGTGTCAGACTAACACTAGCGGTGGTACTGCCCAGCACAGGTGGTGGTACCGCCCGAACCTAAGAAACCCCATATGAGATGTTTTTAGGCTCCAAGTTTGAATCAACTTGAGGCCTATAAATACCCCTCTCATCCCTGGTTAATATACACACAACCTAAGGCAAAAAGGAAAGAAAACTCTATTGTAATTGTGTGTGAAACTCCTCTCAAAGTTCTAAGTGTTAGAATAGGTTGAGAGAGGAGTAAGTGGGGGTATAAGGGTTATCTCCTAAACCTAGTAAAAGGAGAATCGAGTTGTAAAAGGTGGTTGGTCTTCGCCTACCGAACCACTATAAAATTGGTGTGTCCTTTGGTTTGCATTTCTAGTGTTGTCATTTACTTTACCACAAACCATTTTACTTACTTACTACCTTCAATACTTTGAAGAACATACTTTCAAAGTTAAGCATTTCTAAGTTCAATTTTTATCGCAAGAAAATATTTTCCAAAACCGACGTATTTTACTACTGCACTAATTCACTCCGCCCCCCCTTTTAGTGTTGCTTTGATCGTAACAAAATGAAACTCCTTTACTTTATTTCTAAATTATGTGATGCTTTCATGAGTTATTTTTAAATTAGTTAGTAAAAAATAAAAAAATAAAAAAAAATATTTCATGCTTCTTTTTCTAGTTATTTTTAAATTTTTCGATCTGGCGGTGCCACCGTTGGCACGTTAAAAAATAATTTTTTTTATTTTTGTTTTTAAAAGTTTTAATGTGTTTGATTTAAGATAGGATAGTGTCTTGGATCACTCTTTAAGATGTCATTCAAAATCGAAAAGAAAGAATTCAAATCCACAAAAACTGAAAAAAGAATGAAAATTTTTCAAAAAATATATACAATCAAGCTTATTCACAAGGACAATTCAACATGCCTAATTCCCTTCTAATAAGGTCAAATTGATCTTCATTTAAGGCTTTTGTGAAAATATCTACTAATTGATACTTTGTATCAATAAATTCTAGAATGACATTATTATTATTGATATGATCTCGTATAAAGTGATGCTTAATATCAATATACTTAGTTCTAGAGTGTTGAATTAGATTTTTGGTTAGACAAATAACACTTGTATTATCACATTTTATGGGAATGTTCTTTAAGTAAATTTCATAGTCTTCCAATGTATTTTTTATCCAAACAACTTGTGCACAACATGCACTTGCAGCTATGTATTCGGCTTCCACCGTAGATAGTGCAACCGAATTTTGTTTCTTGGAAGTCCAAGAAACAAGTGCATGTCCTAAAAATTGATATGTTCCAAATGTGCTTTTTCTATCTATCCTACATCTGCCAAAATCAGCATCTACATAAGCTATTAAATCAAAATTATCGGATTTTAGATACCATAATCCTAAATTAGGAGTTCTTTTAAGATATCTAAGGATTCTTTTAACACTTTTAAGATAAGACAATTTAGGATTAGCTTGAAACCTAGTACAAAGTCCTACACTAAACATGATATCTGGTCTAGTTGCGGTGAGGTAAAGTAAATTACCAATCATTCTCCTATATGTTTTTTTATCAAAGCTTTTGTTGGGAAATCTTGGGGGGCAACATCAGATGCACAGCGGAAGAACAAGAAAACAAAATCCCTAATTCCCAAAGAGATGTTCGTCGTCGTGCGAAGATTGGTGCGCAAAATCTACGAAACTTAAAACTACGTATAGAGTAGATTGTGTTACCTAGGGAGATCGTATATCCCTGTTTCCTTGCAGATCCTTAGGAGAGGGTGAAGGAGGTCAAGCATCCTCCTCTCTAGTGTTGATTCACACAGCCGGGCTACGACGACGCTCCTTAAAACTCCAGGCCTACTCTGAGGTGGAGAGGGGGAGGAGAATAGGAGAGGCAAGAAAAGGCTCTAGCCTATGAGGCTCTGAATCCCTCCTATTTATAGAGGTCCCCTGTCAAACCCTAATGGGTCCTCCCCTAGTGGGTATTGGATCTGCATCCAATAAGACAAGGGCTTCGTCGGATATCTCATATCCGAACCTCTACTCATCGCAATGCCTACCATATGTGTGTGACCCTCTAGGCCCAATATCGAGCTGGCCGTGAGTCATACCTGTCAGAACTCCTTCAAACTCAGTGAATTATTATCTATGTAATAATTCACTCGACTCATCGACTATGGACGTACTAGGCCACTACGCTATAGTCCCCAGACGATACTATAACATCCCCCAATTTAAAAAAAAAAAAAAATTAGTAAAAGGTTTGTTTGTAAAAATAAGGATTATTTAATAATTATTTTATATTCAATGATATTATATTAAAAGTTTGTGGCTAGGGACCTAAGAGTAAATATTAGAAGTTTGATATAATTTATGAAAGATTCATATTTAAGTTAAAAAATATATATATATATAGTGGACATGTGTCACTAGTTAACCTAAGGTTGGTGCCACTTATCCTTGCTCTAAAGATGACACCTAGCCCCTTTCATGCATGCATGACACCTTGCAACTTTTACATTAGCCAAAACCTAAATAATTAGATGAAAGGTTAAAGAAAACAAACCTGAAGAGTTGCAGCCAACTTAAGTTTGAGAAGAAAAGGGAAGAAGAAGAAGAAGAAGAAGAAGAAGAAGAAGAAGAAGAAGAGCTTGAGGTTTTTCATCAATTTTCTCACATTTGGGATTCAAATAATTTTAAGGTAAGTGTTCTAACCCAATCCCGCAGTAACCTTAATCTCTGTTTCCATTTTTATTCTGCAAAATTTGAAATATTTGAACAGAGAACCAGACCTTCTTTCATTTTGATATAAAGCTACGAATCTGTAATTTTTCGGTAATCTGACCTCTATGCAATGTTTCGATCATAACATTTTGTAATAAACTCTGATTTAGACAAAACCTATTCCATTTGAAAGTAGACAAGAAAATATTTATTTTGATATAAAGATCGAATGATTTGGATTTTAAATTCCTACTAAAACTTCTGTCTAAATTAACCCTACAGATTCTGCAAAACAGGGACTGAAATTTCTGACCTCTTATTGCTTAACTACTTATAACTTTCTGCTGTGAACTCAGATTCATACAATGTATGATTTATTCGAAGATAGACTCAAAATTCTTTCTGTATATACCTGATTTGAAATTTTTGGATTAGAATTGCTAACTGAAACATCTGCTTTCATCGACCCTATGGATTCAATAAAATAGAGCTAATATTTTCATACCTTTCGCTACGAAATTATCTGTAACTCCCGGTTGTAAATTCCAAATCTTGTAAAACTTGATTTGAATAAAACTAGATTGACAAAGCTTTCTAATGACACCTATTTTGTATAAATTGGAATATAAATGGTTATCCAAATAGTTTATACAATGTTCCTATCAAATTCTGCTAGAATCGAGCTTTGGTCGATTTCGGCTTTCCTTGTTACTTCCCTTTGGAAATCGATTTTGGCAAAAACTCTTACTTCAGTTAAGATTTACATTATTACCTTAAATTCCTGTATACTTTAGTCCTTTATTTATTTGTATATCTGCAGCTATCATCTAAAGTTCATGTTTGCATCGTAATGATTCGGCACATGCATCCCATTGTTCCGCATTTGCTTTTGAAATGTGCCTCTTCCAGTTTCATTTCGTTGGCCATTGAATTCACCTAACTTTCTTATTTCAATTGAGCTATATGTGATTTCTTGAAATCCTTGTATGCTCTTGCTTTTGCTTCCTTTCAAATCTGAATACATTTGTGAAAGATCATGTTTGTATCGTATTGACTCGAAAGGCATATGTACATTTCATTATTCCGCATGTGCTTCCAATATATGCTAATTTCATTATTCATACTATCCCTTTGTACTCCGATGTTTGTGGGATAAATGTGA